>NC_143549.1:69115000-69440000 GCF_054136105.1 Typopeltis vanoorti | reverse complement strand
AGCATCATTGAGATTCCAATTGTTGTACACACATTGAAGTCATACTTCTAGTCTTCAGTTTACTTTCTCCTCGTGACCACGTCGGCTTTTCACTAAATAATCCTCTTCTTGCTCATTAATGATTACCTAGACTGTAAAGATAGTATTAAGCGTTAATCCTTAACATATTTCCATTGGGTGGAGTACTACCAGTCTCACTTACGAATTATTTATGACTAGGTTAATACTCTTGATCAGAAACCATTTTACCATAATGGTAACTTGTAAGCACACGAGAGGATGGTTCATAAAATGGAAGGATAATTTGAACCACGTATGTAAAATGCTGAAATATTTTAAGTTATTCCTTGTTAACAAACTATTTTCGCATCTTTTGGATAGAAGATATTTCGTCATCATTTAAGCTAAATGAAATCAATAGGCGCGTTTATGCAATTTTATGTTATAAATTCAAATTTTATTTTATTAAACCGAGTAAAAAAATTTTCATGCACTCCTTTTATTCATTATGTTAGAAGTCTTGACAATAGCTTTTATTCCAGAAACACTTCACTTAATTAAATAATATGCTTTAAAACGATAACTTATGACGTTCGAATACTAAGTAGAGTCATGCACCTCCACATATCTTCTTTACACACTTTTTTTTAATTCGGTGTTATATTCAAAATGTTTTCACTGTGCTTAAACAGAAAATTATATTATAAGGATTGAGGATGATAATTTAAACTAAAATCATCCGCACTGCAGTTGTCTTGAAGCCGTAGATTTATCCAATAAACTACACTTTTTTAAACGGATTAGAAAAGTGCAGTTTTATACGGAATTGGCTTCCTGGGCCAAAATACTAGAGTCAATCGTAACGGATTTCACTTTTCATTTCATTCCAATTTTCCAGTGTTTGTAGTGAGGGTAAGCGCAATTGGTGAGATACATTGCTGTAGTTGTGATTGTTTTGAATTAAGGCTGTAAATTGCGTATGTTCTTTTGGCCGGTTTGCCTGCTTTCAGAATGAAAATCTTAGTTTTCTGGAGGAAAAATCCTGTTAGTTGCACTGGTAATTGCTATGGGCATTATTTATGAAGATGGCCATGTCCTTAAAGACCACTCATGTTATTAGATATTTAGCTGATTCAGGCAGAAAAAAGTCCCTCTGGCTCTTCTCCTATTTATTCATATGAGATAATCCACCCATTGTTAAGTTATATTTGTTGAATGGCTGAGAGACTTTGCTGATTACAGCAATAGAATTCTATGGAGCTTTGTAGGTATTAGCAAATACTGTGTTAGTAGTAATGTACATACACCACTTCCACGAAAAGGCTATACATGTTGGAACGAATGTTGTACTAAGAATGTGAGCTATCTGATAATATGAAATATAACTGGCATAAAAATTCACCGCAAATAGAAGCTACCATATATATATATATATATATATTTTTTTTTTTTTTCATTTGACTCCAACCCACCAAACATTATAACTTATTAACTTATAGTACATTAGTACCGTGGAAAATCATTAAATTCACAAATGTCCCACTCAAGGAAACCTTAGAGCTCATCCAAGCAAAATTTAGTTAGTTTATTTATGTTTGTCTAATCTGGAAGACTAAGCATATAACTTTTCAAGACGCTTCAGGCTTCCTGTAATAAGGGCTGTTGTCTCACATCACATAATGAAATTTTCTTAGACTGAGTTACTGGGCCACATCGAACTGCTTTTTCTATTACATTTCCCCGAAGAAGACTAATTTTGCTCAATGTTTCGACGTGCAGCCATAAAAAACACTGCATGTTTTTTGATTATATTAAATATCATCACCACAAAGTTTTTATTTCCCCTTAAGGACTTCCATCTTCTTATGATCTTCTACTCCTGAATCTATGTATCGCTATAATTTGAAATTGAACAATATTCAGTTGATGACAAGAAAGTGTAATACCGAAGGGTAGGTTAGTCTGTTCTTTTCACCGATATATATATATATATATATATATATATATACAAATACAAATAAGCAGTCATTAATTATAATACAAATTTACTTCGGAATTAGAAAAAAAAAAAAACTCGGAAGAATGAAATGCCTCATTTTTTTCCTTATTATTTTGAAAAAAAAAACACGTTCGAATTAGTTATTAGTAATATTATCTTGCTTTTGTTATATAAATAAAAAAAGAAGATTTATTAACACGCTTTTCTTTTTGGAGATTTTTAGAGTTTATTTTAATTAAAAAATCTCCAAAAATTCGCCATGGTAACGTAGCCAAAGAACGCGGGCTGACCACTGTATTAAATAAATGTATTGGGTGTTAACATTTGGAAAAACAGAGAAAAATCAGGAATGACAGTCTTAGAGATTTTGCCCTTCCCGGTCGAGAAGGGGACTAGGTAGGGATAACTTGTGACCAAGTGTTAAGAGAGTAAATAGTTTAGAGAGCAATAACCCCGCCTTTGGGTTAGTTAGTTGTAAAACATCAAAGGCTAAAGACAGCAAGAGTTGGGGCCTCAGGAACTTGCTAATACACCATGCAATAAAAGAGAGAGAGAGATCAACAGAAGCCCGGTTTCACGTATCAGTCATCCGCCAAGGTAAAGAATCTCAATAGACACAAACGCATGCCTGAGGAAATTCTGAGTTTTGCGAAGTGTCGAAAATAGTGAAGTTTGTCACAGGAAGGCCAACTATGTAGGACCACCCTGCCAAAAATATAAATCAAATCTGACAAAAGTCTTCATCCTACTTGTTAATTCTGGAAACTACTGATAAGAGTGAAAATTAGATTTATCATTTGATTTACAAACAGTCTTTGAAGATTAAGGCATCGGTAAACAGTCTGTACAAAGCCAATACCAGTATTCAATTCATTACCAGAAATGAAGTAAAATATTAGCATAAGCAAGTATATAGACCATCCAAGCCATTTACCAAGAAAAAAAGCGAATTTCGCAGTATCCTGTCGGCGCAATGCAGTCCTGTAAATATAGTGTAAAGATTGATCGATTTTGTATAGTTAGTTACCCCCCCCCCCAAAAAAAAAAAAGTTTGTCTATTTTACATTAAGAAATTTATATTGTTTACTATGTGTATTAGAGGAAGAAAAATTGTTCAGTAAGCTAAGTGCATTTCGCATTTGCAAAACGCATCTAACTGTTAAGCACTTTGCAAATTTTTCTGTGACTCTACAGAACAAACTTCCTTAAATTTGGTACGTGGAATCTTTCCAAAAACTTAGACACATTCCAATTTTGGTTTCGCTCGGAAGATTTGCACTGGCCTTAAAAGGAAGCTTCGGAATTATACAACAATAATTCCACGCTGGATAAACGTAATTTAATGAAGTTTGGGAGATTATGATATGCAGAAGTTGTCAAATATGGTTCAATTATGGTTTGAATAGGTTCATTTTATTAGCAAAATTTAGTAAAATGATTCGAAATTATTTTAATAATTCTCCACCAGCTGGGTGAAATTTTATTATATTTAATATTTATGTCTATATTGATGTCTATATTTATGTCTGTATTAAAATTTGTCGACTCATTTCCATTTCGGTTTCAGTTGTAGCTTTGTAGTCTCAAAATTAGACAAAAACAAAATATGTCTGGAACGCATAATTAAGCGAAAAACATGTCGAAGATTGTATGAAAACGCATATAACGTTTGACAAATCCGTTTGGTTTTTATAACAGTGCTACCACGAAATAGAGTTAAATACCTTTAAATACCGTAACTATAACTGTGTCGCAAACTTCTGATGGCTTTCGCAAAAACATCGACAATCAAAAATTCTAATATAAATAGTTTCAATTTTTACCTCTTCGTTATAATTTCATTTTTATTTGCAAAACAATTTGAAATGGTATTTTCTTTCTTCATTTACTAGAACTGGTTTATTTCTATTCGCAAAACGATGTGAACTGATAATAATTTCAAATATCCTAGCGTCATACTAATCTATGAAAAATTATTTTTTTGTGCGTATATTTTAGTTCTACGTTTATCAAGAAACAATTTGAAGTGGAAATATATTTTATTTTGTTTTGAAAGGAATTAAAAATAGCAATATCTCAAAAACAAAATCCCCAAGGATTGATTGAATTAGAGCAGAAGTTCCAATCTCCTTGCCATAACCAATCAAGCATTAAATACTGGAACAATATCTCAACAATGGAAATAAAACTTTTTTGCCCTATACCCCCCAAAAAAAGGGATATCTTAATAGATTGGTTGGATATCTTTGCTATCAACAGTTAAAATCTACAATAGGATGATACTCAATTGAATAGAACCTTACTTAACACCCTTTTAAGAAAAAAATCAAGCTGGATTTCTAAAATAAAAAAAAAAAACGATGTACAATAGAACAGATGCATTGCATCAGAAGAATCATAGAAGGTTCACTCATTTTAACCTTTATAGACTTCAAAAAAGCTTTTGACTCCATTAATGACAGACAATGTTTAAAATACTCAGCTTCTGTGGTCTACCCTCAAAAATCATACAAGCAATCTCAGCACCTTATAAATATTACAACGCTACAGTAATCTTTAAAACATAAACATCTGAATTCTTTCTGGTGACAACAAGAGTTCTGCAAGGTGATGTACTAGCACCTTATTTGTTCTTGGTATGCTTAGACTACATTTTCCTGAGTCCACTAGAGGCACAGGCTAAACTTATTGGTCTGCAGATCAACATCCAAAACTCCAAAGTATTCTCAATAGGTTATGAAAACCTTATACTTTATATCAACAATAGACTCTTAGAAAGAATAAAGGACTTTCATTATCTTAGATCGTATATCAGCAATACAGAAAATGATATTAGAAAACGTAAAGAGTAAAAACGTATGGAACACTGGCTCTAGTGTTCCATAACAAACTCCGTGCCATCTGGAAATCATCATTAATATCATTAAAGACAAAATTATGACTATACCATGCAACCAGACGATCCATCTTCTTGTATGGTTCTCAAACCTGGACAATAAGCATAAAAAAACTACAGATCTAATTAACTCCTTCGGAACTACATGTCTCAGACTGATCCTTGGATTCACTGGAATGAACCGTATCATAAACTCTATTGTACTAAACCAGGCTAAGCAAGAAACACTTGTCAATACAGTCAAAAAATTACAACTCAGATGGCTTGGACATCAACTCAGACATCCTGAAGTCTCACTCTTTTTTTTTTGGAATTCTTCATCCTGTACAAACCAGAAAATGGCATTCGCCGTAGAGGAAGACCATGCAAACAATTTTGGCAATACATATGTGAAACCATCAATAGGCTGAACTGTAAAACTCCATCTGACATCTACCAGTTAGCTCAAGATAGAGAGATTTGGAAGATCATAATTTGCAATCTTTAATTTTTTATGTAAATCTCTTTTCCCTTTTCACATTGTATCATATTGTGAATAAATTAATGATGATGATCAGATTCTTATTGGTATTCGAAATACTGATTCGAAATACTAATAATAATTTCCACGGGAGTTGATAAATTTCTGTTACGATCACTGTTAAAAATTTGTCGAGTCGTTTCATTTTGCCATTAACCGTTTTAATAGCAAAATGATAAAAAAACAAAAATATATCTACGGTACATGTTACATTTAAAACTTTTAATCCTTCTTACAGAGTCTTAAGAAATCGGTCCCTGGCTACCTCGAGAAGCAACCGATGAATATATTGGTCATTACTGTCTGTTGGTTGTATGATGACACCAATCATTATCGCAAATTAAATTTAGAAGTGTTTTAGGCTTATTAACTTTTAGCAGTTATTTACTGTCATTTTTGACTTACAATTTTGTAAGTTGTTCTTATTTAAACTAAGTCTGCGAAGCACAATAAATTTTAGGCGCCATTCCAAATATGCATTTCAGTAGAAGCCATCCATCCAAAACAGAGTTATTATATGGATACGGATTAAAAATCAAAACCAATCGAATAGGTGCTTAGTCATTTTGCGACATGTACTTGAAAACGAAGATCAAGCAGTTAAGTCTCAGGACTTAAAAAATGACTATAGAGGCGAATCTTTTAAATTTTAATCAATTTTATTATTAAATTCATGCACCATTTACTGCTGTAGTACAGTCACACGACGACAGCGGCTTGCTTTTATTAATTTACTCTTTTTTTTTTCTTTCAAGGAACAAAATAAAGATATTCAGAATAAACACTTGAGTAAAGAAACTAAAGTTGTCTCTATATGGTAATTAAAATCAATAAATTTTATGTATCCTTAGGCATTCTTCTTCTTTGGTGTTCTCCAAGCTCTTGAAAAATTGTTGCAGTCATTGGCCTGATATTACTTTCTGTTGTTTGTATTTTGTATTTGATTAGCATACAGCAATGGAAGTTGCTGGTGATGCGTGTAGTTACATGTTTAGCACACAGGTTTCAGTGAAATTGTAAGTCTTGTATAAAGTTTTGCTTTATATATTGCATAAAGTTATACTTTAAATACATAAATATAAGAAGACAGGTTCCTAAAAGACTTCATTTGCCATCAGAAATTATGTAAAAGAAAATATAATAAATATTTATTATGATTAGTTATCTAGTGGAAAAACGAATTTTGCTTTATCAGTTAAGAATCCAGCTTACTAGAATACACCCTTTAACATGAAAAATGCCTTGGTAGTGCACTTCTTGTTAGCGCTTGGACGAACTCTGTCCAAGACTTGAGATTTTACTGTATTGAGCCGGGAAGAGGGGGGGGGGGGGATGAGAGTTTTCTGGTCTCACGAAAGTTCAACGAAAAATAAATTGCATCGTAACGCACTCACTCTTCACACGCAATACAATCAGTTTGATATATTTCAAAGATTAATTTTCGATTGTCGATATTTGCCTCTTTTTTTTTTAATTATTGTAAGCACGACTATTATATCTATGACAGATTTACGCATAGGATATAGACTATAGAACAGATTTACGTATAGAATATAAAATACGACCCAAAGAAGACTAATTTGTGTTTGAGACCCTTGGTTTACTGGAATAGTATTAAGAGATATGAACTGAGTAACTTTTCATTCGGAAACTGTCGACAGCCTGTTATATTCAGACTTTTTTTATGTGGGACCAAAACTATCTTCTATAGATTTATTAATATCGTTTAGAGCCTATTCTTCAGATGAAATCACTTTCGCCATCCTGCAATGTTCCCTACTGTGTCGTCGGTCATGGAGGAAGTTGGGTCACGACCTTTCTGTAGGTCATTGCCTCGTCTTATTAGTTGAACAAGTAGCTCTTCCTCGTACCGCTAGAAGGTAGCCTTGGGACACAGGGTCATCAAAATGCAGCATGTGTTCACTGAGAGATTCATTAAAAAAAAAAATCAAATGAAAAAAAAAACTGCTAATCTAGAAGATATCTCTTGAGCAAATTTAGGATAGATATCATGCTTGATATGTAGTCCTTATATGATAACGATAATGTTCATTTTATTATATCATAAATGAGGCATAATAGTTTATATAGATAATTTGTTCTTCGTCTACTTTAAGTTATACGCTATTTGTTCAGTTCTTTACCTTCTTGTGAGGAGCTGAAAATTGTTCTAATTAAACATATTAATTAATTAAAAAAGGAACTTAGTTATGGCTAGGTTGTTGACCAACTGCCTACTAAAATTTTAATGACCAAACTATCAGTCAGTTGTATGAAAAAAAAAGAAGTCATTTTTAATTTAAAACATCTAGTGTAGAGTTAAACGTCTGACGTTTAACCCTACATCAAAAGATCTTAAATATTTTTTAAAATAAAGAAATAAATAAGTAACAAACAATGCATCTAACACGCAACACTTTTACTTATTTTTACCAATTTATTTACTATTTTACTTATTTAACAAATTTTACTAATGTTAAAACTGATGCTGTGAACATCGTTTTTAATAGGAAAGTTTTATTTTCCTTTCTTTAAGCAATTTTTCTATTTGTAAATCATGTCTTCATGCCTTTTATGGTCCTATGTTACGCTGTAAGTTATTTATATTAGTTATAATATACTTATAATATATATATATATATTTTTTTTTTCAGTTTTTTTTTTCAAGTGCACCTTATCTCAATGATTGTGTTCACTATTTAATACATTTATATGCTAATTATTTTCTTTCACATCTTTTATCGATGCACGTACGCCAACTAGTTCTTAACCCATTTTTCTTTATTTGTTGGCTTCATTTTAATCTTATATCATGACTCGACCCTCATAAGAATATATCACTTTTACGACAAGATGAAACGAAATGCAGGAAATAAGACCATTACTTTGCGGAAGTTCCTTTCGACGTAACGTGTGATTTAAAATCGCTACGTAGTTGTATAGAAGTGAATTATGGGAATTGTTTTGCTGACCTTTAACACTGGTGATTTAAAATAAAAAAAAAGTATAGAGAAATTTGGTTTGTTTGATCTGATTTTGAGAACGCAACAGAACTGTTGGCTTATCTTATCTTAAATTATTTGAACGAAATGCATACTTCCAAAGGGAACAGAGACTGTAAATCCAATTAAATCCAATTTATTGCCTTTGAGAACTTTCCCTTCCAGCGTAAGAAATTTCGGTCATGAGGAAACAACTGTGAGAATGTTAGGAAATTCAGAGGGCTCTTGATATATTGCCTTGGTGGATTATAGTTTATTCGAAATCAAGAACGACTCAGACACTAGAAAAGGGAGAAACTTCGATCCCAAGGCACTTTTGTGGTGGTTAGAAAGTGCTTGCGTTTTTACCTTTAGTCAATAGTTACAGTGGAATGTTTAGTAAACAGAACTGGTCTCAGATGAGCCAGTATTATCCTGATTTTTGCTCAACCTGAGTCAGTTTAAGAGTGAATTCCGTAGTGCTCGATTCTGGTCAATTTTGGATTAGTAAAACTTACCAGTCAAAAAAAATGTGTGTGTATTCGGAAATGTGTGACGAAATAATAATGAAATGAAAGTCTTGTGTAATGTTAAAATTCAGGAATCGGCGCTTTTTGGAATGACATAAGGATAATCAAAACAGCTTATGATTAAGAGATGGAAAAGCTGGTCGTTTAGCTGCCTATTAGATCCTTAGATCCTTTCCGGCAAGAAAACAAGTCATTACGCAAAAAATTAATCTTAGCCTG
Organism: Typopeltis vanoorti; assembly: GCF_054136105.1. NCBI lineage: Eukaryota > Metazoa > Arthropoda > Arachnida > Uropygi > Thelyphonidae > Typopeltis > Typopeltis vanoorti. Next base: position 69,430,855 of record NC_143549.1, on the reverse strand, counting down.
ATATGGTCTGATAGGTGCGGTGAGGCGATCTCCTCAAAATATCACTTAGGAAGAGCCGATCTTCCTGAAGATCGATGCCTTTTACAAGTCAGCCTTTTAATCTTTATTGTAACGTATCCTATTATCTGTTTTATCTATTAATTAATAAAACCATAAAATATTATCTTTATAGGTTCTCCTTCGAAAGTTTCATGTGACCAATCGCAGCCTATCATGCCACAAAATTTTTATACGATGCCATTCAGGATACACGTATACTAAAGACGTTTCGGGAAATGAATACGATGAATTATTCAACGATATCATGAGCAAATTTTCCCACATAATCTTTGAAGATGATCGGCGGTAATCAATCTGATTCATGACAGGATTGTTCTGGGATGGAGTTGACCAATTGCATTTTACTTGCAGGACTGTCCTTGCAGCGCATGCTTCTGTTCTTCCAGGACCGAGAGCAATGATGTGAGAGGAGGCAATGCGGCTAGACTTTGTACTGTTGTTTTGCATCTCTGTATACCTCTGCCACGGAGAAGACATGAATCTGGTGACAAGAGACTACTTCGGAGATATCTTTAGGGTGAGAAACTGTGATCACATATCGTGTGATGCTAATGGAAGGCACGCAGCTGAAATTCCTGGAGAAAAATGCCAATGTCAGTGCGCTCCTTCGCACTACACCTTCCGAGAAGATATAGATCAATGCATCAGGGATGTAGGAGGTGAGTGCAATTCTTAAATAACATAACTCGTTTTCTAAGCTTGTTGTGTGGTTCCCAAATATTTTTAACGAATAGGGCTGCATGATATTATTTAAATCAGTTCAGACACTTAAACCACTTAACAAAATTAAGAGGATTAAATGACCCCTTCAATTTTAAAGTGGAGAAGACATATTCTAAAGTATAGGTATATACCTATATTTTAGTGTTTAAAAATAATTTCATATCACTTTATGGTTCGTTTGAACCTTCCTGAAAAGCACATAAGCAGTTTTTATTTATAAATCCTAGAACCAAAAAAAAAAAAAAAGCCGGCGCAAAAGAAATCGTTTGAGATGTTATCAAATATTATCTGGACTCATCACCAGACGACATTACTGCAGTTAGCATACAGCTTCTCCGCTACGCGTAGGTTGAGGAAAATTTACTAATTTATTCGTAGTACCTTTTGAAGTTTTGACTTTAAAATTAGTTATTAAAAAATGCATTTTTCATGTGTATCTTGTGTCCTTTGCGATTTCCTTCATCATAAAATAGTAGACTTCAAAGAGTATTGCATGTGCATTATGAGTTTGATGCGCATGCAGTACTCAAAAAAAAAAAGCATTTTTTTTTCTTCGAGATGTTAAATTTACTTTCAGCAAATAAACAATAAACAAAATTACACTTTGATAGGTTATCCAAACTTCAGTTTTTTTCGACGTTCATGGAATTTTTTATTCTAAATTCATTTCGAAGGGTCAAAGTGTGAACCAGCACTTCTATTCGACATCCACAGGAAAAAACTACCCACTGGAGAGTAGTTTATCCACCATGATAACGCTTGTCCTTACTTTCTTCGTCTATACATGTTCTGACCAAAAGCAAAATGCAAAAACACATACACAGATTTGAAATTCTGCATTTCTCTCCTTTACTAACTCATGTTTGCTAAGATTTTGAAGATTTGATCACAAAATCACGAATAAAAAAATTGCAACAACACTTGCTAAGTTTAAAACAGGACTTGTGCACAATGGCACGAAGTCTTCAGACAACAGAAGAAAATTGCTTCGAACGGGATAGCGTGAAATATCAGGTAAATATCATCGTCTGGAAGAGAGAGAGAGAGAGAGAGAGAGAGAGAGAGAGAGCAAACTGGAAAATTTTTGATCCCTACCTCATACGTATAAAGCTGTTAGATTTTTAAATATTTATTTATTGTGTGTATTTTTTTAAAGTTTTCTCAATTAGCTTCTTCTTTTTTTTCAACTAAGATATATTTAAACATATTGTTAATCCTCGGTTGCGATTAGTTAAGAGTAGTTAAGCGTCTCCTCTCTCCAATCAACAGGCTAGGGGCTAGAATCCCGCTATGGACATGGATGTGTGTCTTTTGGTGGAGGATGGATTTCATCGCTCGGTGTGAAACCACCGTCCTGATTATTGGAGGCCTGAAGCGGCTTGAAAAGTTCTTTGTGCGGCCTCTGGAGCAGGGTTTCCGGACTATGTAAATAAATAAATTTATTTATTTATTTATTTATTTTATATATACATTTATAAAATCAATAAAAAATAGCAAAAAATTCTTAGTCCACCCACGGGTACGGTGGTCTCATACCAGGTAGTGAAATTCATCTCCTACCTAAACACAATCAAAAACCCATGCCTATTGTGGAATTCGAACCCACAGCATGTTGGCTGGAGAGCGGATGCGCTAACAACCTGTAACGGGGATCTTCAATTGAAGGTGAAGTAGCCATTGGGTAGAATGTTTTTTGTTTTGTTTTTTTTCTCCTGGAAATTCGGATTTTTCATTCCGCAAAACAGGCAAACAGGCTAGAAGAACCGACTCAATTTACAGACATAGGATACTTTTAGGAAGACCATAAAATCTAGGAGGGTTCTCTCTTAGATGAAGCCATCCGTTTAGATAGAGACACAATTGAAAGACTTAAAACTCATTTTGCAAGACCTCCTAGATTTTATGGTCTTCCTAAAATACATAAGATTGACTTTCCTCTTCGTCCAATAGTAGATTGTATTGATTTCCCTACTTACCGTATATCCAAATATCTTGCTAAATTATTGAAATCTCACATAGGCAACTCTAGTTCCTTTTTAAAAACTCCTCAGATTTCTTAGAAAAATTGAAAAATGTCTCATTACAACCTACAGATCTTATGGCGAGCTTTGATATAGAATCTTTATATACAAATGTACTTCTCAAGGAGACTTGAAAATTACTTGCTGACATCTTTCCGGAAGACATTATAAAACTATTCGATTTCGTAATACACTCTTGATATTTCTTATGTCAAAACAAATTTTACAGCCAAGTAGAAGGAACGGTCGTGGGAAGTCTTCTCTCTCTCTCTCCTGCTTTAGCCAACTTTTATTTAGAACATCTAGAAAATGTCCTCTTCTCATCTATTTTCCCTCAACCATCCTTTTAGGTAAGATATATAGATGATATCTTTACTGTATGGCAGCGCAACAAAGACTCCTTACCTTCTCTTCTTTTTTAAACAGTATCATTTCCTTACATCATCGTATAAAGTTTACTATGGAAATGGAAGAAAACAACCAGTTATCTTTTTAGACGTTCTCCTCATCAGGTCACCTTCAAATACTCTTACAACTACAGTTTAAAGGAAACCAACGTTCACAGGTCGTTATATTCTTAAAGAATCAGCCCATCAGCCTTGTCAAAAAACAAAAATCATAAAATGTCTAATCAGAAGAGCCAAAACTAATTGTTCTACTTCTAATTTTCTACAGAAAGAACTTTCTGCTATCCAACAACACATGAAACTCAATGGCTTTTCTGAAAAGAGTACTCAACATCTTCTCGATTCTTATAATCTACCACAAAACAACAAAGATTCAATACGTCGAGTCCCAATTCCATTATATCTCCTGTATTTCAGAACCTATCGCAAGAATTCTGAAGAAATATGATTTAACAGCTACGTGTTCACCTATTAACAAACTATCTTCCCATTTTCCTTCTCCTAAAGACAAACGTCAACTATGTCTCTTCCTGGAGTTTATCAAATTCCCTGCAACTGTGATCTCTCCTATTTTGGACAAACTGGACGTTTTCTTGAAAAACGAATCCAAGAACATCAATCCTCCATTCATCACAACAAACCCGAAAAATCTGGATTGGCTCTTCACGGGATTGAAACTAACCACAACATCCTTTGGTCAAAAACTCTCCTCTTACATAGATCCCGTTATAAATTTGAACGTTTATTCAAAGAAAGCGTAGAGGACTTACTCCATCGTCCTAAACTGAATCGGAATGACTGTATATCTATATCAAAAATCTGGGAAAGTCTAATCAGGATAACTCATTAATTCATATTAATTTTATGTTATTTAATATTATTAATTAATATCTTTATTTCAATCATGTCTCTGCTTTAAAATATTCCGTTTAATACTTTGTGATATAACATCACGCGGCTTATTCTATTTTTAAATGATCTATTGTTAGTATTCCACCTTGTATTTTTTTTAAAAAAAAAACTGTTCTTGTAGTGCCACTGAAGATGGTCTGCTATTTCCAGACCGAAATATTTGGTTAATTAAATATATATTTCTTGTGTTTACGTGCTTATATTATTCAGTCTTATGAGAATTTAATCTTCAGCATTGAAGTTGCCTTGGTATGAGCTACTTAAAACATATAAGCTCTTCCCAGGAACTCGTATGTTCGCCTTTTTATTAGTGTTTCAATTACGTTCCCCCCCCCTCCCCCCGATAGCAGTTTCAAACTGTTAGTTCTCATCAGAGGCCAAGCAGAAACCCAAAGAGATCAAAAACTTTCTGTTCAATAGGTGTATAATCAATTACTAAAGTATACAGCGAAGAGGTCTCAACTTGGCATAAGTAAGATAATAAAAAGGAGGATATTATAGATCCATCATTATTTTATAGCCAAATATAGAAATAAATTTTAAATTTTCGAATTTTACTTAATCTAAGTGAAACTTAATTTAAGATAAATGGCGAATGTAATGCTCCTGGGCAAAGTTCGTGTCTTATAAGTAGTGCATATCAAACAAACTCTCCGATACCGAAGGTTATATTCTCATAAGCTTTCTGGTAAATTTCGAAACTTTTAAGTTTGTTTCCAAAGTTGTTCATAAAATATGGATGGATCCATAATGTCCCTTCCCCATTTTAATATCTGACTGGTGCCAAATCGAAGAATTTTGGCTCTATACCTTCGTAACGTTTGATTACTTCCTGATTGTAGTGCATATTCTTCCCCATACTTTGTGCGATTGTTCGTGTTATTGCTATTTATGTGTGTGTCTCCAATGAACTTTCACACAATAACTGAAATGTTATTTCTCCTCATTTTCCATCCATTTCCAAGAAGGAATTCTTATGGGGAACAGACTTTGCTTATTTGATAAAATACAATCTCCCGGCCTTGGTCAACATCAATCTTCACTATTAAGTAAGTTTCAGAACAAGAATACAGTTATGGGAAAGGAGCACCAAAATCCATTCGTGTAAAGTGCAGAAAACACAAGTTCATGTTGTGGTTTATTGGAATTTTATGTCGTCAATAAATGTAATTTATTTAAGTTTGGTTGGCCGAGTAACAGCGCCTGCTTTTTAACCTGCAGACTATGAGTTCGAATCCCAATGTAGCAGGGATGTTTCGGAATATCTTATTGATATCCCACGAACATTTTAGATTACTTTCATTGAGCTTATAAGGCAATATACGTTACTATTTGTTGTTTCTTTAAGCGAGATGTGCCACTATTTCATTGCGGATCTAAAGACAAGTTCGAGAAAAAAGGCAGTTAATGGTTACCGGAAATATTTACTGTAACTCAGCTGAAAATGTTACTCAAAACACATTTTAATATTAAATATTATCATGTATATCTCTTATTATTATTGTTGTCGATCTGTTTTTATTTTTACCTGATCTTTTCTAGAAGTCACAAAAAATCCAGAAGCCAATTATTGGCGACTTCGCTCCATTAATTAAATGCATGAATCATTATTTGTGACTGAAGCAGGCAATATAGCTGTATTATAATAGTTTATAATGAGGAGTAACATGGGAGTTTTCCCAGAAATAATATACATTATTTGTGACTCTCTGAAGTTTTTATTTTTGTGCAAATTTCAGGATTCTCACAAAGATACCATTCTCGATCTATGGTGATTCGTAATATAATTTAAATAAATTTAAAATAAGTACATTTGTCTTTCTTCTTTTTAGGGCGGCGAAGCATGGATGTTGTTCCAATCTCAAACATTATATTATGGGAAATAACAGAAACAGTTCTTTAATTTATATTTTATCTTCTTGCTTATTCTTTTTTCCCCTGATACATCCTGGAATGAGAGTAACGATCTACCTTACTTTGTAACAAATAAAACACCAAATAGCCGTAAATAATAATGAAGTTAACGACGTGACAGCAAGATCATTAATAATCAGTTTCTTGGTTTTTAATAGCTCAACAGCCGTATAAATATATTACTTCCGTCTCTTAGCATAATCCTTGTAACATTTCAAATATTGACTTCTTTACATTCCAACAGGGGTAGTGGGGAGGGAAAAATCGTGTGTTGTAGACCGGTTTCTTAAAACACGTTTCAGATCGAATGGTTTAAAAGTTCTGAGTGAATATTTACATTGTAACAGTTTGTTAGTTCCTCGATATGTTTCGTGAGGCTTAAAGCGATTCACTTGTGAACATCTAGCCATGAAAAATGACTTTTGCGCTATTAGTCGATTAGGAAACTCTACAACCCTGTAGTCATCTTCAGTTAATTTTGTTCGGTATCTTGAAGAATGATTGATATTAACAGTTTGTTACTGTCTAATCCAGCTTATAAATTATATCCCGATTAAATGATAAGAATCTGTTGGCTTTCAAGATGAAATTTCCTAGGAGTATTCTCTTCTGACAAAAATACAATCCCTGATCGAAATTCTAATATCTTTAATTCCACCTTTAACATACAGCTTCATTAATTTGAACAAGTAATGACAGCAATAAATTTTAAAACTTTGTGATAACTCTATTGAAATTATTCGAACATGCACTTTCTTTATGTCCGACTGAGTTTTCTAGTACTCTTACACGGAAGTGGAAATAGAACATTAAAGGTGAATTTTTCCCTTCATATTTTAGTACAAATTTCGAATTAAAGTCTAATGGAGATGAAATCAATAAGATTATTAGGATCTGTACGATGATGTAGTTGCTACAGCCTACATACTGTATATAGTTGCTTACTATAGAGTTTCCGCGACTGGTCGCGTGAAGTAGTCCTACCGTAGGATTGCTACTAGTTATATTGCTTCATTGAGTTTATCTGTTTAGTATTACCATTACAGTTTGTATTTTTTTTATATAAACGTCGCTTCATTTATTGTATTCTGTGATTTCAAAATAGCGATATGATTTCGTGTTTTTCCAAACTCGTGTAAGAGGTTAAAGGTCCAGAGAATATGTTCATTAACAGAATAGTAAGCTATATAGAGAGGATGAATTACTTTATCGTAGTATGAATGATAGTTTGATGATTCATTATCTTCATTAGTTATCTTGACTTCATCTGCTACACGAATCGAATGCCTCTCAAAAGTTTCTTTAAGTGCGGAAAAGATGGAACTTAGGCGAACTCTGGCTAATGTGTTGGATAAATAGTCAAACCTTCGAAGTCAAGGCGGTGAATCTTTGTTAGAAAAGGTACTGCATATCAAGCTGCTGGCAAGGAAATAACTGCCAATTAAATCTGGAGCCAGTACCCTCAGTTATTGTTGTTGTAGTGTTCCTAGACAAACATGTACTCGGAATGCAATGTATTATTCAGAAAGCAGCTCTAAACATTTGTCTCTTAAACACATACAGTATTATATTTAGAAAAAAAAAATGCTGGCGTGGTTGGCCCAGTGGTTAGCTTATCCGCTCTCCAGCCAAAAGAATGCGGGTTCGAATCCCGCTTTGGACATAGATGTTTGTCACTGTCTGTGAAAATACTAGTGGTGATAGGCAGTAGATGTAGATGATGGAGGTGTTGGTGTAGATGATGTGGTTCACTGTAGTTGTGGATTGAGTGGTGGAGACGGAGGATTCTAGAGTAGGTGCCCTCCTTCGATGCATCTTTAGACTCCCTGGAGGTGTCAGATAACAATAATAATAATAAATTATTATGTACTAGTCTTATGTTCATGTGTTTTTGTGCATAAAATTGTCAGTATTATTAGTAGTTATAAACCAGTATATCTGTATGGTGTATCAGTTGGAAATCTGTTGGTATTATACTTGCGAATAACGTTAGATTGGGATTCCAGAGGACAAATAGTCTGTCGTGTTTTCGTGCTTTCAGTTCTATTTCTTCGACCACAAGAGAGAGAGAGAGAACGAAAGTTTCCTTCCACGTTCTTCATTCGTTCAGAATATGACAGAGCATTATAGTAAGTAAAGTTTTTTAAATAGGATCTTCTAAGTGTATTTGTAAAGAATCATTTAAAAAAATCTCCAGTATAAGGTTATCAATAAACTTTTGACTGAAAAAAAATCAATCTTACATACACTCATGGAAAGTTTCATCATCGCCTTCAAAAAGGAAGGACTTCAGTTAAACCGATGATGCAATGCATCGCCTTCGTTTTGCTACCATGTTTGTTCACGAATGCCTAGATTTCATCATGCGATAACCTCTGCTCTTCCCATGTCATAAACATTGCAAGGCGGAACACGAGGTTCCGATTTAGTCCTCTGTTAGTTGTTCAAGGCCCACTCCCGTTTTATGAACTTCCGTATGCTGTTAGCTGCATATTGAAAGTGCTTCTTCATTTGCAGTGGTACCACCTGTCAACTACGATTTCTTATCTTTACGATTCATGCAAATTTCGTATTAAACAGTGCATGTCTAGCGTGTGTTTGACTTTTGCCTACTAGTTACACCAAAGGTTACCAAACTTTATGTAGCTGCCTCCTTCTTCTAAAAAAATTGTGCCTCTCCTCTTTTATTTCAATATTTTTTACAAATAATTATTGTAAGAATTGTTTTATTCTTCTAAATTAAATTAATAAAGGAATATATTTTATGACCAAGTATTAAGATATACAAAGAAGGTTAATGTATAAAAATTAATACAACACGTATTTCGAATAATATAATCACTATAATAATTTCTGTCATTTCCATCATTTAAAGGAATATTAATATTTAGAGTTGTATAAACAGCAAAAGGTTTCTTAAATCACTGTGTTTTTAATTAACACACACACACACACACACACACACACACACACACACACACACACACACACACACACACACACACACACACACACACACACACACACACACACACACACACACAGTGATGACATGAATGCGCATAGCTAAATTCTGAATGAAATTGTGTTTAAAGTAACAAATGTCAAATCTTTATTCTTTTACTGTTTAAAATTACGAAACATTTCCACAGTAATATAATCCATTTCCCGTTTTTTCCTTGCGTACTAGGCTCAGTGGCCTGTCAAAACCATGTAACTTGGCTTCTTGAAAACCTAATTGATGCGTTATCAAATGCTTTTGTTCTTCTGGCTGTTTTGCAGGCTAAAAAAACCTCCGAGTTTCCCGGAGGGAAGCCCTCCACTACCTCATGTAACCGGCCGATTCATCTTCACTCTAAAAGCCCTGATAAATTTCTTTGCGTCATAGATGGGATCCGAACCCAGGTCAAATTAAACACCATTAAATACATTTTAAACCCTCGGGGTTTTTACACAGTTTAAACACGGAAAAGTTTAAAGTTGTAAAGTTCAACCAGTGGTTAAAATTTATAAACGTATATTTTATCTTCCTTTTCGTGGTAGGTTCATGTTGACATCTCAGAAACCGATGCTGCTTATGAAAGTGGTTCATCCTATCTGCATTGTGTGTTATGGCTCTAAATTGCATGTACTCTTCCGGCGGTTTGCTGTGTCGTTCGATTATCGTCTTTGAATTAAAAGACACAACGTCGTGACGAGCGAAATCTTTATATTGGCTTTTCAAATGAAGGAAAGTTAGCCGATCTCACAGGGTTTTTAATTCTGAAAACTCTAGTTTTTCTTTCCGTATACAAGCAAATCGGCCAGAGAATTCACATAATTTACAGATCTATTGGTTGATGGCGCTGTGTGTAAATGGAGGATTAAGAAGTTGAGACGGTTGTGTGGAGCGAAGTGCCCTCCTGAGACGAGTCCTTAGATTCCTTGAAAGTGTCATAATAATAATAATAATAATAATAATAATAATAATAATAATAAATGACAAGTATAGGGATCCAGAGATTAAAATTCAACGACTTTGGAGCAAAAAAGCAACAAAGTTCCAATTTCCAATTGCCATAGGAGTGCTACGGGCAACACCAAAATCTTTTATGAAACATCTGGTAAAGTCGAACTTCCCCGATATAATACCATCTGAACTCCAGAAAACGTCACATCTCACATTTTACGACGATATCTTGTCGATTCCTAGGCCTTTGGATAAGGTCCGAATTGGACTCATTTACCAGTCAAAGATTTCATTATGCTGTTCCATATTTCTTTGACTACGAGCTCTGTTAACTGAATTAGAAATCATAAGTTATATTATGCTTCCTTTAAGAATAATTTGGTATTTTTAATGCAGTGAATTAACAGAAAGTTTTCGAAACCTACATTTTGAATCATTTCGTAATTAATTTGCCACACTACGTAGCTCATTAGCGAACATTAATCGGTAAGATATCACTTTTGAATATATAAGAATGGTGGAATATGATCATTCGCAGAATCGACAAATATTTCTAATTCGCCAACTGTTATTAGTCTGTCGTCTTAAAATGGTCCCTAGTACGAGTGGCCCAGGTGTTGAGAATTATAACGCAGGTAAAATATGCACACTGCATTTTTCGTTTAACGTTTTGAAAGGCTTCCTTCCCCACCCAATCAGGAACTTTAGAAAAATTATTCTGTCTCTGTCATGTTTGGGGTTAATAATTACTACTATTAACCCTCCAACTTTTTCCAAGTGTACAAGACGCAGGCGAGGGTGGTGGTGGTGGACTTGCGATTCAGCGTCTTCCTGCTTGTGAAGGTCACCTACCTGTTTAAACGATATTTAAAGTGCTCATCACAATTTTGCTGTAGGGTTTAAAGAGATCTCGGACAATGAAATTTAAAATCTAATTGATTGGACATGATCTTATACACCTGATCCTTCTACGAAATACCAAATGGTGCTTCTTTTTTTTTTTTTTTTTGTAGACTTTTGAGAAACGTGCATGGAAAATTTCTGAATCAATAAACCGGCCATTATAATCAAACTGGGGACTGTACACGTTCATACTAACGGTGAAGTCTAATATTCGATTCTTATTTCACTCCAGTATCAAATATCCGAGCATTTTCAAATTATTTCTCTCAACGGGTTAGGTTCTGGATCATGAAACTTCTCAAAAAGTTAAACTGACTATTATGCGCCTGCAGTCATCCAGTTTTTATTTTTTTTATGTTCGTTGATCAATCTATACCGTATATAGCGATAGTGGTTTGAAAAGGAGAAACTTCTTTACATTTGATTTAAAAGTCTGCATATTGTATTCCTTGTGAAATACATCAGGAGAAGAATGTTCCACAGTAGCAGGGATGAAAGAGGAGGAAAAGAAACTTGTTCTGTGGATTCCAAGGTGTATACTGTGATGAAAAGATTTTGGGCGGCAACTTTACGTGTTCCAACGGGATTAGCGCTGAGTTGTGGAATTATTTCAGATGGACATTTGCCTCGGAAATATTTATAGAATACACAAATTGCAGAGACCAAACGTCTGTGTGAAAGTTGGGGAGGGTGAGTTAGTAAGAGATGGGTAATTTTTCAATCTAATTGCTCTCCTCTGTATTGAGTCAAGCATTTTGAGGGAACTTTTAGGAGACCCACTCCAAATGTGAGAGCAGTATTCTATAGCTGGGCAGATTTGTGATTTGTATAAGGTTAGCAGCTGTTCAGAGGTGAAGTAACATCTTGAGCGAAAGAGAAATCCTAGTTTAACTACGATAAAGAGTCAAGAGGATATTTTTCCGGCGGCGTAAATTAAGTTAAGGGGATAATAAATCCCTCATTATTGTAAAGCTGGATACGAAACTCGGAGATCGAAATCTAAGGGTTTCATTCCGAAGAACTATCGGCGAGTCCAAGCGTAGGTCAACACCTGGGTAGGTAAGGGTATGTAAGTTCGTTCACTTAAACCTTGGCATTATCCTAGTCTACCTACTCACTGATGAGACTTCAATAAAGGTCGAAACCGGTCTGGGTAGTGACCTCTCCTCATAATGTAAAACAGTAATACATCTCCTAGGAGTTGCGTTTTACATTATGAGAAAATATTAAGGACAGTGATGGAGCTTGCTTCACCTTTGCTCCGAGTTGTCCTAGTGTTGTACTGCCCAGGTTTTGACTTACGTTTGGACTCGCCGATAGTTCTTCGGCATGAAACCCTTAGATTTCGATCTCCGAGTTTCGTATCCAGTTTTAAAATAATGAGGGATTTATTATCCTCTTAACTAGAAATCCTAGTTTTTTTGGAAGCTGAAGATGCAATGGTTGTGATGTGTTTATACCGGGAGAGGCTTGATGTTAGGTTAATTCCGAGAAGGGAAATCTCATCTTGTCGGGAATAATACTGGGGAAAATAAAATTTTGATACTGGGGGAAAATTTACCCAGTATCAAAAAATACTAGGGAAAAAGGTTCTTTTTTTTTGAGAAATAAGACACAGAACTGGATTTTACTAGCATCGAAATTGACGAAGTTATCTGAGCTCCATTAGAGGATGGCTTGGAGATCAGAATTGAGGTAGTAGTGGTTAATGTTCTGTAGAGTAAGGCTTATCAAATGAAAGGGAGGAGTGCAATGTGCTGTCATCTGCAAAACTGTGTATTGGGTTGGATGTCAACTGAAGTAGATCATTGATATATAGAAGGAAGAGGATTGGTTAGTGAGAGAACAGAACCTTGTGGAACCCCAGCATTAGTTGGATAATGAGATATAAGGAATCATCTACCATCACACGTTGTTTGTTTCTGGCTTGTTTCTTATTTCTGTTCGCACGCACACATAGTGTGCGTGCAAACAGAAATCTGGTAATCCAACTGCAGAAGTCCTGAGGCAGTCCAAATAATGTGAGTTTGTTTAGTAAGCCTTCGTGCCATACCTGGTCAAAAGCTTTCGAGATATCAAGCAACCACTTGAGATTAATCAAATTTCTCCATGGCATTTGTCCATTTATGGTTTCTCCATCATTTTAGGTAGAACTGAGGTGAGTGAGATAGGGCGGTAGTAGTTAAATGGCAGCATTTTTTCGCCCATCTTGGAAAAAGATTGAATATAGACCAATTTCCAGTTTCGTAAGGAAAAAGAAAATCTTCTTTGTATCTATTAAATTTAATGAATTGACAAAAAAACATTACAGGCAGAGTTAATTACAATACTATCAACAAGATTTACTCAAAATAACCACCATTAGCATCGATCACAGCTTCAATTCTGCTTCGGAACCTCGAACAAGCTGATGCTACAGTCTCCCTGGGAAGGGCCGCAAAAACTGTTTTAATTTTATCCATTAACTGGGCTTTTGTATTACTGGAAGTGCGATTGGTGTCTTTTTCAACTGCGCCCCATACAAAATAATCCATGGGGTTAAGGTCTGGGGAGTTTGGAGGCCAAACATTTGGACTGGTGAAGTCGTAGAAATTTTCAGACAACCATTTTTGACTTTTCCCAGAGGTGTGGCAAGGGGCCGAATCCTGCTGCCATACATACGGCCTACCATTGGCTACCCTTGTTATCCAGGGCTTGACTACAGTTAGCAACTCCACGAACAAAGCCCGAATTCCAATGCCAGGGTTCTTCAACACCTGTTCCTGCAGATTTGCGAGGAATTCTGCTGTACGAACGCAATCAGATCGTCTGCTAGGGATCTTTCTTCTTGCTACATCCTCGTAGTCACCATTGCAGGTCTCTAGTTCATGCCTGATTGTTTTTACTGTATTCAGGGAGCATTGGGCAGCAGTCGTAATATCCTTATTTTGATGGCGGGCACGAATCATCATGATACAAGTTATTCTCTTCCATGATTCAGGTGGGTTCCAGCTATCCATCCTTTCTGACATCTTGTATATGAATGAAGAAGGGTCCAAACTTTTAAATGAAGAGAAGTGTGTGTTAATACATGTAACTTACGGAAAAATATAATTAATTATAAATATGTCAAATTTATCCCGAACACCCTGTATATATATATATATATATATTTTTTTTTTTTTTTTTTTGCATCTATTTCGGGCTTGGGTATAACCATTAAAGGAGGATGGAGTTTCTTGATGTAAGCTAGTTGTGGTATGTATGCTTGATTTTTCATTTATACAGCCTTGGCACTTTTGGAGAATCAGGGTTTAGTTGAGGGGGGGGGGAGTTCAGAGAAGTGTGGGAATGCACGTTTCCACGCCAGTGAGGTTACTTTGGTGATGCGTTCAGCGACCAGAGACGACTTGTTGTTAGCCTAAGAGCAAAATAAACTATCTGGCTATTGTGTGTATGCGTGTGTTTCAAAAGAGGTGGATGCGATGTCTAAATAGTAACTTCATAATCTGTAGCGTATTTCTCGCGCTTATTCGCTTTAAATTAAAAGATGTAAGTTAAATTTTCAGTTTTCCAGCATATATACAAGTTGATATCAGAAACTTTTAACATACAAACTGAGTTTCATAAATTTTAAGTTGTAAAACATATAACTGCGAACATAATTTTTTTTTATACAATCAAAGCAATGCAAATCGCTGTTTTATAAATGTAACTACTTTCTACCAGATGAAAAGTTTTAGACACCAATAAAAATTGGCTTGTTTAAACCTCGTTTTAATAACAATTGCTACTCTAGTTTAGGCACATTAACTTCAATCCTTTGTGTGTGTGTGCGTGTGATTTAAAAAGAACTGTACTTTTGAAAACATTGCGATGAAAGCCGAAAGCAATATTTTAAATCTAAATTTCAATATCATTTTAAATGATATAAATAAAACATGATCAGTCATATATCATAGTTGTCATATTTGGCATTATATGAGGGAGCCTAGCTTGTCAGAAACAAAGTTTACTTATATTTTTTTTAAATGTATTTTTTTTTCTTTCGTAATTTTGTATACTGGCTTTGTATTTCGTAGATAAATATTTGGCGGTTTGTATCTTTATTTAAACCCAAGTTTTGGAAAGTACCCAAAAATAAAATCAAATAAATAAATGAATAAAATAAAAATAATTATGATTTATGTCTTGATTAAAATCTAATTTTTAAAAATGTGGCCGGAATATTAGTTTAATTTTCTCTCTTTGTTTTCTAATGACTTAAAATGTATATTTATAATCAAAATGTATTTCTAAATGACCTTATATAGTAAATATTCTATTCCTAAAACATATTCGTGTGCATTTGATATTTCAAAAATGCATATTATTAGTACGATATCTGAAGTTCACACTTAGATAAAAAAAAAATACAAAAGCGAAAATAAATAAACAGAATAATGGCCTATTCACTCTGCAAAAGACCAACCTTTTCTCTTGTGGTCTTAAAAATGAGAGAGAGAGAGAGAGAGAGAGAAGCAAGTGTGTGTTTAGAAGAACATCGGGATTACATAAAATATCCCGAGTGATAAATCTGGTTTTGCTTCTCGTGCCATCGACACTAGACATAGAGTTCATTGGAACCAGACAAAAACGCTACACTATAATAGATTGAAATTCGATCGTCTGTTCCTTGAAACGTGTGAAATACTACGTCATTGTCCTAATCATAATCGAACAGCAAATATTAATAGTGAAATTATGAACAATTTATGTTCATAATTTTATTATTTATGTAAATTATTTATTCTTTCTTTATATTTATATTTTTTAATAACAAAACTCTACCTGACCTGATTCCTTGGAACTTTAATAGTGTTGTCTGTATATATAATACGATGCATTCGCCATAGTTAAATTGCAGTTGAGTAACAATCTCATCAGTTGTGACTGAGATTTACATTCAGTTGGTCGTGAATAAATATTATTTCAATGGATTGTAGTCTCTTTCTTTCGGTCTCATAGCATCGGTGGAAGGTCTATGACGTGTCTCCAGTTTACTAGGTGTCTAGTAGACGTATGGATCTGCAGAATTTATTACATGACTGAACAGCAGTGAGGTCCTGGATAATGATGAGACAGCATTTAAATATCTGTTCACCTGGGATGATTGCTATATTATAATCTTCAATCTTCAACCTGTTCTAAAGAACGAAAAACTTTAAAATAGAAAAGAAAGAGAACCGTTGGCTTCTAACTCAGCTGAATTTGATTTTTGAAGGCTGGCTATTCAAATGATTTAAGAATTATAAATTAAAGATACCAAGAATACTTTATATATATATATAATCTATTCTATTCACTTGTATTGTTCTAAATACTCGCTGCACCTGTTGTATTAAATTTTCATTTGCACTACTTATTCAGTGTTTAAATAAATAAATAAAATAGTGTCCAGGTATAGAAAGCAACCTGAATTTAAACAATGTTTTAGAAGTGTCATGCCTTTTCTGGAGAGTTTACCTTCCAATGGGGGTTACTTATTTTTATTTTATTTTTTTGTCAGTGCCCACATTCGTTAAAAGGGAAGTGGGATCAAAGCCTGCCATAATTTCATATTTTTCAAATCGGATGAGTTTTCTTTTAATCATGGGAAATTTAGGGTCTAGATTCATCATTCATCCAATAATTAAAAAGTCTGACGAGTTCTACAGATTCTTATATTAATAAGATTATGTAATTATCCATTATCCAGATAGCCTGCATTATCCAGCTTGGATCTCACAGTCTTAGTTGTTTCGGCCGTAATTCAAAACAGAAATAATAAAAACTGTTGTGTGTTCCCGTGTTCAAAGCCTCAGAATGTATTCACATTCTGCGTGGTTTATTAGCCTTGATTTCATACTTTAATTCAGCCTATACTTTAATTCAATAGCGATCATCAACTGCATTATCCAGACAGCCTTTCATTACCTCGCGAATAATAATGTTATTATCCATACACAATATCTTCCGCCAACGTGATGGCTTCCAAGCAATCTGTTCCCAGACCTCTATGAAACTATTGTCGAACTACCTGACGTATGACAGTAGCTTCATCGTCCTTGGAATGTAGGCATTTTTTCGCGTAATTTAGCAAGTTCAATGGTATATTAAGAGATTGTCAGTGGTGCATGACAGACCTATTTAACAAGGGGTACTCAAGATAGTTAAATAATCGAAATCACTTATTTGTGTTTCGGACTATGTCGTAATGACTAGTACTATAATACCAGATAAAGCGCAATATTTAATTATATATTTACTTTTAACCATAAAATAATAAATAAGACTTGAAAATAATTTGTTATAGCATACTTATAGAGGAATGCCGAAACTTGACAATAGAATTCATTAGTTACGTACCGGTTGGACAAAAGCACGCGGAAAACTTTGTGATGGATTTTATTTGCTAAGAGCTCGTCCGGGTATTGACATTCCTTCCTTGGAGACGATTTCATGCATTGTTAAAACTGGATAAAGTTATATAACTATTGCGCAAATATCTGTGGCCGTGAAACAGCAGCCCATCATGGCGGGACTCATTTATCATTGTAATAGCCGACATCGGGACACTGACCTTGTAGCGAATTTTAATTGTGGGGTGATTCGTTATTCGTGATTCATTATTAAAATAAAACGTGTTTGCACGGGCTACGCCTAATTGCACCAGTTGTGCAAGAGGTTCTATATTATACAATAATAATAATAATAATAATAAATTATTAAAATTATAAAAAAAGTAATACTTATTTGCAGTGAATGAACATCTTTCTAGTGCATTGCAATTGAATACTCGCATTCTTGTTACTCTATATTTTGAACGAAATAATCAAAATCCTTTGAAAAAAGTTGAATGTATTAGCAATTCCGGTTCACCAATCAGGGTCGTTTCTAGACAACACACAATGTTCCAGGCAACAGTTGTTTCCTTCAGGAAGTCCGATATCAGGATCACCCGTGGAAGAATTAATGTTGAAAATGCTAAACACTAGTGTTTAAGTGAAAATGTAGATTGGCTTTGATTATTATCGATAGAAATTACAAAACAATAAAACGAACTTATGATGTGATTTATATAAACTGCTTTATATGAGCTGCGTATTTATTTATGACTTCAATAAAATAACGAGTCTCACACTGAGGTGACAAGGTTTTTTTTTTTTTACTTCTGGAAGCTCGGGGTTTCGATCCCGCATAGTAGGCTAACCGACCAGAAAACAGACGCAATTTGCAGACAAATGTGTTCATATGACAAATGTCTTCACTATGTCTTCATAGTTTTCGTAATAAAATGAATGAAAACAAGAATTGATTTGAACAATATATATATATATGAAATTTGGGAGATTTCTTTATTTTATATATATATATATAATTCCGTTAATATCTTTTATTCTCAAAAAGGAAATAGGTGAGGCCGTTTAGCCCTACTTTATAATGTGCGTGAGAGAGAGAGAGAGAGAGAGAGAGACAAATTGCACAGAACTACTGGAATGCTGAGAAAATATCTTTAAAATTTGTTTTAGTAAGACAGGATACGCAAAGATGGACTAATTCGACTCACCTACCCATGGTCGCATTACTTCCTCATCGATGTCTTTGACAGGAACTCTATTATAAAATAGCAGTAGTCACTTTTGCGGAAAAATAAGCATTAGTAATCATTATTGCCCAACTTTTCTAAAGTAAACACAGCAAGTTCGAATTTTAAATTACAGAAAATATATAATAACTAAAAGCGTATATTTCTTCCCTTCCTATATTTGTAGAAATTGAGTGCAGGAAAATATCATCTCTTAAATCTACTCCTGTTTGTGACATCCATGAAACTAACTGGAATTAAAATTGAAATGATAACTGTCCTCATCCTGCATAAATAACAGGAAAAACGTGCTTAATAAGATGTTCATTATGTTGATCTTAGTCCTTCACATTGTCCAAGCATCTGTTACAATTTTCATCGTTCCTGAATAAAACCATTTAAGGAACTATCAAGACATGATGAACCACAGAGAAAGAAATTAAACGATTTAAAATAATCCTGAGAAAAACCATAAGTCATAATTCGAGCATGTAATAATTTCTGATCTTTATGAAAAATAACAAGTTTTCTGCTAAGCATTTTTCATCACATTTGGTGATTTACACCAAACAACAATTTGAATATCTATGGAAAGCCTTTTGTGATTTATAGCTGATCTTAGAGAAACTATATGAAAAGACTTAATTTCCGCTTTTAGGAATATTCTTATTTCCTCATCCGCACCTCATTCTCAGAAAAAATATATTGACCAATGTATGGCAGCTTGTGACAGATTACCCGCACTCATGAATCTTGACTCTGTCGAACACCTGTAGGATGTTTTAAAACGTGCTGTGGGATGCTTTGCAGACAGCTTGGGCACCGGCAGTGTCATTAAATATCTAATTATATCAACGCCACGAGGTACAGATATTTTCTGTTCAGAAGGCGACTAAACATGATGTTATGCAGGTGTCGGTTCAGTTTTAGATAACGAGCACTAAATAATATAGAAAAATAGAGTATTACTATAGCTGGGATTTATGAAAGTAAGTTTCAGAACATTACCGGAAAAAAAAAAAAAAGTTTTGGCTCAATTTTCTTCTGGGGCGACTTCGTGGGAATTTGCGTACACTGGTAATGTAAAGTATACATACAAAGTGAATCTTTATACATCATTCAAATTAGATTAAGAATTATAAATAATGTCCATAATAATCGGACTTCTTCTTCTTCTTCTTCTTATTATTATTATTTCAGAATGTTCCGTGGCGATGTTTGTTCGACCATTTGCGGTGGAACGAATCCCCCTGGTCTCTTTACCTATGACTGGGCAGTTAGTGTATCCTGGAGCTCACCTCACCGTTTCTGGTAAGTGACTGATTCTGGTAACTAACCGATTTTAAAGTCTATACTTCCTCTGAAAATAATAAAAAGGTTTTACTTTATTTTCTTTCATAAATAAAGAAATATTTTGTATGAAATCATACAAAACATTTCTTTATTTCTAGTATGTTTATAAACTCATTTCGAAAACAGTAAAATGAAATTTGTCACGTAAATTTATACGTAGAGAAATTAGCTCACAAAATGCTGAGTTATCTTCCGAGTGAAATTTTTATGAGCGTCAGTTTACGCATGAGATCTCTTCCCCATGCAACATGCAAGCGAAATTTATTCGTAATACATTTCATCAAATGAGGAATTCATCGTATTTACTGCCATTCAAAGAAAATTTGTTTTTGATTATTACTCTTCAGTGACAAACAACAACGCAGTATGAAAAGATAATAGTTGCCTTAAAAAGCCAGCCATAATACTGTAGTAAAACACAGTGTTGTTCTTATTATTATCATATTTTTATTTCAGTTATATTACTATTGCACAAATTACTTAATATGTTTGCGGGCTATAAAAGCATCGAAGCTTCATCGCATCACTTCACAGTTACCAAGCAGATTTAAGATAAAACTAAAGTGTAGCTGAATTTTTGGGGATGTAATCACTATTCATTTCCTATGATGATTAGAATATGTAACTAGTTGCAATGGGACAAGAGGCTTAGTTTTGAAGGACACTCTACGGAGCGTTTTGGATCGCCGAGAAACGAGATTTTAAGTTGTTGGTTTCTTTCTTTGCTTTGCTTTCTCCTTTCTTTTTTGTATCCTCTCGTTTATCTAATGTCCTGTAATTGAAAAGGAGTTATGTCAGCGACTCATTTCAAATTATTTTTATTCTGCATAGAATGGTAAGTGATTCAAATATGACGGAGTAATTGACAGCAGCATACAAAATTTTATAAAAAAATTCGTACATTGCTACGTAGTATAGTAATTTGTCTTCAGAGCATAATGACATTTGAAATGCCTCTTCCTTCTCTCATCCTTCGTACACTCCTATTAAAAGGATCTCAACACAGTTCTAGAAGACGCCTGAATGGCATTGATAGTACCAGCTTGATATCTTTCATTGATGGAAAATGAACCGGTCTACAGAACTTATTGTCTACCAACTTGACACCTCTGATAATGCGCCTACAGATGAGTCTTACAGATCAAAGAATTCTTTCTCATCCTTCTTTCGATGTATGATGTACCTCCCCCCCCCTCCCCACAATGTATTCCTCTTCTACAATAAGCTAAAACTTTGTGGTATATCGTACGAGATTAGAAAATTTGCAAACGTGTTATCTATAGTCAGGCCACAGACAATTTATTTATGTATTTATTATATTTTATTATATTATTATTTATTTTATTATTATTATTTTCGATTTCCCGCTTGAACGAAACAAAATTAGAGAGGCATTTATAAAATGGCATAACATAGTATTCTGTACAATAAAAGTATATGGTCTTAATCAAGTAAAATACAGATTTTAACGATAAAATTTCCAAATACAGTCTATGGAATATGTTTCCTTTAATAACAAAAAAACAACACAAACAAACGAGTAATGTTGTTTCATCATGTGTGTCTGAACTTTCAATAAATCTCTCTCTCTCTCTCTCTCTCTCTCTCTCTATATATATATATATATATATATATATATATATATTAAAAAATGAAATAAGATCTTTAACATAACTTCCTTTATTTCAACAAAAACAGCTTTGTTTGATTTATTGATTAAATGAAAGATATCTTCAATTTGAGGCAAGAATTTGAGTCGTCAGGTCCTAATTTTTTTTTTTTAATCCGAATTTCTTAATAGTATACTTTATGTATTCTTCTTCGTTTGATTGTCCTCAAAACAAAGTTAAATTTATTTTCTCTCTCTCTCTCTCTCTCTCTCTCTCTCTCTCTCTCTCTCTATATATATATATATATATATATATATATATATAAACATAGCATTGATATCTATTCCACCATAACTTAGAGACACAGCATGTCTGGGCCGTTTTATTGCTTAGACAGTGTTGAAGCCATGTTGCCGCCCATTCCTGATTCCATCGTCAACCGAATAAGAAGTAATTTATTTGCAAGTAGCGTTTCCCCACTCTGCCAACAACACTAGAGACGCCTGCTTTCGCTACACACTCGATTTAGACTACGAAGGATAGTTATCTATGAAAGATCAGAAAGAGAAAAATATATACTCGGATGCACCCATAAAACTACAAGATATCTTTGAGGTGCGTCAGTTACATTCAGCAAAGTCTGCAATTCCAGAAACATTCCATTAGACCGAATTATTAAGTGATGCATCCCAAATTCTCCGACCCTCCTATCCCTTCCTTTCTGTATAATTTCTGTAAAATGAACAGATCGTGATACTACACTCCTGTTCTGTTATGCTCAATTTTATTTACTTCTCTAGGAGTAAACCATTTTTATTCGTCTTACCCATTGACAAGAAATAGTTTGATTCAATGTTTTTTTTTTTTTTTTGTGGAAAATCAGCCGCATTATAGTAATTTCTCCAGTTGGTTTTATTTTCTGTAATTGGTTTGCAACTGGAAAGAGTTCTAAGAATTTACTGATGATTATGTAAATGGACTTGTGCGCAAAGTTTTGTGTGTTTCATTTATGATTGTTTAATGTAAATTTATAAACAGTTAATTTGGGGTCAGAGAAGGTAGTTCCGCCTTTGGCTATTTTTACGGGATTGATAGTTGAAGTCATTGCCCTCATCGAGTAAATCTTTACTTAGATGTATAAGTTCATCAATAATTGTAAGTCCAGTTTTCTTCCCCCCCCCCCTTTTGATCTCTTCTCCTGCGTTTGTTATGCAAAGTAGTGATCTTTGTACCATGACTCTAAACTTTTATATTTCATATATACTTACACTTTCTGTTACCCAGGTTAACAGAATGATTATCTATTAATTTGAGAGCCAACACGCAGGATACATATATAGAAGGATACACACACACATATATATATATATGTGTGTGTGTGTGTGTATGTTATTCTTTGTGAAATTTGGGAGATTTCTTTATCAATGTATAGTATGTAAAAATTTAATTGCATTTTCTTTAATCTTCAAACTGGGCTGCTATGCAAAGCTGAAAATTGGAATTTCGTGTGGTGGGCAATTTTTTTTTTTTTTTTTAAATTTAGTTAGCGACGTCCACGCGATAACGCGTGATCGGCCGTTTGGTGAGAGCTCGCATCGCGCGATATCGCGTGATTGGCAATGAACATGTTAAGTCTGATTCATATGTTACTTCACACTCTCAATTCTTATACAATTCTCATTAAACTTTCTCACTGCATAATGTGCGCACATTCGGGAAGGGGGGGGGGGTATTACAGCTTCTGATTTTTCATGATTGTTAACACGAAGAATCGATTTTTATGATGATTTCAAAAATGCATTTTGCGTATAATTGTGACTATAGAAAGCTATTGTGCAGCCGTAAATTGCAAATGACAGTTGAGCATTCGAAGATCGCCCATATGTTCCAGACGTTTTCAAAATGTCTTGTATCTAAGAAGTTTTGAGGAATTTTCCGTCATAACGATGCTCTGTACTTATAGCCATGGAATAAATGTATATGCCTTACGTAAGGGAAAAACTTACCGAGATTGCAGATACGTTTATATGACATTTTTTCCAGAAATTATACGCCTAATAAAATCTGTGTTTTAATTTTTTAAAAAAAAATCTGTTACGTCAAAATAATGTCTAGATATTACTAGTAAGTACATTACTATTTCTCCAAATGACATTAGGGTTTCTATTACTCTTATGGTTCGCTCCAAGTCCAAGGTATCCAGACACCATATGGAAGAATCAGAAGTAACGTGATCACTCAATAATACAAACCAGAAAGATGGCATGACACTAAATAGCTTACAACTGTCCATTTTTTCCAGGAACTCATACATCTAACACCTCGGAGGTGCGATAAAAAAAACCCTAGTTATAACAGAAAGAGTAGTACTTGTTGTTTAACAGTTAATTCTGCCAACAACGCCTACTAGTTTCATAATTGTCATTATAATGCGAATAAGGTAATTTTATCTATTAGGAGGATTTCTCTATACTTATTCGAAGTATTATTGAAGCATCCTGTTATAAAAAATCTCCTTCCTATTTCATTATGTATTTCAGGAATAACCAGGCTGGCTCCTTCTCGACATATGACTTGTAAGGTAAAGACATCCGAATACATGACCCTGAAGGGATGGCAACCAGTAAAAAAGAAAGGGGAGGACTCTGCCATATTTGGTGTCTACCACGATGGAAATAAGACATTTCTTCAGGTAAGTTAGTAACTACGACTGAATTTTAAGCAGATGTCGTGTGAAAGATGACAATAACTGTTTGTTGTGTTATTTTTAAAACCACCTGAGGGAAAAGACGTTGCACGCAAAGTGGTATCAAACAATTAAGGGGAAAAATAAAGAAAGAAAAGTAGAAATGACAATAGTAGCGTGACTAAAAGATATCAGAGATTCTGACTGTAGACCAAGCCAAAAGCTATTAACAGTATTCGCGTGACTGAATAGATCAAGACACAGCTTGTATGTATGCGTTGTGTGGCAAGTTTTGTTTGGATTTTGAGCAGACGATTGTTAATATTTATTTTCCCATGCACTGCTCCGCAATTTTCTTAAAAATTTATCGCTATTGCATGGGTGAATAAGTGTCATCCTGGCTTGCTTTTGACGAGCAAGTATTCTGTTTTCTATTCCGAATTAATGTAAAATAAATAAATAAAATCATGATTAGAGGTGAAATTAGTGACATCTGCCACAGTGTTTGTTGAAAGTGAGTTTTTTTTTAAATTTTATTTGATGTGTTTCACAAAATGCCAAATGACCTGTTAGATTCGTTTTGCCTGAATGTTCGTCAGTTCGTATGCACGGACGAATTTTATTGAAATATGGTATTAGGATCTTTTGGTTTCGTTCGGACTATTTTTAGTGGCAGAATTTAGGAAATTATTCAAAATCAAACAAAATATGTTACAAATCAGTGCATAACCAGTGTTTCGCTATCCTCTGTACATGGGTTATATACTGTAATAATGAATGATGCCACTATAGGCGAATTTTACTGCTGTACTCCGTTTTATAATAGTTTCTGGTCATTTCTATGCTTGTAATAGGGAGGAGTTGTCCTTCCGATCGTATTTGCAAGCAAGCATCACCACTACGTCGTAAAGTAAGCGTCTACAGCTGGTGTGCTGGTTATAAAAGTAATCAATTCCTGGGATCTGAATTACGAAGAATAGCCTAGTTCAGCGTGAGGGAATTTGCTACCTTTCGGCTTAACGCGGTCTTCCTTTTAATAATCCTCAGTTCGCGTTTTTTTTTTTCTTTCTTATTTAAAGGACAATCCCACTCACGAAAAGTACTTATCATCATCGTCAAAGAAATGAGGTTTAGTACTTACTGAACTACATTTTGTAGCTCGTAATGCATTGAATAAGTGAAAATTATAAAACCACATTATAAAAGAAAGATAAATAAGAAAAATGATTCTCCGTACAGCGATCGAAATCCTTCTTTTGCTGGAAAAATTCTTTCTTGCGTAGGTTTACAGAATGTTTGGATTAAAATTGTGGCAGGAGTGGGGCAGAGGTCATTGTAGCATGTAGATAAATTCAGATTTTATATGCAAAATCTCACATGGAAAACCTATAGTATATGAGCATTGCGTGTGGGAAGTTCAGATTAAAAAAAAAAATCAGTATATGAATATTCATTTTATTACGGAATTTTTAAAAAAATCATGTGAAATTAGCATCAAGATATTTGGCATACGTTCCAAGTGGTTTTGTTGAAATAGGCTGCATCCTACAGCAAATTTGTTCTCTTGATTAAAGAGAGCGTTCTGAAGAGTTTCATACAAAAAAGCCAAGCCCAGCTCAGACCAATGTTTAGTATATTTCAGATGTAGTTTTAATGCACGAAGGTGGTACACAAATAATGCCCCGTACTTTTTTTTTTCTCAGAAATATAATTTAACAATAGCTTTTACATGAATCTCTGTCCTTCTTGAGCATTCGCTCATTTTTTAACAATATCGTCGTCATTCTGCACACATTTTTGTTCTCGCCGACTGGGACTATATGTTGTCCACACAATTAAAAAAAAAAAAAAGTGTTTACTCCAATGTTGGAGCTCTTCAAGAAGAGCTCGTTCAGCTACTCAACATCCTTCAGAAGGAACGGGTGATAGTGGGATGAGAAAATCGGTCCATACAAGTATTGTAATTGCATGCCTTGAGTGAAAACTAGTAAAAACTTCGATTTCACCATACTTAAAAAAAAAATCTAACCCAGAGTCTAGCTCACATCAATAGTATCATATATCATTTCTCCACCTGTGAAATAAAATAAAAATATCACCTGACTCACAGCTTCCGCAGTAAAGAATTCGGTCGCCACTCTTTGCTTCCTACGTGCGTCTGTAACAGCCGCCATTTTCAACTACTTGTGTGGGGCGTTCATGGGCCCGGTCACAGCGTCACTCACTGTGGTGGAACTAGAAACATGTAAAACTTTCTGCCGCTCTTGAGTAGGAAGAAACAGGGGGACATTATTTTTGCGTAGGCTAAGAATATATGAGACACAATTCTCTCATGTTTCATATTTAAGGTGTATTCTCATATTTTATTAATCCTAATCCTGTGGCTTCCTCTCTTTGAGAAGGTTACAACTGATTACTAGGGAGATATGATGCAAGATGATTTCCCGTTGCCTTCCTTGTCGCAAGTATATTTATGACCTGCAGCCGTGTGTGTTCACGCGACACCGGTTTGTCTGTTTTGAAGGATGAAAAGCCCGAGTTACCGGAAGAAACCCTCCACCTCCGTATGAGACAGTTAACGCGCCTTAGTCGAAAGAGACCAGATAAAGGTTCCTCCCGTCATGGACGGGAATCGAACCTAGTTCTTTCCCACCAAAGGATTCGTCTATACCGACTGAGCTACGGAGGTTCACTTCATTAAATGCAAAATTAATATTATTTCAGAGCTACATTGCAATATTTGCAATACTGAGAATTAACACTTTGTAAAAGTGCGATTATGTATCATGCTTGTTGCGATTTCTACTCCAAATGACAGGCCAAAGAATAAGCACGCGTGTATCAGGTTCTGTTTCAACATAGACAATACTCCTACTGAATATCTTCCAAGGTCACGCTAATCTGTTCCAGTCTGAAATACAGGTATTTGTTGTTGTTGTTATTATTATTATATTCAACCAACAGTGCATTGCAAATTCTTTCCCAGATGTTCTGTAGGAAGATATACATCGAAGATGATCCGAGAAGTGATACACTAGAAACTAGTTTCTACACCAAGATAATCCAACTTCTTTTTACTCTTCATGTTTATTTATGTATATAGGAATTTCTAGCTAACAAACTGTAACACTGTTAATTCTCACCCTGTATTTTTTTTTCTTTTTCTTCCAAAACTGTTGGCACTACAGTAAAAAATAAAAAAATAAAAAAAATAAAATAAATAAATAAAAATTCAGGATATATGCTTGCAGAGTTTAAGACACTAGATCGCCGAATATTGTATTTTCAACAATTACACGAATGCTAGTCTAGCTCTGTCAAAAAAATAAGAAGAAGAATAAATTAAAAAGGGTGCAGCATTGAATAATAAATTTAAAAAAATACAATCGCGATTTTTTTATCCTATCTCTCGGCAGCTTGGGAATGAGATAAGGTAATCAAAAAGGCAAATATTCATGCATTAATTGCTATGGGTTGATTGTTTCGATTATCCAAATTTATGACCACAAATCTATTTTCAGTTCTACGTTGAAATGTGTTATTGACAATCTGTTGTATTTGAAATTCATTATATTGTCAATTGCACTTTTTTCATTTGTGTTTTTTCTCTCTCCATGTATCTTAGTAGTTCAGAGCGTATAACCTGTTGATGTTTTATGCATCTCCTCTCATTAAAGTTTTGTTCTCCTTCATTGTACGTGTGTTTTAGTGGCTGGGAGATGACGAAGATCGTCGACATCTGCAGCATCGTCTCGTGTTAATTAGACTGAAGTGTGAAGGCGAATCGGCTACTACAGGTGTTTTCGAACCTTGCGCTGCTCTTCGGATTGGTTGGGTTCCAGGTAACCATTTTCACGCACCTTATTAGAATTAGACAGGTTATTATGGATTAATTAGGAATTTTATTTATAAAGTATTACTGTTGTTAAGTGGTGAATGGAATATCATGTGATGTTTGGTAATTAAACTTTTTTTTTTTTTGCTGCGTCCTAATTATTTTAAGATGGGATTATTTCAAAGTGAAATTGGAATTCTCAAAATGATTATTGTTCACCAAAAATTGATATTGGATCTAGTTCCTATGGAACTTACGGGTCTGTACTTGCGGATAAGCTTTCGACAAGTTAGGAGTAACAGTCTGCTTTGAATGCACACGAACTGCTGATGAACGAGCTATTTGTTTCATGAGGAAGTAGGAGAGTGATATACTTACTGCAAAGCATTATTGAAATCAAGTGATATGTAGTTTGGTAGATTTTGTAGCAGCGCCGGGGAATGCATCCATCTGAGAGCAGTTTATTCAAAACGAAATCTTCAAAGAACAGTCCGGCTAACGAAGAACGTCTACATATTCACAAGTCTTTTAGAATATCATTTCTGATATTCTAAAAGAAAATAACATATATCACGCTCACAGTTTGCTCATGGATATAGAGGTGGTCAAAAGTCTGGCATCTGCTTTGAATTAGTTGATGTCAATTTTTAAGTGACATTTTCTTTAAGTGTTTGTGACATTTGCTACTATAACTTCTACATTAATTGAAATAGTGTAATGCTCTGGTAATAATATGGTTGAAGGAAATATAATTCTGTGGACGATATATAATAGGCCATCTAAATTCTGCGAGGCAATCGTATTTCTATAAAAGTTCTGATTTGGACTATAAACTATAAACAGGGGATTAGCGGTGGCAGACACCACGAGACTCTAACTTACTATGCCGATGATTGTCATACCATTTACCGTTAAGGTAGGAAGGTAAAAATAGGAAATTGTAAAAATTATTGTAAAAATCGTACAAATTGGAAGGTAAAAATTCTAACAGAAATTTGAACCAACCTGAAGGAGAGTAGCTTTCGTCATATATATTTTATTGCCATTTGTAGATTTCTTAGGTATGTTAGGTATGCTTAGGCGATGGAAACATCTCCATTAGATTGTCAGTGTGAAGCAGCATGCTCTTTTTAACGATAAATCGCATTTACTTTCGCAAGATCTGACAGTATTAGTCGTCGATCAGGAGATCAATGCAGTGCAAACTGCACAAACCAAGAAAAAGATTAGATATGATGTTGATGAGAGTATCGAGTTATGCTTTATCATCGACACTGGCTATACTGTGGTGTATTAGTTAACAGCGCGCTGCATGCGTCAGAATTGTATATGCCTCTGATAAAAAATATAATTTTAGGTTTCACTGACAGTGATTAATGTTTCAAAGCAAAAACTTTTTTTTTCATCCAGTTCACAGAATGAACCGTCTTTCCTTTAAGCCGTAGTCCACTGATGTACTAGAATGCTATAGGTTTACAACCTTTCGTAAGAGCGCGGGGAAAAAAAAAGCAAGAAATACTTATGTGGAAAACTCATTTCATATCCAGTGCAACACTATCAGCATAGTGTTGCGAAAGCAGTGGTACAATCTCAATCTATTTCCCCTCATTATTAAAAATAGATGTTTGTGACTGTTAATACATTAGTTGTATTAACAGTCACAAACCCCTCCTGTGTTTTTTAAAAAGAAACGTCAACACCATGTGGTGCATAAGGAATCTTTGCCACTGAAGACAGTCGATATATTTTTTAAGAAGTTTTATAAAGATATTTCCATCACCATTTTCTTTTCCCCATATAATCTCTGGTGTTTGGTAGGCCACATAATTTACTTTCGAAAACTAATTCTTATAGATAAAATGGTTTTGTACATGTATTTGACAGACATAAGCCATAATCTGTTATGTCTGTCAGATACCGTTCATATTCCTGAATCAGTTTACCTGTTGTGTGGGAGATAAAATCCCAACCACCTACACTGAATGCCGTAACTTATTATCATTTCGAAGAACTTAGAACAATCCTCCGGTTGTGAGAGGAGATTTTTCTACGCCTTTTATGGGCAAGTTACTCAGCCACAAATGCTGAGTTTCCAATTTTCAAACAAATATTGAAAGCATGCCTAAATTAAACGTGTTTAGCTTTTTACAAGCTATTTCCATGAGTTTATTGAGTTGCTTCATAGGATTCCAAATTAAAGGGAAGAATAAGACAAGTGTTGACTATAATTCACTTATTATTGATGGCAGGAGGCGTAAAGGTAAATCAAACTTGCAGTTTGATTTCTTTGCTTAACGTGTCATGTGATGTAGATTCTTTCACTACTCTTTGGTATACAAATCTGTTCTGAAAGGAATCTAAATGTTTCCCCAGTCCATATTACTGATCTGATTTTCCCTTTTCAGTCGTTTCCGACCGTAGGTGACTTTGTAGGCATTGCCCACAAAGTACTCCTGGTGAGATTTTTACAGGGTAGTTCACCATTGCTTTCCCCAATCCCCAATTTTATCCGGGCGCAGGACCGGCATATAGTTGGGACGTATTCATGACTGTAATCCATGTGTGTTCATGGGAACGGTTTGCCTGTTCTGGGGGAAAAAACCTGAGTTTCCAGGCGAAAAAAAAACCTTACCTCCGTAAGAGACCAGATAAAGGTTCCTCACGTCATGGATAAGAATCGAACCCAGGTCTTTCCAACCAAAGGGATTCGTCTATACTAACTGAGCTACGGAGGCTCTACCATATTACTACCATCTGTTGACTCGTGTTATGATACCCTTTCTTTCACTGCGCCGATGGATTAAATCGCTGATCTTTTCTTTAGTTTGAATTGCTACAGACTATATCAACTTTATCAAAATCGATCTATAAATTACAGTTGTTGTTAACATTGTCCCCTAGAAAAATAACTATCATTCTGAAAAATACCTCTTCCCCCAGAATACTTTTTTGTGTGTGCATTATTCTTGATGTCCTAAAAATAAATCTTGCGAAAAGTGCAATATTTGTATGTAGTTCCTTAAATGTAAGAATCCAGAATCCTGCGTAGTAGTACTCAGGGGTGTAATCCTAAAAGAAATAGTGCCAGGGCTCTACCTTGGAAACAAAAATCCAGAGCACGAAGTGCGGCATTATTAATATTATTATTATTATTGCGACTGCCATATGGCAGAGTGGTGGGCGTGGTTCTGAGAGGAGAAGAAGGCTTGCGCTACGAGATGAGGGAGATCGTGTGGTTAAGGCCCTGCCCGACTGGGTGGGATAATCTGGCAGACTAACAGAGAATAACAAAAAATAACAGTGGGCAAAGGATTACCCTAAACACATGTTTAACCCGAACCCAGAGAGTATGCAAAATTACACCATGCTATTATGTAACTCTTTCATTGTTTTCATTAGAATAATTTTAATCATCCAGCAACCTGCACTGATTGTCATTTAGGTGTTACTTTAATTAAAATTATAAATAATGCACTATTAACATTTAGGCCTACCTTTTCAAAATAATTATTGTCAAAATGCATTATAAGTCTCATTATTATAATTATTATAATTTGTTATAATGAATTTAAAAATTTTGATAGTTTTAAAAAGTACCATGGCGTGGCCTTGGTCCGACTATACTACTGGCAGTACTCACTATATTCATGGAATAGTAAACTATAGATTCATTTTAGTGAACTAGAATTGTCCTTTCCATTGCAGGATTAGTGGTTACTCCCACAAATTCCCCTTCAACTTCTACCAAGAGTAACAATTACATCATTATTGGCCTCTGTCTGGGAATCCTTGGTCTTATCTACGTACTGGCAGCACTCATCTACCTCAAAGTAAGAAGGAACAAAAGACATCGTACTTCTACTGCATCCAATTTTTCCGGATCTCCTTCAGTTGAAGACGGGGAGAACACGCCTGGAACTAACACTCAGGTAGATCCTCAGATAAATAAATGTACCTTAACTGAGAAACAAACGATTCTAATTTGCACATTTCAAGAAACGGATTCTTTCTTTAGCAACTTTTATTTGCTTTAACAAGTGATTAATAAAAACACCTTCCAGTAGTCTTTACTTTGTCCTACTTTGAAGAATGTAATATGGACGATGAAAATCTACGGATTGCTAATAAGAACGATACTAAATCTTATTCAGTATGAATTGCGTTATGATTTGATAATATATTTTCTTAATTTATTATTAATTATGTTGTTAATATCGTACTTTCGTTGATGAGAAAAGCACATTTATTTAACTCATGGCGATATTTCAATGCTCGGTTATTAGGATTTTAGAAATTCTTGTATCGTAAATATTTTTATTAATATAAATAAAATAAATCATCTAACGCCTTTTTATTTAACATCTAACCATAACGAAACTAACTTTTGAGTTATAGTAACTATAACCCAAAGTATAATTAAACTCCCAAAACTATAAACATTGCAAAAGACATTGTGATGTTTAGTTTTGAAAATAACAAGAATTAAAATAGCTCATCATACTACCCATGTTTATTTATGATTGCGTAGCGTTTCATGATTTTTTTTCTTGTTCTCATATTACATTACATACTACATAATTTACTGTTTATGTAGAAATTATTAAAGAAGGATGTTATTTTTATCATAAGAATTGTTATTGCTAATTACCCATTGTAGTGAACAATTCATTAACATGTATCACTCATTCACCACTGTTCTTTAATAGTGGATAAATTTCACCGCAACTAGGCCAGCATGCTACTTTGAGTACTTCTACAATTCTCCCAACTGCATATGCAGCGATCGTTCAATTCACCTTTATTAGGCCTATTTAAGAATGGTCTGCAATTGTAGTATTGTATTTAGTTGTATATCCACGATGTTTTTAAGTCATTTTCCCTTCAGGGTGGTATATCCTGGGAAAGGAAAAAAAAAGTCACATGGACGTCTTCTGATTATCCTGTGATTAAAGCGGATGAACTTCAGATCATTCTCTATGGTCTGGCTGTAGGGAAGAAATCCCTGATGCAGCAAATCCTCCGCATCAAAGAAAGCAATCAGCATTGCGTTAACATTTTTAAAACGGAAATACCACTCAAACCCTGGATCAGTTGAACCCTTTTTCTCTACAAGCGTTCGAAGAAAGAGCGATCAGTTGAACACTGTTCCTCCGAATGCTTGTAATATTGCACACGTTTCTTTCTATATCCATCTTACCAAGTTAGAAAAAAAATTGGTGAATACACGTTGCTGCTTCAAGAATCAATTTCACAGTGCCACTGAGAGAAAATGCTGGCACTTTAGATAAACTCATTCACGACTGTTGCGAGCTACTAATTTCTTTTACGGTAGGTGGCATCGGGAGATGTTGACAGTTTTTTTACACGATTGCGACTCTGATAATGTTAATAATTTTCTCGCAAAATTTCTGTTAGGATATTTTTGTAGACATCATATATAATAAATGCAAAAGAAAACGTGTGTATGTTGTGGGTTTCGAAATTCCATAGTTTCTTGAAGCTTAACTTTTATTTCCCCTTCATTTATATTGATATAACTGTGAAAATTACAGTCTCTTTTTATAGCTGATATGTTTTTTTCCAGAATGCAGGAAATACCTTTGATGTGATTACTGAAGAGGATGACTTAAAAAAAGAAATCCAGAGAGATAAGGTATATTTTGTGTGTGTGTGTGTGTGCGTGCGTGCGTGCGCGTGTGTGTGTGCGTGTGCGCGCATTTTCCTCCCAATAGTAAATTACCAGGAGGTAATTTATTCCTGCATGCCCCATTGCATATATTACGTACATGTAGTTTCCAAGTACTGATTAACATTTATATCTATATTTTATCAATATTCATATTTATATTGATAAAAAATATAGATATAAGTGTTAATCATATATTTACACTGTATAATTCACACAATACCAGTAATTAATGTTACATTACAAAGACTGGAATCTTATTGGCAAATTTAATTAATTCTGAGTAATACGTTTGGATAAGTCTCTGTTTTGACAGGTGGCCACTTGTCTCCGGAAGTGATGACGTGTTGTATTAGGGACATCATGATGGAGTCCAGTAGCTGACAGTCATAAAGTATGTGATCGACAGTCTGTTGATGGAGATGTCAGGATATGGAATCTGTTGGTACTGTCTTAATTTTCCATGTCCCGTTAGTCGCGTGTTAAACCTGGAGAAATGGTGTGATTTTTCAGCCGGAGCCTGCTTCTGATACTTGGCAAGAATTCTTTCGTCGTTGATCCGTTTTTTCATGTTTTCCATTCTTCTTCCCACAAATTTAGGCATCTTTCTTCAGTGTTTTTATAGTAGATTTAAAGTACTTTTGGTGATTATTTTAGCCAGCTGATCCGCTTTCTTGTTTCCTGTTACCCCAGTATGCGCATTCACCTAACAGAACTTAATTTACCATCCTCTAGAATGAGATTCCAAACCAGATTTCTTGTCTGTTCTACGCTATATGGTTGTTATGGTTTTTTATGCCGCCTATAGCGCTTCTACTGTCACTGTAAATTGTTTCTGTCTTTTGATGAGAGGTCTTGAGTTCTAATTCCCGGAGATATGTTAAGTGAATGAACTATAGCAAGCTGTTCTGCTTGGTTGTGTTGTTGGAACAGAGAGGATGCAGTCTAGAGCAGCGTTCTTGTATAATGGAACTATTTGTTGTATGCAATGAAAGAACAACCGACGTTCCCTTCGGTTTTGCTTCCGTCAGTGTATATATAGGGAAATCGTCACTTTCAGAGCTTTCCTTCTGCTTAATATATGTTCTCTTTTCTGGGTGAGGCCACCTACTGTAGTGAAGCGGACGTTCGTAGTAATTTGTATCAATGTTGAAATTTTTGTTATATCTTCCAGAATTGACGTCATATATAAGAAAGAATTCTTGCATTTTCATGCATATCGATGTTAGACCAGCAATAACGCAAGCTGCCTCGAAAGATATTGTCCTGTATCCCTTAATTATACGCATGGCTATAAGGCGTTGAACTCTGTTTAACGTTTGTCGGTTTTTCTTGGATTTTAGTGCTTGTTTTCAGGCAGGTGTAGCGTAAGATATCAATGATAGTATTGCTCCGGTATATATTGTTTTCAGCGCTCGTTGTCCTAATCCCCACTTAATCCTTGCCGACTTAACTAGAAGGTTTACAATTTGTAAGCTTTTTTCGGCAACATATGAGATGTGCTTGTTGAAGGTAAATTTTTCATCTATTGTTACTCCTAAGTATTTTAGTGCACTGGCTTCCTCGAGAACTTCCCCGTTTAGGAAGCCTGTTACAGGTTGTTTTGATTTTTTACGTGAGATGTGGAGAACTTTAGACTTGGTGCTATTGAAGGTAACTTTCTTCTCGCGTGCCCACTCTGCAATTTTAAAGAGTTCTTACTTCTAACTGTAAACCGTCGCTTCCCCGAATCATTATCACCGCATTATCGGCGAAAGCTATAATTTTGGTTTCAGTAGTGAAAGGAAGTCTTGATAGTGAGTCGTACTGGATGTTCCAGAAACCTTGTCCACAGCAGGACCCTTTCGGACAGCCTCGTTTGACTTCTTTCGTTACAGTTGTGGTTTTTAATGTCATGGTTACTCTTCTGTCTGTAAAATAATTTTTTGTAAGGTAGGGTAGGTTTTTTCCGACATTTTAAATCTCTTAATTGATTGATTATGGTTGGCCACCACCACGTAGCATCGAATGCTCCTTTTGCATCGAGTGAGATGAGTTACGTATTTTTCATGCTGTAGACCAGTGGTCGCCAAAGGGCGATATGACATTGTTAGGGGTCGATTGGGGGTCGACAGAAAAATATAAGACATCATTGTATGGGTAATATTTAATTCGGTTAACTTGGGTTACCTCCATGACAAAAGACATGGAGGTAATGACAACGCAATTAAGAGTGAATCGTAGAATCAGTACCTCCATCTTACAGGTCCTAATTCATGGACCTGTAAGATGGAGTAAGGTCATGAAAATAGTCACTGAGGCCAATCAAGTAGGCCAAAATGACGTATTTACCAATAAACGGATGTTGGTGGTTCCTGCCGGCCGGCGCAGTGGGAGCGAGATTGCAACACGTGCGTGGTTCTTATTTACTGATACAAGTATTCGATCCCAGTCTCATTTTTGCGCATCGGCATGCAAGTGAGCGTTAATATTCTAAAATTCATCAACATACATATTATAATTCAATCGTTATTCATTCACGAACTAAACTTCTCTATGTTGAAGAGTTGAGCAGCGCTGGTAGTAACACCAGTAGTTTATTAATATCACTAGTAATACCAGTGATAGTAATAGTAGTAGTAATATAATAATATATATACTATATTATACATACAATAAACACTGTAACTATAAAATAAGCAATCTAAAAACTCACATAAGCGTCTTTTTTGCTTGTCCTATTATAATTACGTAATAGTAAAATATAGGGGGTCGATAAAAAGTCAAGAAACTTGAAGGGGTCGACGGGCAAATAACTTTGGCGACCCCTGCTGTAGACTGTCTTCTGTGAGCTCTTTAACTTCCATAAGTGCGTCTGCTGTGCTTGATTGAGTCTAAATGCATATTGATTGCTGCTTAATAGGTTTTGTGAGTAGACAAAGTGCATTATTCTGTTTAGCAGAAGTTTTTCTAGTACCTTACCAGCAACATTTACGAGACTGATTGGCCTGCGTTTGCTAATTTCGTCGGATGTTTCTTTTCTTGGTTTGATTATGGGTATAATTTTAGAGCGTTTCATACTAAAGGAAATCGCCCACTTTTTAGGCATTTGTAGTAAACTGTTGTTCTGTGTTCGGGGAATTCGACAAACGCTCTTAGGAGTATATCGCTGATTATTCCATCCTCTTCAGGAGATTTTCTTGGATCCATTGATCTTAATACTGACTCGATTTTATTTTTTTTAGTTGTAAATAAGTCGTCGTTAGGAGTGTCTGTCTTTTTCATTCTTTATCTGTAAGTTTTCTGGATTTCTTCATTTGTTGATTCGTCGTCCTCAGGAATAAACTTGTTTATCATGATAGCTGCAGTTTCTGCTAAGTTTTTAGTGTGGGAGCCGTCTGTTTTCTTAATAGTTGATAATTTGGGTGTTGCCTTATTCTTACTTGCTGCTAATTTATATATACAGTTCCAAGGATTTGATACAGTTGAAAAATACAGAATGTTTTACATGATTCTGTTTTCGTGTTTGTTTTGGACTGATACCTGTATTTGGCTTTATAGTAGTTCTGTCTTAAATCTTGATTACTGTATGTTCCTCTATATAGTCCTCAGAGTGCGTTAACACGTTTTCTTAGGACTGTTAGTTTCGTCGTTCCACCAAGGTACTTCCATCGATATACTGGAAAAAAAGTTGGAAGTTTGGTCGCTGGATTTTTTCAGATCTGATGAAAGCGTAGAAGCAAGGAAGTCTATATCGGCTTGTGCTGATGCCCAGATGGCTAGGTTCTTGTCTGAGTGGAGCTGCAGTTCGCTGATCCCATTAAAGTGATCCTCTAGAGCATCACTTTAATGGGATCACTTTTTAATGCTTTTACAAATATCTCTAAATTAGTTTTATTGGTGAAGTACTTGATGTTAACGTGACGGGTTTTACCCGGGATAAAACAGTGTTGTTTGTTATTGTCATATCGATGAAGCTGCTTCCTCTGGTATTTTCAAATGATTTAGTATTACAATAGTCGTTTAGTATGTGTAGGGAATTTGATGCTAAGAACTCTTCCAAATTTTTACCTCTATTGTTTGTTCTCTCGTTAAACCATAAAACCTAATGGGGTTACTATCTATTCCAAGAATTAGGCCGTGATCGATGGTAAAATCCGCAATGTTGCCCATTTTTCTAGGTCGTATTTTATGTCAGTGTGATAGTACTAAATACATACTCTCAGCAAAAGTTTTAATTTCTCTGAACGTAGCTTCGATAAGTTCCGAGTCCTCGTTGCTGTACTGAGAAATTAATATTGCCTCGACTTCAGGGTTGACCACGAGTATTGCAGCTCTCTTTCTTTCTGATCCTTTGGAAAATAGTTTATAATTAGTTGGGAAGCCACATATTTTGTTGTTGGTGTTGTAGGGTTCTTGTATTAATGCTAGTCCTATATGTGTTCTATTTAGGAGTTCTGTTAAGTTATTTACAGCCTTGATAGAGCGTTGAAGATTTATTTGATGGCATGCCAGGGAAGTAGTGCTGTTTCTGCTAACTTTATTATTGCTTTCCATAATCTATGTTTTAAATTTTGAGCTGTCCATAGTAGTTGTATGCCGGGCTGTCTTTGCTTAGTGTTTTTACAGTCGTTTTTGGTTTTGGCATGCTTGTTATGATTTTAACAATTTATACACTTCATCTAGGACTCATTTCGTGGGCACTCGCTGAACGTATGTTTTTTAGAACAGAATGGACAGGTGGGTTCCCCCCCCCTGCAGCCTCGTGTATGATGGTGGTGGAATTTATTGCAGTTAAAACACCTCGGAATGGTCTGTAATGCAAATTCCCCACAGCATTTTAACACCGTTTTCAGCAATTTGGTCCTCACCTTTGGATCGACTTCTATAATCAAGTTTCTCTTGTTCGTTTTTTTTTTTTATTTGCCATGATGAATTTCTGTGTCATCTTTGTATTGCCACTGAATAGTTCATCGTTCTGCATGCGGATTGAGTCAATTGCATTATTCGTATCACTGTGAATATCATATATAATTAGCCTTGGAAGAAGTTTCTTATGGGATTTGCCTAATATATGTTTGCATTCCTTAGAGATTTCACCGTTATTAACTTTTCATTTTTGTGATTCCGATTTTGATTTTTCTTGGGTGTATTTTTTTTAATGATATTTTTGGTTTCTTTAGTTAAGCTATCGGTTTCACTATTAGTTTATAGCAAGGATTATTTTTAGCATTGTTTTTAACGACTTGCGTGTATAGCTGAGTAGGCTGAGCTAAGTTAGCTTCTTCGTAGTAGACTGTAGATCTATTGATACTTTAGTTTCATTTTTCATTTTATTGAAAACCTTTGTTAGTTCGCTCACTGCAGTTAGTATGTCCTTTTTTAAAACCATTTCTTAAATTACTGCTTATTTTGGCAACGTTATGCAGCAAGTCTAGGGCTTTTTCGAACTCTAATTCGTTCTGTGCCGCCATCTTATTGTTACTCAAAGTTGTAGTATTATAACTTTCCTTTTGAAGCGCTAAGTTTTCTAAGGTACAAAGGTTAAGAAAATGTACTTGCAGTTTTTCTGCTTGTTTCTAGAAGTATACATTTTCTTAAACTTTGTACCCTAGAAAACTTAGCAGTTCAATAGAAAAGTTATAAAATACATACATCTTTTGTAGTATTATGATTCGGTCGGAATGTACTATTGAAAATGAAGCTACCATTTCATTTTTAATTATTCAGTTTCCAGTTCTATTCCCCTTCCCTTTTTCAAGGATACGGAAAAGCATTAACCAAAAAAAGTAAAGGGGGAAATGTGCTTTTTTTTTTCTAGGCTTCGCAACAAACGTCTGCCTTGCTTGATCTCAGACTAAGCCTGAGATCAGTCAAGGCAAGCTAAATCATCAACCTATGAAACCTGGGTTTAGTCTGATCATTCATTTGTATTTGACTACCATTGAGACATTTTTTTTTTCTTAAAAGTAATTTTTCTATTTTAAAACGTAAGGAGCATGCTAAGGATAGAATGATTCTGTTGCAGTATATGATAGGTCAACGTTGGGTGTGTCGATTAAAGTACGACTAAAAGAATTTTAGTGCTGGTATGCCACCATCACCCTCTAATTGGACATTTCCGAAATAAGCGTCATTTGGTAATCTGCACATGGTAATATTGTATCTTTTTTTTTATACTTTAATTTTCCTTCATAAACCATAACTTGAATAGGTTCACTTTTAAAATGAATTTCAGACAACGAAATAGGAAATTACAAAAGAAAATTTGATCGGAATTTGGCATTCACCAAAGAACAGTTGAAAGAAGTGGCTAAATAATTTTCATGTTCAGTTCGCTAATCCTGTCAAAGATAATCCATTCCGATGTCCAGACTACAAATAATAATATATTTTACTGTACACTCATATCTACAATTTTCTTTAAGAAATATTTCATTATTCTAATTTTTTTCCATCTCAGCATGCTATATACTGCAGCCGCGTGATAAGAGGTCCCCCTCCCCTGAAAATCATTTGTGCTATACGAAGTTACTTTCATTCTAATAAGAAATATTGACGTAGATCTAAGATGCTGGTTTATTTCCATATTACTTCTTATTATTCAAAACTGAGAAATCCGAGAATGTTTTACTGGAATTCAACAATTCAGTCCAGAGATTCTTTCAGTAGTAGTAGCGAACGAAAGTAAACGATATCCATATAGGATACTAAAAATATTCGTGGCTCCATTAATTACTGATGATCACTCTGAAGAGTATCCTTACCTGGAATGGTTTTCAAGGGTGAGTTAGCCTGTCTCATACGGTGATGGAGGGTTTTCTCCCGGAAACTCAGGTTTTTCGTCTCGGCAAACTGGACCCTTGAACATAAATATCAACGGACATAAAATACTACTGAACAAGGAAGGCAACGGGAAACCACCTTCTTCTATATTAATTCCCTAGTAATGTAGAATTGTTACCCCACCAATCATTAGATTGAGGAGAGAAGAAGAAAAATAAAACTAATTTGGCTTTTTCTAGATGAATACTTCATCAAGTAAAATAAGTGTAGCTATGATCCTTTCATTATCCAAGGCTGTTCAAGTAGAAATCAGAAAAGTACAAAATACGCTTATAAATGAAGGTAACATCGTTTTAACAAGAGTACCAGGC
This sequence comes from Typopeltis vanoorti, assembly GCF_054136105.1. Taxonomy (NCBI): domain Eukaryota; kingdom Metazoa; phylum Arthropoda; class Arachnida; order Uropygi; family Thelyphonidae; genus Typopeltis; species Typopeltis vanoorti. The sequence goes on along the minus strand of NC_143549.1, from coordinate 69,390,075 downwards.
ACCAAACTAAAATACTGAATGGGAGGGGGGAAAATGGAAAGATTTACTCTTCTAGTTGTTTTGAAGCTCATGAAGTGTCTGCGTGGATCGTGCTCAGGTGATGGTAGGAAAAGTGTGCAAGCGGTATGGGAACAGACAAATTGATGTTGAATAAATAATTTGTGCTGTTATTCTTTTCTTCTACTATTCTCTTTCCTAATGTATCGTATTATTTTGGAACAACTCACTTAACTACAGAATAAGACACTTCACTTTTAAGTAATTTTTAACTAGTTGAGATGAATGAATCTTAAATGAGTTAACCTTGAATCTCACTCAACGCCACTTCTGTCACTTCCGGAATAAAAGTTGCAATCATTATTAACAAAATCTTCGGCAATAGTTTGATTCGAGGAAAAAACTGAATGTTTGTTTAGCCTTTATAGAAGCCACACCTTGCTTGTTCTCTGACCTGTTGTTCATGAAGAGCAAGTTCGCAATGTGCTTAACCTATAAATATGAGTCATCGTTATTATTATCATGTTCGTGCTAGATTTACGCAAAGATTTCAATCGGCCTCCATTAAATTCACACGGGTAAAAATTCATGTACAGAGAGACGGCGAGATCTATTGACCGTGAAGAGTAATCCTGATTTCTCGTTAACTGGAAGATTTTATTATTATTATTATTTAATGATGAATTATTAAAGTATTATTCACGACGTCCATAAATGTATTTTTGATCCTTTCAAAATTCAAAAATGACATTTTTCTTTTATTTTGTCGTAAATAACTTTTCCAATTGTCCATATTTTATTTATTATTATATTATTATTTTTTTTTAAATTCAAATATTACACCGGGTAATTCCATTGACAGTTTGCACGTTTTCTTTTGAACTTCTGCATTCTAATGCGAGGTATATAAGAATCTTCCATTCCTGCTATATTTTCTTCTAATTTAAGAATACGTATCTTTTCTTAGTCTTCGTAGTTTCTGTGGAGTTTTGATCAGAAAAAGCAATCAGAAAAACTGGTGTGAAGCGGCTTACTTATAAGCCAACTTATAAGCAAACGATCTCGATTGTGTTACCGTCGCTGAGTTTTCTGGAATCAGAAGTTGAAAGATTATTTTATTTTATTATTTATTTTTCTCCTCAAGAACACGATGCTTTCTACACCAGCAAACTGTTCTGCGAAGACGACAAATAGTGTACGAGTTCCTCGCGACTTTTTCATCAGTACCACTCAGTTCCTACAGCTACCCATTTCATTTTCAGCGGGTCACTCTACTAAGTTATTTTTCAGTATGTAATTACTGTGTTGTACACCTCTCTCTCTTACACACACACACACACACACACACACACACACACACACACACACACACACACACACACACACACACACACACACACACACACACACACACACACACACACACACAGTACTTGAAAAGCTTTTTTCAAGATCATGTTAGATAAGCTCATGGATGCGAACACATTCAGCCGATACGTACATGATTCGCCATGTTCTTAATTGCGTTCCACACTATACCACATCTACTAGTCATAAGAATATTGGAGGTCGCATCATTTTAGGGGGAGAAAAGTTCGATTAGGAAAAGTTAAGCTTCCATAGCGCAATCGGTATCGACGACGTCCTTCGTTTGAAAAGACCTGCATTCGAATCCCCTGTGGGACTCGAAGAAACTTTATAAAGACTTTTTTAACTTAAACGTGAGTTATCCGATCTCATACGGAAGCAGTAGGAAACAGTTATTATTATCCCGCAAACCGGTCAAAATAACATACTCGATTTGTAGACAGTGCAGATAGGATTAAACTTCCTATTATAAGCAGGGTTATAAGAAGCCAAGTTGCATGCCCATAGCAGGCAGTTCAGCTTAACACCAAAGGGAAGATGGAAAGTTACATCGTGTGTTATGTGTGTCTAATATATTTCATGTGGCTCCCACCTACAAGATTTGTAACCTTATAATACACCAGTAGTGTATATCGGCTAAGGTTTTATCTTATACTTTTATGAAACTATTTTGTTATATATTTCCATTAACAACATTTCTTTATTACAGGGAGCAGTGTCATTTCACCACCAAAGCAATGGTTTCTCACCATCTAAAATGGGCATGCAAAACGGAAAATTTCCAGTAGGTAATGTGAGACTTGATATGGAAAGAAGCAGAACTCAAAACGTGAATCCAGATATCGCAGAGGAGCATAGTGTGACTAACTCACAGCTTCAACCACAAAGATTGTTGCATAGCTTGAAAGGCATGATAGATGCCGCTAGAGGGCGTCTTCACAATTTTCGCTATAAACCCAGTTTATTGGTGATTCCAGAAGACGATTACTTCTATCAAGATTTTAAGGAAAAAGATATAGAAGTACTGATAGATGGGAAAGGAAAGTCTAGAGGAAGTAAAAGATATAATAAGAGAAATGACTACGTTCGAGATTACAGGAAAAATGGGATTACAGGATTACCTCCTATGGTGGAATCTGTTCGTGGAGTAGTTTGTGTAGATGCTCAAGGAAATCCTCCTCTTCCTCCTCCACGCTTTACAAAACAGAGAGGAAAAAGGAAGGCACCACTTCCTCCTTCAGATATCTCTACTAAAAAGAAATTAAATCTCGAATCATCCGTCTATAAAACGGAAGTTATAAGAAACCAAGAAACAACTGATGAATCCTATAAAAATACCAATTTTGTATCAAAATTTGACATGTTTCGTCAGGATCTTTATGATAAAATTCAAAAATTACATGAAAACAGAAATGATCCGTGCAATCATGTCATTTCATCTTTGGGTGAATGCCGAGACGATTGTATTTCCGATTCACATAAAAATTTCGAAGATAGTCATATGACTGCAAACACTTCGCACAATTTAAAAAGCATACGCTCGACATGGCAAGTAAGTCACCGAAATGAAAGCAGCGCAGAAAGTAATGCCTCATTTGAACCTAAAGTTTACCAACAAACTTCGACGGTTGCAGGCAATGGTCTTTCGCAGAATTCTAAATCAATTATTGACGATGTGAGACCCAAACTGACCAAATCTGCTAAGCCTAAAATCGCTCCTATTATGAACGAAATTCATGTTAAATTTAATCCACCGGAAGAAGATAATATAAGCAGTTCTTCATCGTCATCAACGTGTTCAGGAGATTCTCTAGAAATTCCACATAAACTTAGTGCGTTAGTGGAAAATATCGATTCATTAACTCCCAAGCAAAACCCTGAAGAAATGCAATCACCCGACGATTCTAATGACTGTAGTGACGGCGAGCATCCTTCATTGGAAGAGTACCTGCAACTTTCAAGCCAAGTTGCTAAAAAACTGTCTGAACCTCGAGTGCTTCCATGTGCATTGCAGGAGAAAGAGGGAGGAAATGCTCTTACACAGTTCATGAAAGACTTCCGAAACACGCTTGGCCGAATCGGAGGCCATTTTGATCCTGTGAAGATGAAAGAGTGTAAATCACAGACTGCCGGCTGTGACAACTGGATGCTAAAAACGAGTGCCAAAGGACAAAAAGTATCGCGTAAACCGACAGTTTTTAAGCGAAGTATGCTTGAAGATCATAATACGGAAAATTTGCAAGATCATTCCATTGAGCTGAAGACGATGAATAACAATGCAGGGGAGTTTTCTAACGATGCAAATGAAAAAACTTCACCAATTTCTACAAGGTCTGATAATAATCGTGCCAAACTCGTCAATAAAACTGACTATTGTCTAAGGACTAATATGCCTAATTCCACAGAAGATTCACCGACTTCAATCACTGACGATGGCGATACGGTGTCTCAGAATTTTAGTTCAGATAGTCTAGATCCTCCCCACAGAAATCGCAAAGTTTGCAATGACTTAACGGACAATGATAAAATTACTTCGCCTGCAAGTAGTTATAAAAAACGCGAATGGGCTCATAGGGCTTCTCGGGATGGTCCACTTCCTCGTCGATCTCCGTCTATAGATTCGGATTTATCAGCGCCCATTTCTGACATGACCGAGGACTCCTTGAATTTTAACGGCAACTATTCAGACAGTGACAATTCGAGTACAGACAGTGAGGAAAGTCCTATAGAAAAATGTATGGCGCAGTTAGCTAATGTTGTGCTCTCTAACAAAGACGATGCCCCAAATGAAAGCAGAGCTACAAAAGGAATTGATGTAGCTCATCATTTCAGGACAGTTCGATGGACTCATTTGTGTCATGATAAAGGAGATCAATATTCAGATCACAAAGCAGATGATAAGGGCGATGCTACTGAAATTATAAATAGTAAAACATCAGATACTTGTGAAAAAGTGATCAACGGAATGGATTCTGATTCCTTATTTAGATCAAGTAAAGTAATGACGATAGCTGACACTTCATTAGATTCCTCTCACACTTCCATCTCGTGTGAGAGAAGTGAAAATTCCCTTGACAATAATCATGTTATAGAGCCAGAATGCGATATCATGTTGAATGTATCGCTTGGTACGAACAGCGATGGGAACAGAGATTCTATGGAAGATACCAGCGATGAAATTTCATCACAAAGTGACAAAGATACTTATATAGTTGACGGAAAGGGGAATGGTATCGTCAAAATATCCAGAAATGATAACGAAGAAGAAGAAGAGGAATATTCTCCTGACACATCGGTACACAGTTTTGAAATGGCAAATAGCGAAATGCATGAAGGTTTTGATGAAAACTGTAATCACAGAGTTCAACACAAGAATCGCTACATTAAAAAAAGAATAAACGGTACATGCCGACAGCATATTAAGAGTCTCAAAGCAAAAGAGTTCAAATCCAATGACATCCAATCGACGCTGAAAGAGGATATGTCTGAAATGGATAAAGATGTCACTGTTATTCATTTAGAAGGAGAGAACCACGTGACCAATGTGGATAGTTCCAACAACTTTGTGACACTCATTACCGTGGATACTCAAAATTGCTCAAATAGTGAATGACTTGAATTTTAACACTAAGTAGAAATTAACTATTTATTGAATTTGGAATTATATTTATGAACATAATTTGAAGATATGCATATATTTTTCATCCAGTGAGTATATGTTCGTTTTGTATACTAATGAATAAAAATAAATTTCAAAAAAAGTTAAACAGGTTTTAAGTTTTATTTGATAATGAACAAAAGACATTGAAAACAAGAAATAAACGTCGGAACAAGACATTTATAAAAATAACACTTTTGGTTGGGCAGACAGATTTGAATCCCGTCTAGAATGCGAAGAACATTAATAGGGCCTCTTCAACTGAACTTGACTTAGCTCTTTTTAACCTGAAAATTCCTGATTTTAATCTCACAAATCATCCAGAAAGTTCGTATTATAGGGTTGATATTTATAGTAATGCTTATCCCACCCCCCATTTTACTTTGGGGGGAGGGTGTAAAAAACATTGAGCTTAACACATTAAGAGAAATGTGAAGAATACTATTACTTACCAGAAGAGGAAATCATGTCAAATATTATTAAAATTTTGAAACCGAATCCAATGATCAATAAAAATTAAACATGTGGAGCTTTAGGGATACTTAAAATCAGAATTGCATCTACACTGGAGTGACACACGAGATTTTTGAGGAAAATAAGAAAGAAGCAAGGCAGCTTTCAAACATGTTTCACAGAACTATGATTCTAATAGGTTAAAGTTGTTAAAGAGTGGAGATATGTAGAATTTCTGTTGGCATATATATTTGTAATTAATATTACAAATAATTATTTGCACATGTATTTCATCTAGTGAATATATTTTCGTTCTTTTCTATAGCAAAATAAAAAAAACAGCAAAAATAAAATAAAATAAATAACTGAGAATCACCTCAAAGTAACGTTTAATCTAGGTGTTATTAACATCTAGATCAAACACAATACCTTGACCATCTGTATACCAGATATTTCTGTCCTAGATATGATCCATCATATCATACAAAAATGCAACTACACAAATCGGCCACAGAGAATTAGAAACTTTTATTTTACGTATTGGCATGCGATTGCCAATACCGATCCTCTTCGATTCCCTGCGCATAGTTAGGTGAGATATGGGTCGGGAACAGCCTTCATTAAATGCTTCGGTCAAGTGCTGCATACAGGAAGTTCTGTTTGTCTGCACAAGCCTTCTCAGACAATGGCGATCTCGTTCCTGACAGACTATCTTACGACGACAGTTATACCTCTTAAACAAGCAACGGTGGTTATTTTTGCACTGGAAAAATAATCCCCATTGCTTGTCTTGCACCTATCCTATCCCTCTCGTCCGTCCTAGGACGGGTTGAGTCTCCTCCTAATGAGGGGGTTACTGGCGTATTAATGCAGCTGGTTCGCCACTCCTCTGCTGCATCTCCTAAAGGCGATATACATGACTGTAATCCGTGTGTGTTCAAGGGCCGGTTTGCGGTATGAAAAATCGCAGATAAATCGGGGAGAAAAACCCTGCTGTCCACGCCTAAGACCGGCTAACTTGGCTATGGCTGAGGAAGATCCTTGAGCTCCTCACCTCGTCGACGGGATCGAACCCGGGACACTCCCTCCCCAGGCATATGGTTGCGAAGCGCACAGCCACTAGGGTAACAGCACGGACGCACCTATCCCACCTTTCAAGAAACCAGTCAGCTCTGCTGTTTTCAAAATCGCAGTTGCAGCCAGACGGGCACTCACAATAAGCCCGTTATCGAACTCTGAAAGATCCTTTGTTTTTCCTCATTGGGAAACTATTCGCAATTGCTGATCTGTATTTTCATATAGCTGCCTAAAACGTGGTGATACACGTGACCAAGTATTTTGCACATACGCTATGTAAGTGACGTTTTTGTATACCTGCATAGTGGTTTCTAATTCAGTGGCCGGCATGTGTTCCTTATCCCTTACCAAATATGTATTGAAACTAAATTAATTTTGATTTTGTGGTCAAGAATACGAGTTTACAATACTGTCAAACGTTCAAATGGTAAAGTAAATCTCATGGATTAACTGACGTGTTTATTCATGATGAAGTTTCTACAACAAAGCTACATAGAACTAGAATGAAAATAAATAATAATAATTATTATTATTATTACATGACACCTCCAGACAGTCCAAAAACTCATCGAGGGAAGGCACCTGCTAACTAAATTAATTAATATTTACACGCTGACGCTTCGCAAGCTCAAGTTAGCTTTATCAAAGGCATTTTAGAGGCAGGGTGACCACTCAGCAAAAATATTTAGTACCAACTTATGCAGGAAAAAGGTACTAGATCTCAAAAAAAAGTACTAAATTTTTATTTGCTTTCGTTTCATTCACTCTATTTAGGGCATTTTACGGAATTACTACCTTATTATCATAGGTGAACACAATATAAAACGCTAAATTAACACATGCACGACAAATATGAAAAAAAAAGTCAAACTCACCTCACTGTAGTCATCTATGAATCCAAGAGCTGCAGTTGTCAATCATCATAACAGAAGTCCCAATTGTAACTCTAGCACCTAACATGTGTATTAATTTACCATATAATTTTTGTCTCATTTTAGTGTTTAAAATAATGTAACATTAAATTTTCAGTTATTTAATATGCTATTTACATATATACGGGAGTTCCCACTCACAAGAAAAACACTGGAAGTATTTATTCATTATTTTTAACAGATTTTGCTAAATTAATTAACTCCTCAGGAATCGTAAAATCTGTAGCTGATGAATGTTTCAATTTTTCTTTTGTCAAAAGGAGTCCATTCATCAAAGGAGTTTGTAGTTGATTTCTAATTTTATTCTTATTTATTTTCCCTGCTGAAAATATTCTTTCAGTTGCTGCTGATGAATGAGGGAGGCACAGTACAGCTTTAACTAATGTTGTTAAATTAGGAAACATTTGTTCTCCTACAGCATTTTTCATTTCAAAAACTTTATTCCAAAAAACTATGAATTCTTGACCTTTTTTTTAATGCCTCCACAGTCTTCAATAGTTGCCATTCTCTATCAAGCTCTTCATACCGTCCCTAGATATACATTTTCAATGTCTAAAAACTGACCATTGTCGGCTGGATTTCTCTTTTCAATGGGATTCAAATTACGCTGTGCATCAATAAAAAGTGGTTATTCATATTAAAATATTTAATTTTTCCACTTGTTTTTTTCATTGTTGTAATGATCTTATAACGCCGAGAATTATTTGAATAGCGACAAATATATTTTCATTGGCTAATACCAATCGGATTGCGTGAGTATGGGATCAAAGGGGAAGAGAAGGTTAGCGAACAGTGAGAAGGGGAGGGGGAAAAAAAGAGAGAAATCATGCTTGTGTCACTAAATGTGAAATATGGGGAGGTGGGAGAAGAGAAAAATATTAAACTCATATGTCTAACTCTCATATTGTTATTTTAATTATTAATATTATTATTATTCGGAAGGAAGAAAGTACTAGATCTGTTGGGGAACGTACTAGAACACTAAAAATTTTTAAAAATTACTAGATCTAGTACGAAAGTACTAGTGGTGGTCACCCTGCTTATAGGCAGACTTAGCAAACACCGAGAATGAAATGACCTCGAGAATAAACAAGTCACGCGCTTGATGGGTGACAGTGGCGCTGTTTGCGGTGATCTTTTGAGATGACTGCTAACGGTAGGACAGGACAATGTGAATGAAATTTGTGTAGGATCACACCATCAATTCTATTGCAGTCAATCAGGTTCTGCAAAACCTTCAGCACTTCTGAAATTCATCTGCTTCACCTCATTCCTTCAGATAGAAAATTTTCATATTAATGTCAATGTTCAACACCGTCCACTTCTTGGTTATAAAAAACAACTAATTAAGTACACAATAAAAAAATGATTCTGTTGAAATTATACACGATTTTAATTTCTCAACTTCCTTTAATTTTTAACCATATATTTATTTATATATATATTTATTACATTAGCAAAGTGGATATTAGATCCAGCATTATTTCAAAGCCAAATGTAGAAACCATGAGAGTTTTGTAAGTTGACCAAAGAGCTTGTGGGAATACATTCCTCGGAATCCCCCGAGTTGCCTTAGTGTGGACTTCTTAAAAGACATAGGCTGCGCCTATGTCTTTTAAGAAGCGTTAATATATTTAAAAGCGTTAATATATTCTTGGCTTATTTTGGCTCTTTATTTTAGTATTTTTTTTATATTTATATTTTATGATGTTTAGGGTCTCCCTCGATGAGTATAAGGACTCCGTGGAATTTTTTTTTTTAAATAATTTATTGATTGCTAAAATATTTACATATACAATAAGCATCTTGAGTGACATTGCAACTTATAATTTTACAGAATTCAACACTAAGTGCTGCATTTTCTAGATTGGATTTCAATTAAAAATTTTAATAGTATTTTTTTGCCTCTATATTATGTATTTACAACACATGTTCTAATATTAACAATAAAGTTTATATAGAATTTTTTGTATAATAATAATAATAATTTTTTAATTATTATTATTGAAATTATGATTGTATATTCTGATTACATATTTACAACACATAATATTACATATTTACAACAGGTTTAGTTCTTTTTTTTTTCTTTTTTTTTCTTCTGTATAATGTATTATATTTTTTCTTTGGGAGGCATTTCTGATTTCTTCCTCGAAGCTTAGCAGAGCTTATCTGAGGAAGATAATAGACGGAGGTGGTTTCATGGTTATGTTTCTATACTGGTCGCAAGCCAGGTGTTGATTTTACTGTCTGTTGGTATGTGCTTGGAAGACTTCAACTCTTATTACAGTTTAATTTTTTTTCTTCTTTTTTTTGCAAGTAGGGTTGGATTTAGACATGATGTGTTTGTTTTTTTGTGTTCTTGTAGTGATGGTTTTTGAGAAGGGGTTTGTCATAAGTTTGTGTGTGTGTGTGTGTGTGTGTGTGTGAGGGAGAGAGAGAGAGAGAGAGAGAGAGAGAGAGAGAGAGAGAGAGAGAGAGAGAGAGAGAGAGAAAGAGGAATTTCTCTAATTTTCATTCTCGCTATAATATTTATATAGCGCCTGTTTCAGCTCTCTGTATGTCCCTAGGTTTCTGTAGTCGAACGGTAGTCTGTTTATTATGTCAGGTATGGAAATTTCAGGTGGCTTTGCCGTAGTGATTGTTGTACTTATATGTTATGTAGTTTGTTGACTGTGGTCTTGTTATGTGATATGTTGTTCTGGTTACTCTATAGGTTGGGCTGTAGTAATGTTTTAATATAACTGTGTAGTGGCATAAGTGTTTCACCTTAAATATTTTGTGTTGTGTCCGTGCTTTCTGCAAAGTGTGGGTTGTTCCCAAAATATTAGTTTTACCATTTTATCTTGCAACCATTGTAACCTGTTAAGTCTGTTGTCTGTGCAGAATGCATATGATGTGATTGCATATCTTAAAATGTTTTCACATAATGCTTCTTTAATATGTTGTCTGTTATCCATGGATTTTGTTTCATTTGGGGGCGTATTTTTATTTTTGTTAATGCTATGTTATATATTTTGTTAAATGCAATTTAAGATTATTATATACAGCTTCAGCAGAGTCTGAAGATGCTATCTGCATCCAGTCTGTTTTTCTGATTTCATCGTTTGCTATAGTTTCATTTAGAATGCTATAATATGTTTTGTAGTCTCAGTGAGTTTTATGTGTTCTGGTTCAGTGTGTAACTGTAATGCTGTGAAATCATGGTCTGCCAGTTTGCATATTATGATGGCTGCTGTGTGGCTGCTTGGAGGGGGCCCTTATATTTATATGATCAATGCAGGATGAGGTTGTTGTATTTCTGACTGTCTCTTCTCGTCTAAACGACTGTATGGATGGGGTTATGTTATATGCCGATAAGAGGTCTAGGTATTGTTCTGTGTTGTTATTTATGTTCCTAATGTTTATATTCATGTCTCCTATTATTATCAAGTATTCTGAGGTGCCTACTTCTGTGGCTGAAAGCCATCTGTTTAGTTCATCTAGAAACTTTATGGTGCTTAAGTTGGGTGGTCTGTATATTGCGTTTAATATCAGGGAGTTTTCTTGTTTGATGTTTTTAATTTCGATGCATATGTCTTCTGCGTATTCTAATTTATAATTTATTTCTGTTACTTCTAGTTTATGTTTGGTAAATATTATTATGCCACCGCCTCGTTCTGTTTGTCTACAGGGTTTGTGTTGTTGGAAGTGTGGCAATTGGTAGGCGGATGCCTCTTCGTTTGTCGTAGACACTTCAGTCAGTATTAAAATGTCTATGTCGTCTATATCTTCCTTCAGATAAGCTTGCAGGGTCAGCCAGTATTTTTGAATGCTTCTGATGTTGATGTGGGAAACAGATGGTCCTTTTTTGGGGGATTGTCGCTTGTTTCCATTCTGTTATTGATTTCAGAATGTGGCAATTATCATGTTCCGGGGTGATTACGTCTGCTTGATGGTCTGCATTCATGTTGGTTAGTGTGCTGTTCCTTCTTTACGAATTGTCAATATTCCTTTCAATGTCGCAGCCTGTTCAGGTCTTCTACGGATTTATTTCGATTCGTTTTGCGTCTTGTGTCTTTCTATGAAATATTTTGCTATCTCTTATCCATATAAACTGGTAATTGTTTCCTGTTTTTACTTTCCTTGCTTGGTAGAATAGTTTCTGATAATATGGCGTTATGTATTCGGACAAGTAAATTGGGGTATTGTCGTGGTCTCCTTTCAGATCCTTGACTATTTGGTTTTTTAATCCTGTTAGCTTTTATAAGTGTAGTTTTTGTTGGGCTGGTTGGTGAGTCGCACCACGACGGGAGGAGGATGTGAATTATTTTATCTTTTCCTTTTTTGGGGTAAGCGATGTACTGACTGGATATCTTTTAAGTCAACGGGAGCACCATGTTTTGGCTTAATTGTTTTTACGATGTCTCTTAGATGTTCCGTTGCAATTTCTGGGAGACCATCTATGATTAGATCATTTTTGTACTGCTGTTGGTTTAAGAGTTCGTACTGTTGCTTTAAAGAGTTTAGTTCTTGTCGTAGTTCCGTTGTCTCTTTTATTAGATTATGCTGTCTTTCCGTTAGCTCTTTAACGCAGTATTTAATTTCTCTAACTGTCTGTAATACATCTTCTACCGAGCTATTATTAAATTGAATAAATTCTTCATATTGGTTGATTTTTTGGTAATCTGTATGGTATGTTTTTGAAATAGTTCTCCAACAAAATCGATTAAACAGTCTTTTAGGTTTTGTAATCTATTTTCAAGTAATGCATTTAAAGTTGGCTCACCTGGGTTTCCGTGTTGTTTTCTTTGTTTTTAATTCCCTCTGCTGTTGATAGCTGTTTACAACCTGCGGTTGTTTTCTGCATTAGCTGTTATCCGCCTGCGGTCGAAGGCGACATTCCTTTGTTGTCTCTGCAATGGGGACACTTCCACTCGTCACGATTCTTGGTTGATTTTCGCTGCCAAGTGACCTCGGACAATCCTGAACATAGAAAATGCATGTTTCTCTGGCAGTTCCTACATGTTATGTGGTTTTTCTTTCCCCGTTAAGTCTTCATAGCATTTGTAGCACTTCATATTTCTTGTTTGACGATCATGCTGTAGTTTCTAATATGGCGACTTCCTTTGTTCTCTTCTCGCGTAGTTGACCAACTTATACTTCGAACTTTGAATACTTATAATTTACTTATTACTTAACAGATACTTATAGTTTTTACATCAATATGTTCGTCTTAAAGAACGGAATTCACTGATATACTTTAAATTTACAAGAAAAAATCTACTTTGCAAATTAAAATATGGGAGCATCGAAATAGCATGCTTGTTAGCGCTTGCTGCTAAAGCACTCTCTTAATAATAATAATAATAATAATCTACATGTGCTTCTGTATAATTCAGGTAAAGCTTCCGTGTCCATAATACTACTAGTCGATCTTTGATGCAGAGAAGCGGAATTTTTTACTCCAATATCGAGTTTTAATCTATCAACCGAGAACAACTGCACTCAGAACTTTCACTGTTTCATAAAATAATATATCATTTGGAGTTTAAGATTACCATATAGCAGCATTCATCTGCCATTCTCTCGTCCTGATATTTTCAAATCATTGGTATTATCAGGTAGACCTGTTATAGGATTAACTCTACGTACTTAATGAACTTTTATTTTATTTTTTTTTTTAATTTTTACTTAATGAGCTTAATACCTGCACCTATGCAGCCCTGCAGAAATTGCATTTGTTTCCAGACGACTAAATCTCCCGAAAAGAAAGGACCATTATATTTCTAGTACAGAAACTTTTCATAGCCTTCCTTCAATTGGCTGAAGAGTTAGTTAATTTTGGAAAAAGGAAACACTGCAGGAATTAAAATATATTTAGCTACTGCTGAATGGTGCATTCCATAAAAACCACCGCCATCTTGGTCAGTCGCCTCTAGATCCACTACACCTGCTCCCCATGAAATCCAGGTGACTTGATCTGTGCATAGTAATCAAGACAGTGTTACCAATACCTTATAAAAAGGTCTAATAACCTCCTTTATAAGCCATTTATTACTCAGTATTCTTTATCTCTGCTTGTCAGGGTGTTCTCCAGTAACCAAATAACCCGATGAGCTGTTTTAGCCACTCTGGTAATATTCGCTCCGAGCTTCAACTCCCTATCCACTAACACCTCCAAATTTGTGGCTTCATCAATATTCTGGATTAGTTCCATCAATATGATAACAACGCTGGTAATCCATTTCCTGGATTAGAGTTCCATTCAATGCTGGTAATCTTTTCACCCCAAAAATGTAATCTTACACTTTGCTACATTAAACTGCTTAAACCGACATCTATTCTCTTTTGTCCATATTGGTTGTCTATCTAAATCAGCCTATAAAATTTAACGTCATATTTACACTGCATAGAAAGAAGTCAACGAACAGTACAGTGTGAGGAACAAACGATCATGGCGCTCACCCTAATAAGATGTAGGACCTCCTTTCGCTGCGATGACAGCAACAATCCTAGCATAATTTCCAGAGGCTTACAATAGCGATCAATGGGGATTCCGGACCATTCTTCCTGCAGCCATGTAACGAGGTCCTAGACTGTTGTGAAGAGAACGTCTCTTGATCTCATCCGATGCTCCAATTCATCCCACAGTGTTCAATAGGATCAGAGCTTTTTGGAATCCAGTCAAGTATGGTGACGTTCATATCCACAAATCACTTGGTTATTATTTATTATTATTTATTACGTGACACCTCCAGGGAGTCCAAAGACTCATTGAGGGAGGGCATCTACGCTACAACTCTCTGTCTCAACCACTCAACCCACCAACTACTACGAACCCACAACTACCATTATCATCTACACGAAAGTCATCTACCGCCCACCACCACCACTAGTATTTTCACAGAAAATCACAAACATCCATACTCATAGCGAACCCGCAGCCTTTTGGCTGGAGAGTGAACATGCTAACCACTCGGCCAACCCAGCCGGATAGTTACAGCAGTTGCCTTATGACACGGTGCATATTACTGAAAGAGAAGAGACAACGGTCAGTTCCGTAGAAACGCCACAAAAACAACTGCTGATGTGATGTGTTCTTCAACTGAACAATCCCCCTGTACTTTTTACAGATGTTACTGCCAGAAATTAGATTCCACAAATCATATGAAATAGAAGCATAATATGATCTCTATAAATAAATATATATATATATATATATACATTCTTCAATTAAAAAAAAAGTTGACTTCAAAACAGTTTCATTTTTATGTAGACACCTTGTATATTAATTCCCTTATGATACATATTCCTTGAAGTCAAGAGTCATCGTTGGATGTTCTCAATGTCGAAGTACAATGCTCATCAAGCCATCTCTAGAACTCATTTAATGTGTCCAGATTCATTACACTGAGGTATTCATGCATCTCTTCATCATTCATCCATCACTTTACAAATAACAAATATCTTCCTGAAACCTTTGCTCACATCTTAAGTATACATCTGAACCTCAGAGTTATACAAATTGTATGGGTTCTTGTATGTACTATTGTTGTATTTTTGTTTCCATTTACTCAAATAAAAAAAATAAATAAAAAACCTTTTATTCTGCATTAATCTGGCACACTGTTTTGAGTTGTATCATCGACATTCTCCTATCAGACTATGCAGATAAATGTGGGGCACCTATTCATGTAGACGGGGGGGGGATTGCCAGTGTTTATATTGTCCGTTTTAAAACAATACCAGAGGCCTTCTAGTTTGGGTTGCTGTTGATATTTTCTTAACTGCCCTATTAGGCTGTACATCCTTAATTAACTGAGATGCTTTAAATGTCAGAAATATGGACATCCATTACTACCTTCCAAGGCTCCACCATTTAGGCCTGATGTAGTACTAAAGAGCATGACAAACCTTGCTCTGCAAAGAACGCTAAATGTGTGCACTGCCAAGGAAAATCACCCAGCCTACTCCTGTGCTTGTCAGAGATGAAATGATGAAAATGAAATTCAAAAGATAAAAAAAAACTAGAATATACAGGCTTATAAATCAAATGGAGTTTAAAATGTGAATACGTTTTTTATTATTAATTATTTTATTATATTATTATTTTTGATGTATTCTAAAGAACATTTGGGAAATTAATCATCAAAAAAGTTCACAAGCCAACAAGTAACTAAAATCGTGCAATTTTACTTTGTACATTTTTGCACACGCTGCAGATAAAACAACAGCTGAAGGAGGAAACTGGTGCAAAAATTAGGGCGCTGCAGCCAGAAACATTAATAGCTGTCATGGAATATGCCATAAAAAGAACCCGTCTTTGTGAAGCCGAAAATGGAAGGCATGTACGTGTTATAGATTTTCTTAACTAATAAACAAATCTCCAGGTTCTGTGTTTCATTATAACAAAAAAGAAATAAAAATAAACTAATGAATAAAAGTTATTAAATGTTTAAACCCTTCGTTACTTTGGGCCACTCTTTATCATATCAAAATGTAAAGAGGAAGCCATCCACCACCAGTGGCGCACCCAGAGGGGCCAAGGGGCCCTGTCTCATCCCAGAAGAAAAAGGAAAAAATACTATAAAATTTTCCAAAAATATTTTCCTAACCTAATTAAAATTCTTTTTTTTTTTTAAATTTTTGCTATGTCGTGTCTTCTATTTCTATCGTCCTCATCGTATGTTACGCTTTCGCGCAGGCCTACACATTTTCCCTCGTAAGCTTCCGTAACCGATAATCCTGCGGAATAGGTTGGTTGCTCCAACTCGGTAGTATTCCATGTCTGTCGAAGCGTGTGCTCACGGAGCCGGTTTGTCTGCTTTGCGGGATTAAAAACCCAAGGATAAACTGGGTTAAAAACCCCGCTGCCCACGCTCAAGACCGGCTAACTTGGCTATGGCTGAGGAAGATCCTTAAGTGCTCACATCTCAGATGGGAATCGAACCCAGGACCCTCCATTCCCAGGCATATGGTTGCGAAGCGCACAGCCACTAGGCTAACCGCGCGGACCTATTTCTGAATTAGTGGTCACATAAGGTGGGAATACACTATAGTTCTCGGGAATCACGGCCGCTGTGAACACAAGGCAAACGAAGTAGTGCTCGGGTGGAGGGAACGCTACTTCGTTGGCTCTAGCCGGGCCAGAGGAGATCACGGGTAATATGTATTGGTGATCGCTGCAGATGCTCAGTCATAGGTCTTATACAAAGTGTAGTGTGTATCCTCAAATCGTCTACTCAACTCGACCCACCCCAACCAAGATTAAATTCTGAGTGTATCACTGACCACCACCATCACACCCCTACCGAAATCCTCTTACACTGAGAAGATCCAGTTAAGAAAATATCAACAGCATCTCAAACTTGTATGTTTATTCCACCATCTGATAATTTCACCATACTTGAACTTTATGATAGTGAATGTTTCTCTATAGAGCGAATTAATCGCATATCCTAAGGTCTCACTCTTGGAATAGCTCCAAAAATCAGTTCACATCCAATTTGATGTGAACCCACTTGCCAATATTACTAATAGAAAATGTAAAAGAGAAAAAAAAAAACAGGTTTTTTCCTCTACCATTTTTTCTCTTTCATATTTCCCGGCCGTCCCGTCATTTTAATAAAAATGTCAAATTTGTCCCGTTTTTAATAAAACCTATAAATATACTTTAATATTGATCGATCATGAATTATTATTCATAACTGGGCTGACCATATTTCCTTGAGACAAAAACGGGACATTGGGGTGGGAAAAAAACGGGATGGGGGTTATCTAATATTCTGTATTCATGAAAAAGTAAGATAATAAAAAAAATTTTACTTTGCCCAATATGTATAATGATAAAACGTTGATAATTATTGCTTCTGATTTCGTACGTGCTTAAAAAAATTTTGGTTCATAAATTTTATTTATCAATGTCGACAAGCAGTCATTCGCGCGAAAACATTGGCCTTGACGCACATCATGATAAACAATGAGCTTCACTTGCTGCAATTTTATCGCTTTCACTATCACCATCACATCTCACCATAGACGAGTTGATGTTTTTAACTGAAGCCAGAGTAATTTCAGTAACCTTATGTTTCTGGCTACGTAGATGTTGATTGATGTCTTTTTTACCTCCATGAGCAACGGTTAAATGGACATTACAATGTTGGCATACCACTTTTGTTCCATCACTACACAGCTTGTCCAGTTTAATAAATTTGAATTCTTTCTGGAGATCGTCATTAAAAATGCAGTTTCACCTCTTTGACATTACAAGGGTAGACTTAAAGCTTTATTTTTTAAAGCTTCAAAAAATAATTTAAAACTTTAAAAAATATGAAATTTAAACCACCGGCATTGAATTACAAAGCCACCGGTTAGCATACAGGCAAAACAAAAACTAACGCTGTAGCAGAACAGACGCGCGTCTGAGACGCGCAAAGTGTTGCCAACGTATTTTTTATTTTCTCTAAAAAAATCATTGCAGATATCTATATTTAGTATCGAACAATGAGACTCCATGGTTATACAATTGGTATCCATGATATTTATATACAATTATAGGTTACGAATAATAATTTATGACTGACCAATATTAAAGTATATTTGTAGTTTTTATTAAAAACGGGACAAAATTGACATTTTTATTAAAATGTCAATTTTAATAAAGTTGACATTTTAATGGGACGGGACGGCCAGGAAATATGAAAAAAAAAACGGTACTGTCCCCTTCAAAACGGTACGTATGGTCAGCCTATTCATAACCTATAATCGTATATCAATATCATGGATACCAGTAATTTGCATAACCATGGAGTCGCATTGTTCGATACTAAATATCGATATCTGCAGTGATTTATTCAGAGAAAATAATAAATACATTTTGGCAACACTTGAGTCTCAGACGCGGCGTATGTTCTGCTGTAGCGTTAGTTTTTGTTTTGACTGTATGTTAACCGGTAGCTTTGTTATTCAATGCAGTTGGTTTAAATTTCATAATTTTTAAAGTTTTAAGTTTTATTTTTTAAAGCTTTAAGTCTATCCTTGCAATGTCAAAGAGGAAAAACTGCAGTTTTAATGACGATCTCCAGAAAGAATTGAAATTTATTAAACTGGATGCGTAGTGATGGAACAAAAGTTGTATGCCAACATTGTAATGTCCATTTTTCCGTTGTTCATGGAGGTAGAAGCAACATCTACATAGCCAGAAACATAAGGATGCTGAAAAGACTCTGGCTTCAGTTAAAAACATTAGCTCGTTTATGCTGAGAAGTGAATGGTGTAGCGAAAGTGATAAATTTACAGCAAGTGAAGTTCTTGTTGCTTATCATACTATGGGTCATGGCCAAAGTTTTCGCGCAAATGACTGCTTGTTGACATTGATCAATAAAAGTTATGAACCAAAATTTTCTTCAGCACGTACCAAATCAGAAGCAATAATTACCAACGTTTTATAACCATACATATTGGGCAAAGTAAAACATTTTTTAATCGTCTTACTTTTTCATGAATACAGAATATTACATAAGCCCCGTCCCGTTTTTGTCTCAAGGAAATATGGTCAGCCTATGTATGTGGCAAAGGGGTGGGAAATATGCTTCGGATTTGGATCTTTTAAGTATTCTGGGGTGGAAAAGAGAGAGTTCTCCAATAAGGCCAAATTAATTGCATATCTAATTAGAAGAATAGGCTAGGTGGTAATTTATTATGTCTATACACAAATGCTAGGAACGTTAGAAACAAAGGGATTTGAGTTCGTTGCTTTATTGAATATGCGGCCTAAGTTCGTTAGCATTAATGAAACTTGGCTATCAGAAACAGTTATGGAAACTGGGATCGTGTGTAATGGTATACTATTTATAGGAATGACAGAAGAGATAGGAAAGGAGATGGATATTACTAATGTTATCAGATGGCAAGTCCAGTTAGGGTAGAACCAGAAGAAAACAATGATGGTAATAATGTCTCATATAGCAGTCAGTTTGAGGCTATCTGGTGTGAAATGAAAGCTAACAAAATGAAATATATGGTGGAGTGTTGCTGCAGACCTAGCGGCTCAGTTGCATGGGACAAAGAAATGCATTTCCAATTTAGCCTTATAGACATCAAACTGATAATCATTATGGGCGACTTTAATTTTCCAAACACTGATTGGGCAGATGAGAAATCTCATGATAAGAAAGAAGAGGGATTTATTGAATTGTTGTGAGACAACTTTCTCAAGCAGCATGTGAAAGAAGGAACTCGAGGTCAAAGAGTGTTGGATTTGCTCATAGCATGATAAAGGGGGTCTCTGCTAAGAATATGGTTATTTTACCAACAGTTGATGACAGTGATCATGGTGTGCTTTCTTGGAAAGTATCTAATTGTTTTGATGCTCTGATTAGAAGAGTTACATGCTGAACTTCAAAGCTGGAAATTATGATCAACTTAGGAGAATGCTATCTGCGAGATCTAAGGTGACCAGCGGTGGTACTCAGGGTTTAGCTCTTGGGCCATTGTTGTTCAATCAATACATTAATGATATTAGGAAGGGTCTAACAGATGTACAATTTCAATGATTTGAATAGGATGGAAATTGGAGCAAACGTAAATGGCTATTACTTTAATGTGAGTAAGCGCAAAGTTATACTTTGGTGTGATTAGATTTCCAGTGCTATATATTATATTAGTGGAGTTAGGCTACAAGAAACAGATGAAGCTAGGGATGTGGCAATGGAAGAAGCATTTGTATTCTCCATGCTAGACTGATCGGAGATGGACTTCAGTTGAAGTCTAATCGCCAAGAGGAACTTTTTCTAATCCTTTCTTTGACAGATCCTGAGTTGTCAACCTATGGCATGGGCAAGAGGATTTTTTCTCCCAGAAACTCAAGAAAATTGACTGTAGAACTCACATCATATCATATTAGGGAGGATGAGACGGCAGCATTTGATTACGAGTCTCTTCATTGGTTGATGCTGATAATTAACTATATTTGGCTACCAGTGGAGACTGAACTGCCCACTCAAGTTTCCAAAAGTCACATGGGCTAAAGCAAATTCACCTACTCCCTATAAGGAATAAAAGTCATTACCTGATTTTTTGTTTTTGCAAAATCTTGATAGAACCTAGAGTTCTCTAACCAAAGAAAAAAAATCAATTTAGAGCATGCAGTATATTTTGTAAATAACCCCTATATGAAATCTAATAGCTTTTAAAAGTGCTCGGGTCAAAACATATTATGTGAGATATAAGCGAAAAACATTCTTGGATCCAATTTATGTCTCCCATCAATTATGCAACTAGTACAAAAATTGTATGGGATAAAATACGGAAATGAAAGGTAGATATAAAACACCATATAAAAGATCGTGATGAACGTATTGTTTCTGATCCTGAAGCTGTTGCACGTTTTGGGAGAAACATTTTTTAGTATCTATAGCAGCTTCATATTTCTCCTGAATTTTTAATATTGAAAGAGCAACAAGAAAAGTAATGGCTAAACTTTTCAACCAACTGGCTACAGCATATATCAACTATTCATTAAGTAGGAACTAAAGGTGCTCATTTACTGCCTCACCATAGTGCAGTATGTCTTGATGACATCCATATATGATAAAGCATTTTCTATAGATCTCCTCATGCTATACAATAAAATACTTGTGGAGAAAGTTTCCAGATTCTTGGCATAAGTTAATTCTCATTACCATCTCAAAATCCCAAAACCAGAAAAGGATCCAACACACCAAACAATTATCAACCTACCACTCTGACCAGCTGTCTTTGTAAGATATTAGAGAAAATGGTTAATGCCAGACTTCTGCAGTATTTAGAAAAGCAACAATCTTCTTTCCAATACACAATGTGGCTTTCATATGAATCATTCAACATTGGTCCATTTGGTCAGTTTAATCTCCTTTAAACTCTGTCCCGTACTGAATGCGTACAGATTAATCTTCATTCCTTCATCTTTGTCATGCATTTATATGTCCCAAACTGGATTATGAGTCCCAAGTCTATGGTTCTGCAATGCAGAGTAGCCTGCAATGGTTGAATCTTATCCATCATCAGAGTATGCGGATAGCTACTGGTGCCTTTCACACACAGCCTACTCCAAGTCTTTATGCTGAAGCAAATAAACTGGCTGTATCACTTAGATGAAAACAGCTCTATTAATAATGTCCTTAAAGGAATGTAGCTTCCACCTGTGTGGAACAGTATCTTTTCTCTACATTGGAAAGCACAATATCATTTTATGAAAAATAAGCCTCCTTAATGCAGTGGAATTATTTTCCCTGTTTCCACTCCCTTGCGACCAACCCAGAGCCGAGACAGATTAAACAACATGGTCAACACATCAGACTGCCATACAATATGCTGTTAAAGAGATTATGCAAACTATTGGCATGAATATTGACATTACCCATACCAAACATGATGGCATTCCTACATGGTAGGTTTGCACTCCAACCGCTCACAGTGCCAACTAAGGAAGTATCACACTTCCTCATCCATCAGATGACAAGTTTAATCCCTTATGAAATCTTTGCCATCTGACATCTTTCTGGAGCTCGATAATCATGACCTTTCCTTAAAGGGATGTAGCCAAGTTCTTTATTTTATTTTATTTTTTTTTTTATGTTGCGCCCATACACAGGAGGTTGGTTGATCAACCTATAGTACATTAGTACGTGTAAAGGTAGTGGGTTGGGAAAGGAGGAATTTGTTTACATTTGATTTGAATGACTTTAAATTGTATTCCTTGGGAAACACAGCAGGTGGGAGACTGTTCCACAGTGCAGCAGTTGCAGAAATGAAGGAAGAGGAAAAGAAACTTGTTCTGTTTGTTTCTAGGTGTACTGTGAAGGGATGTTGTGCAGCAGCTGCACGTGTTCCATTGAGCTTTTTACTGAGCGGAGGAATTATTGATGTTATTTCGGATGAGCATTTCCCATGGAAACATTTGTAGAATATACATACTGCAAAGACGTCTGTGTGAAAGTGAGGGTAGAGAGTTGGTAAGGGATGAATCATTGATAAGTCTAATTGATCTCCTCTGTATTGAGTCGAACATTTTGAGAGCGCTTTTAGGGACCCCACTCCATATGTGGGAGTAGTATTCAATAGCTGGGCGGATTTGTGATTTGTATAATGTTAGTAGCTGTTCGGGGGGTGAAGTAACGTCTTGAGCGAAAGAGAAATCCTAGTTTTTTTTTAGACTGAGGATGCAATGGTTGTGATATGTTTATGCCAGAAGAGGTTTGATGTGAAGGTGATTCCAAGAAGTGAGATCTGAGACTGTCTGGAAATTTGGTTATTGTCAAAAAAGGATATTGGGAAAAAATGGTTCTTTTTTATGGGAAATAGTACAGAACTGGGTTTTATTGGGTTGAAATTTATGAGGTTATCCGACCATATTGTAGGATAGTTTGGAGATCGGAGTTGAGGATGGTGGTGGTTGATGTTCTGTAGGTTGAGGCATTGGCGTAGCTAGGGGGCGGGGGGCGGAGGGGGAGGAACTTTGAACCTCTTTGAACTTTTGCAGTTAATTCTAAAATACAGTCTCGAGAATTCAGTTCCAAATATTGTCATACTACTGCGAATTTTCCTCACAATTGCTGTAAGTGTTGCTAGTTGTGAAAGGAGTTTTTTAAAATAAAATTTGATTAAGAATTACCTACATCACTATGAAATAAACTTCTCCAATGTCATCGACGATTTTGCTAACAGAAAAATAACATTTTAGAATGTTGAAATTAAAGTTTTACTTCAAAAATAAACATAGTGTTTTAATTTATTTCCCTATACGTAATTTTGACTTCTTGTAGTATTTTTGGTGTGTATTTGGCGGCAAACTCAGGGACCGCTCCGGGCAGCAACTGCTCTATCTACGCCACTGGGTTGAACTGAGTTATGTAGGGTAAGGCTTATGAAATGCAAGCGAGGAGTGAAGTGTGCTGTCATCTGCAAAACTGTGCATTGGATTGGAGGTCAATTGCAGTAGGTCGTTGATATATAGCAGGAAGAGAGTTGGCGAAAGAACAGAAAATTGTGGGACCCCAGCATTAATTGAGTGTGAGAGGATAGGGAGCAGTCCACATATGTGAGTAGTTCTCCTGTTGATCGGCAGTGGCGAAATCCATACTGGTGGTCATTTATTTGGTGAGTGTCTGCAAGATAGTGTAGGAGTTGGGAATTGATGATTTTTTCCATTACTTTTGACAGGACTGATGTAAGCGAGATAGGTCGGTATTTAGATGGCAGTGACTTGTCACCCTTCTTGGGAATGAGCTGAATATAGGTCAATTTCCAGTTTGTGGGATAGATTCCAGTGGAGTAAGAGAGTATATATATATATATATATATAGGTGACATAGGATAGGTGTCAGTTCTGGAGCACAAACTTTCAGAAGAATTAGGGGAAAGCCATCAGGGCCATGAGACGTTTTTGTGTCTAATTGGGACAGTATTTTTCTGATCTCATCTTGGCAAAAGGATATAGGGGACATTGTATGTTGGGTATCTGGAATGGTTGGGGAACATTTACAATTGTCAGTTATGCATGCATTTGAAGCAAAGTATGAAGCCAGAAGATTGGCTTTTTTTGTGGGTGATGATGATGCAGTAGAGCCATCTGGGTATGATAGGGGCGGGAATAGTGTTGGACAGAAGTTACGGCTAATTGGTTTGGCAAGAGACCAAAAGGCTCAGCTGCCGTGTGGACAGGCTGCTAGTTTCCTGCTTTTTGCTCTTTCAAACTGTTTTGGAAGCATTGATTGTTTTTTGCATCTATTATCGACTTCGGTGTAAGCTTTTCAAAGAGGATGAGGTTCTTGATTTCAGCTAGTTGTGGTATGTCTGGTGTTTCATCTCTACAGCCTTGGCACGTCTTTTGGAGAACCAGGGTTTTGTTAGGGAATGGCAGTTCAGAGTGCTCTGTGGAATGTATGTATTCATGCCAATGAGGATTACTTTGGTAATAAACTCGATGTATATGTTTGGGTTGGAAGGCCGGAAGCAATAGTCCAACCATGGGAATGTGGCACAGAAGTTGCGGAGGCTGTCCCACTTGGCACTGTTATAGTGCCAAACTACTCTTGTATGGGGGTGTCTGTGTAAACGTTGTTGCATGGGAGAGGAGATGAACACTAGGTTGTGGTCAGAATTGCCTGGGAGGATCACTACTTTCACTGTGTATTTAGAGGGGTCATTGGTGAGGAAGAGATCTAGGGTTTTTGGGGAGTGGTTTGGGTTATCTGGTATTCTGGTTGGCATCTCAAGTTGTGTAAGGTCATTAGTGATGGCAAATGTTTCAACGTCTCTGCCTGCAAGATCTGTATAACTGGAGGAGGAAAGCCAGGTAGTGTTGTGGACGTTAAAATCTCCTAGGAGGATGATTTCACTGTTTGGAAACTGGGATTGGAGAAAGTCGATTTTGCGGGAGAGAAAATTAAAGAGCTCAGGGTAGTTGGTTGTGTTGGGAGAGCGATAGAGACAGCAGATGAATTGGACTGAGTAGAGAAGCGATATTTTCAACCAAAGAAGGTCAAAGTTGGGTGATTCTAGGTTGAGTGCTCTCTGGCAAGGTATGTCATAGCGGATGTGTGCACAGACACCACCCTTAAGACGAAAGTTGTTAAAGAGTGAGTAGTTTGGAAGGTTGAGATAAGTGTGCTGGGGGAGGTGAGATTTGAGTTCTTGATTCTGCCTCTTGATTATTTTTCTCCAATTATTCAATTCAAGACTTATTTGGTAATCTCTGAGAGGACATTATTTGGAGGTGTCCAAACAATCTTAATTTCTGTTTCAGTTACAGCTGTGATATCTTCTCTACAGTTTGTGTTTGACTTGCTTACTTGTTTTGTGTTCTGACCAGTGAGTCTTATTTTTCTTAAGCATTTCATTTTCAATACTTTGATTTTTTGTATTTCTTTTTGACTTAGTCTCCCTCTCTCAGTTCCATACACTGCCATAGGTATAATAATCGTTTTTGTCGAATTTTAGTTTTAGGCTTTTTTGAAATGCTGTTTATTTTTACATATTTTGTTTCATTTGAGTCTGTGTTTTACAGTTTCTGTGTTGGTGAGGCTGTGAATAATGAGACACAGCCAAGATATGTAAATTGCTTTACTTGTTTAAGTGTATGATTTTCTACGTTTATTGAATTTTGTTAATTTTTTCCTATTTTCAGTATTTTAGTTTTGCTCAGATTGATTAGAGCCTCCATAGCTCTAATCAATCAGTCAATATAGACGAAGAAGTCCTTTGGTCGGAAAGACCTAGGTTCGATTAGCCAATGATGTGAGGAACCTTTATCTGGTCTCTTTCAACTAAAGGTGAGTTAGTCAGTCTCATACAGAAGTAGGGGATTTTTCATCCCTCAGAACAGGCAAACCAGCCCTGTGAACACAAATGGATTACAGTCAAAAATTCATCCCAGCGATAAGCAATCCTGAACCTGGATAAAATTATTGGGAAGGGGGGGGGGAAGAAATGGTGAACTATCCTGTAAAAATCTCACCAGGAATACTTTGTGGGGCAATGCCTACAAAGTCACCTACGGTTGGAAATGACTGAAAGGGAAAAACCAGTCACAATCAGATTGATTTTTGTTCAGAAAGTTTTGCACTTTTCACTTAAAATTAATTCCAATTATATTCTAGTGTAAAAACTCGATGTTACGAAAATTAATAAAATCTCTAGTACATCGATATTTACTGTAGGAACACACCTTAAAAACATTGTATATAATGTATCTATGTTTGATACTTTCAAACTTTGTATAAAGATCAAAATAAGCCCAAAAGGAATTAACTCTCTCATTGTTTAAGAGCAGAAGTAGGATGTTTGAAACCAAGGGTAGTGTCTGTAAGTCGGCAGTTCCTTTTGAAACGTATTTACGAGTCCTGTAGCAGGTGACCTTCAAGGTCAGTATTGAAAAGGGGCGGTCTCCATCAGTCGGAAAGTCCAATAGGCTACGTAGCAGGATTAAGGACATCAAAGGGGAAGAATAGGATTTGTCGGCGAAAGTTCGAGAACCGCCTGTCACGTGCTGTTGTACGGGGTTCTCATAACTACGTGCAAGACATCTATGGGGACATTTGGAGTCCAATAAACTTAACGCAAAGTTCAGGGGTATTGAGAATATAAGGCTTGGAATTTTGTTGAGAAGGGCTTCCTGTTTTCATCTTGCATGATCTGTCCACAAGAAGTTGAGAAGGAGAGGTGTCGATTAGTTCCGGAGGGGAGAGATGGGAGTCCGTCCATGAAGAAAGTTTCCAGTCCGAAGCCAAGGATAAACTGGAGGTTACAGTCTAAGGGGAAATCTTACCGTATTGGTTCAAGTCTTGCTGCTCTCTTTGAGTAAGTGCATGCCCACCAACCTATGCAGTTTCTTGCCAGTCAGTTCAAGACGCCAGAGGAAACCTATCCAGTATCCCGATTGGCTGACGCGATCCCTCAATTGTGTCACGTGACTCCCATCAAGGAAAAGAAGAAAACACATAACAGAGAAAAAACCACTGAAGCCCTGGAAAAGAAAAAGAAACAAGAAGGGAAGGGGTATGCAAGACAGTCAGAGACCCACGTGAGTCTGAATGTTAATTATGTTATGTTTGTGATTTAAGAGAATTCCCCTCAAGGAACTGCTGAACTATTTAATATAGAAAAATAATGGTTTAAGGTACATGAAACGCTCGTAGATTTGTGAAAAAATTGAGTTTAACGTGAGCGTAGTTAATTTCCCTAAGAAAGATTGGGCTAACTAAGATTTCCTTTGATTAATGTGTGTTAATTAATTGCTTATTATCTCATCATAGAGCTGTTTTAATCAAAAGGAATGAAATATGCCCATGTGATTGTCAGTCAATTATTATTATTATTATTACAGGTATCTCCATGGAGTCAGTAGATTCATCGCGGGAGACCCAAACCAGCAAAACAATATCTGTCATATCTCTTCTTGAATTCATTTACAGACGAAGAGCTCACAACTAAGTCAGGCAATGAATTCCTCATTCACCACCCTCCAGGCAAAAAACCTTGTTAACCACACTCTTCTTTAATTTCCAAGGATGACCTTTGTTCTTCCATCACTATCACACAGCTGAAACATTTCCCCTGCATCAATCCTATAAAATCCTTTCAGTAATTTAAATGTTTCTATCATATCCCCTCTTCTTCGCCTATCAACCAATCTCTGCAATCCACAAGCTCTCAATCTATCAATGTAGGGAGCATTTTTACATCGCTCACCAACTTGGTCACTCTTCTCTGAACCCTCTCCACAGCCTCCTCATCTCTAAGGAATCCAGGTGACCAGACCTGAGCACAGTAATCCAAATGTGGAAGTATCAACGCTTTATAAAGGGGAATAATAACCTCTTTATCTCTGGATGTCAGTGTGTTCCTCAACAACCAAGTAACCCTATGTGCAATCTTGGACACCTTAACAATGTGTCCCCTGAACTTCATCTCCCTATCTACCAACACCCCTAAGTCCCTAGCCTCATCAATCTCTTGGAGTACCTTTCTATCAATGCAGTACACAGCTGGTAATCTTTTAATCCCAAAATGCATGACTTTACACTTTTCCACATTGAACTGACATCCATTATCTTTTGCACATTTTACCAGCTTATTTAAATCATCCTTCAAACTTTCAACATCAGCTTGATTTTTTATTGCGCTACCCAACTTTGCATCATCAGCAAACAACTGAATATCCCTCTTCAAGCCGTTTCCTTTATCATTTATATACAAATTAAACAACAATGGCCCAAGCACAGAGCCACACCACTGGTCACCTGCCTCATTCTGGACTCGGCTCCTCCATACACCACCTTCTGGTATCTCTCCCTGAGCCATTCTCCTATCCATATCACCAAATTAGTATCCATTCCCATCTGCTCCAATTTGCATAACAGTGTTCTATGGGGTATCCTGTCAAAAGCCTTAGCAAAATCCAGAAGTACCACTGTATAGCCAGTAACTTTGTCCAATTCAGATGCCATTCTATTATGAAAAGTTAATAGATTGCCAAGGCAGGATCTACCTTTAACAAAACCATGTTGGCCTCTATAGAGTATCATATCCTGATCCACCGATTCTTGAATTTTGTCTTTAACCAACTTTTCCAATACTTTTACCACTACTCCTGAGATGGTGATTGGTCTGTAATTAACTACCGCAGTTTTAGAGCCACCCTTATGCAAAGGAACCACTTTGCCTAAATTCCACTCCCTAGGGACCATACCAGAGTTTAAACTTAAATTAAATATCCAAGTAAGAGGGGTTGACAATTCATTTGCACATTCACGCAACACCCGAGCTGATATTCCATCTAAGCCTACAGCAGTGTTTGCATTTAAAATTTGCAATATATTAAATACCTCTGATTCTTTAGCTTCAATTCTCACATTAGTTATTGCTACAGGTATAGAGAATAGAGATATCTTCACTTGTAAATTCTCCATAACATTTTCTTTTTTTGCAGATCAAGCTTGATACTACTGCTCATCCATCTAACGGCTGCCTTGTTTGACCTCCTGACCACGGGGACACAATCTGATATTGCTTTCCTCAGATTCCAGCTGATTTTATCCCATGCACTGCTAAAATCTTTCCCCAGCGATATGTTCTGCCATGGAATGGCTGCAAGCTCACTCCGAAGCTTGTTATAATTGCCTAACCTGTAGTTCCGTATATATCCCTTCTTAACAGAAAAATCCACAGATTTTGCAACCTCCCAAGTCAATACCACATGATCGCTTTCACCAATTGGAGGTAACGAGGACACCTTGCTTATGCATATAACCTCTGAACCAATAACCAGGTCCAACACTCTCACGCCACGTGTCCCTTCAGTTATGTGCTGTTTCAAGTAATTATCTCGTAGATAATTACTTGAAACTCCATTTCTTTTTTGCTATGTGATATTACCTCCTTCCAATTGATATCACCGTAATTAAAATCCCCCATAATAACCACTAAGCCTGCACTCATTGCACTAATTTGGTGATGCATGAATTCAATATCTCCCCCTGTACTCCCTGGCTTATAGCAGCATCCAACTGTATATTTGGTTGCATTAGTCACTATTTCGCACCAGATCGCCTCAAATGAACTCTCATTCACATGGCTATCATCTTGATATACTACTTTCTTTGGCTGCACCACATCAGCTATCATCAACAGTACTCCTCCCCATGTTCTATCTTCTCTATCCTCCCTGAAAATACTGTACCCATCACATTCAATTTCAATGACCACATCTTCTGCTGACAGTCGTTTCACTAATGCCTACAACTTTTGGTGAGATTGCACTGACTAATGCCAAAAATTCTTTTCTCTTATTTCGAATGCTTCTTGCATTGGTATACAAAAATTGCATATTCCCTCTAGATCATGTACCGGCTTTAGAACTGATATATAAGTCACCTAACTTCCGTAGTCCCATGCCGATTTTTATCCCCTCTCTTCTGCAATTTATTCAGTGTATAAGGATCAATAAATATACAATTAGTGCTAAAGTTTCTCTCTCTTACACTCAACCTTTTCAATATTAGTTTCCCTGCCCAATAACTTCAACTTGTTCAGAAAACAGTAACTTCTTCAATCGCTTATGTCCTTCCATGTTAAGATGCAGTCCATCTCTAGCATACAACTGCCTTTTTCCTTCAAACACACTCCAAACATCAACAAATTCCAGACCTCTTTTTTTTGCACATTCTTGCAATCATATCATTCATTATCATCTACTTAACTCGTAATTGTCAAAACGAGGCAGCACACACACACTATCCTCCCATTGATACTTTTCCTCTTCACAATATCTAACAATGTTCTTAAATCTTTTCCTACCCGATTTATATCACCTCTCAGGGCATTCGTACCAACCATAACTATCATCGTGTCTGCTTCATGCCCTCTCTTTATTGCTAAAGCCACTCTTTCTATTGTCCCACCAGCCAAGCACTCCTCGTGCATACCACTCTCCATACCCTTAATCATAGAATCACCATATATCTTACCACTCATGGACTCATTCTCTACGCTATTCAGCATGACTCTCCCAGCTTTATTACTCAACGCTCTATTACTTACCCCCCCCACTCTCACGACATCTCGTTTCTTCTAGGCCACTTGTGGTTTTATTTTGTTGATTCCCAATCACTCCCATACTATTTATTACTGCATCATTCACCAAAGACTCACCCATATGTAATCCTGTTCTAGTTACTTCAGCTAAAGTAATCTCTATAGTCCTAATTTCTCTGTTTAACACATTAAACTCAGCTTTAACTTCCAGTATCTCCTTACCGAGCACTTCCTCATGAAGATGGTCATTTTTCATTTTCATGAACTCCCGCCGAAGTTCTTCCGCTACGGTCCCAATGTCAGCTTCCATTCCTAAACGCTCCACCCTATCCCGACACTTCTCACATCCGTCGACATTTTCGTTCTTCTCATTTAGCCATACCGACCACAGATCCTTCACATTCTTCGGCGCATACATGTAGCAGTTTCCGCAACGCATCCATTGCGAAAAATCTAACGATGAGCCAGCCTTTCGTGTAGAAGTCCTGCGCGCTGCTGACGTACGTTTCTTGTTGGACGCCATCTTTACACGTTGAAATAGTGAAACAAACGGCAGTGAAAACACAATATATACAACAGTTCCAAACAATAACACCACTGAAGGACACTAGTATCTAACCGATGCACCAAATGCAGCACAATTTGAGACAAAAAGCTACACTATATTTAAATTTAAAAACACGATTTCTAGACTAGCTAAACACGACCGCCACATTTACTAAGGACACTAGCGCCGCATGACTAATTACCATTGTTAATGCGCACCTAGAAATTTCTTGTTCTGTGTGAATAATATTTAGTATAGTATTTGTGATATACAATGTATTATCTGAGATTTTAATTAGAGAAAAAAAAATAAGAGAGTTCACTAAGTATTACATTTGAGTAATTATTCAAGATTAATGAATTTCTTGTATGAATGAAGTTTTGAATTCATGTATTGTATGGTAACTATTAGATAGCAGTAATTAAATTTTGGATGGCAGTCATAAATCTAAATAAATATTTCCATTGCTCTGGGGTAGGAGTATAGAATACAGAAGGTAAGAATCTAGAGTATAAATAAAAAGGGGAACGTATAAAATTAAGTGACGATATATTACACTGTCACAGCATCACCTGGATAAATATAAGTCAAAGCATCCCAGGATAATAATAGAAATCAAGAGAGTCAACGAACTAACGAGAAATAACCACGTTTTTTTTTACACTAGATTCTGCAGGAATATCGTTTACATATTTAATGATTGATATTCATGCCATTTATTTGTAGACCTAATTCTTTGGCTATGGTTTTGCATACTGGCTTGGTTGACTGAGTGGTTAGGGTATCTGCTCTCCAGCCAAAAGGCTGCAGGTGGTGGTGGGCAGTAGATGGCGTTGGTGTAGATGATGCGATTTGCTGTAGTTGGTGGATTGAGATAGAGTTGTATAGTGGGTTTTAGCTGGCCTGGTTGGCCAAGTGGTTAGTGCATCTGCTCTCCAGCCAAAATGCTGTGGATTCAGATCCCAACATGGATGTTGTGATTGTCTATGAAAATACTAGTTGTAGAGACAGAGAGTTGTAGACTAGATGTCCTCCCTTGATGAGTCTTTGGACTCCCTAGAGGTGTCATGTAATAATATTAATTCTTCGAAATAGATACAGAGGGATCTGACTTCCTTCAAATATATATTGATAGCTCAATATTTGACTTATATTAGTTGTACTACAGTATTTTCCTATTTTGTCCAATCAAATCCCAGTTCATTTGCAATAATTAAGCAGCAGAGTTGTATGCAATTAACTAAAGAAGTGTAAATTGGTAGGATAGTTGAATATATGACTACTGATGATTATTGACATTCTGAATGACAATAGGATGATATAGTCTATTATATTATGCTGTACTATTGTCATCTAGATTATAGAATGATAGGAAAATACTTCAGTACGACTTCATGGTCTCAAATATTGAACTATCAATATAGATAGTTCTATATTGAAGGAAGTCAGACACTTCAGTCTCAATCTTAAAAAATTAGTTTTCAATGAGATGTGGAGACATTGGAGAGAGTCCAGAGACGAGTGACAAAGACAATATCAGGAGTTTGAAATGCTAGCTATGGAGACAGGCTGAAAAGATGTGGATTGCAGAGTTTGGTGGATAGGAGGAAGAGAGGTGATATGATAGAGATGTTTAAGTTAGTGAGAGGATTTTATCAGATTAATCCAGAGATTATAAAAAGAGTAGAAGAGAAAGAACCAGAGGTCATTCCTGGAAATTATGTAAAGGTGTGGTGAAGAAGGGGGTGTGAGGAGTAGATTTTTTTTACATGGAGAATTGTCTGTGAATGGAATGCATTTATCAAATTAGACTATCCAATGATTCCCTGATAACAGGGAACAGATTATGGTCAGAGTCAATGGAATGCATTACCAGAATGTGTTGTTAATGCAAGGAGTGTTAAGGACTTTAAGATTCTATATGATAAATATGTTGTCAGTTGAATGAACCTCCCATGATGAGTCTATCGACTCCATGGATGGTGTAATAATTTATATAAATTTATATTTATTATATAAATGGTGCTGCCAAAAGTGTATAATTTATACGCTCATTAAGATACAGGCCATCTCACGTGTGTAATCCACACTTGGTGCTACAAACTTTTGTACAAATTAAAGGTCCTTAATTTTGATATTCAGTTATGCTGGATCCCCAGGACAACTTTAGAATTGAGCGAAATGAGATGCAGATGATAGAACAGCTAATAATTTTTCTATATACTGTTTTGTCAGTCCCATATATAGACCACAAACTGTTGCCTGCACTTCAATCAAGAGAGAAAGGAATGAATTTTTACTAGACTGCCATATACACTCAGGAATATCTTATCAGACTCAGATAAACTACATGTTTCTAACTTTTTATTTTTATTTTTATAAAGACACACACCTGATTATAAATTCTATTTATATGTAGATATTGCTTTGCTTTACCTTAAAATTTGCTGCTTGTACGTTATTACATGTTATTTACTGTTTCCATAAATTAAGAAACACAGAGAAAAATCAAAATTCAAAAAATATATGATGTCTTTTTATGTAATTCGATGAAAAACAATGATGATATGAGATGTGAAAGAAGCACCAACAAAAATTGTAAATAAATAGTTGATTTCAGTACCAGATGGGTATACTTGAAGACAATAGTCAAAAACAGGAAGTCAAAATGACACTGTCAAAGTGCCTCAATAAGGAATGTGATCACCCCTCACAATGATGCTTCATATTGTTTATAATGGTCTCCAGGAGTTCAGTTGGTAATAACAGCCATTGCTCTGGCAAAACTCCTGAGACCCCCCCCCCAAGGTTTGGGGGAAAGGGAAGGGGGTTGAGCAGCAGCACATTTACCTAGAGCATCCCATACAACCTCAGTAAGATTAAGGTCAGGAGACTTGAATGGAAAGTATACATACATATGATAGTCTGTCTCTACTTGAAAATATTGGTCCATGAGCTTCTTTCTATGAGGATGAGCATTAAGGTCTTGAAGGATAAATGTCTTACATATTGCACCTGCATATGGATGAACACAGGGGTCCAGGAGCTCATCTCTATAAGTTACAGCAAAGCACATGCAGGTGGATGTGCCCACCCAACGAAATGCCTACTCAAACCATCTTCACCATTAGAATATGCCTGATATCACTTTGTGCAACAAATTAAGACTTGTCTATAAATAAAAACTCCTATTTGTCTTGGATCCAATTGACATGGGGAGCTTGACCAATTTTAAACATTCTCTTCTGTGGCATGGGGATATGAGCATGCATACTTCTGATCACCTTTGTGAAGCCATCACATACTTCTACTGCAGATATCAATGTTCCTGTGGCAATGTGAGGTCAAATTGTAGCACTCGTTTCAGTGAGAAGATTCGAGATATCAGTTGCCCACTGCAGTTGTAGCCTGTGAACCATAAAATGATTCATATGCAACCATCTGGCTATCTCTGCCTGAATTTGACTAGCCTTTCATTTTTACAATGGCTCATCACATTAATTATCGGTTAAATGATGCCTTGCAGCCATATCCATGAAGTTTGCATTCATTCCCGAAATATTTTGTTTTTACTCCAGACACGAAATGAAAAACCATTCCAAAGCATCCACTTTTATGCTGTAGCTCATTTGCACATACAGTCACCTTTTACATAATGTAATTGATTTCATGTCACCCCCCACCATTATTGTGATTTTTCTTTCTATTTGTTAATTTATGAAAACCAGCATATTTTATCTGGTTATCTTTACTTTGAATACTGTTGCAACCTTTGCTTTGATGCAGTGTGACCTTTGCTCTCCATGCACCAATAAACTCTTAATCAGCCAGCCAACCAACCAACCCATCCTGCTTAACATTCAAGAGATCTGGAAGTGCATTTTTACTTATACATGTCAATGTTCACCCTCATCTATTGTGTTATCTCAATTCTCACAAATGCAGCTCCTAAATTTTAAGTGCTCCTTATTGGTTCTGTCTTCATCCCATCAGTGTCTTCCTAGTTTCAACACATTTGACAACATTGAACATTTTAATCTATTCTGCACTCTTAAAATCTTCCTGGAGAATCAAAACATTATTTTTGCTCTTCACAGCTTTACCCACATCATATGCAAAGAACTTCGTATCCCCATTTAAACCTTTCATTAACATATTAGCTAATCATATAATTTAAAATGTTGTGAGTTAAACCGTTATAAATAATAGAAATTTGTTGAATAGTGTTTCTGCTCTCCAAAGAATATACTGTAGGTTCAAATCTCATAGTAGTATGAATGTTTGTGAATGTCTGTGTAGTAATAGATGAATTACATTGCATAGTATTTTACACTTAAGGATTCTAGTATGTTCTGACATCCATGCTTTATCTTTACTTGCAGATTATTTCTTTGATAATACTGGACATAGATGCTTATAAATCACTTTCTTGATAATCTTATAAGTCAAATAAAAACTGACATTGGATGATTTTTATCCAACCCCTCCCCACAATTCAGATATCTGACTTGGATAGCCCTGATTTAAATATGCTTTTCATAGTGCTAAGTAGCAGTATTTACTTTTCCTAGTTAAAACTCAAGTGATCCTATTGTGTGTGTGTCAATGCATGACAGTTGTTTGCTAACACATGCAGTTTATTCTTACTGTATAAACCTTAAAATGTTCCTTTCCACAACAAAACACTGGCACTGAATGTAAACCAATATTTTTGTATACATTGTTCAGGTCTTATTTTAATTTGCAGCTAACACAGTCATATAATGCAAGGTTTCTTGATTTAATGTCACTGTTTTAGCAACATAAGGTGCTAATGCAGGAAAAGCATGCCTATACAATACAATACAATATATATAGTTAATCAATTAGTAAAGCCTGCAGAGCTACTTTTCTCAAATATAAGGAAAGATCTGCAGGTATCAGTCTTTCCAGTATGTTTTAGGGCTCAGTGGTCTTTGAGCATCACTGGTGAGTGGTGTGGATAACAAGGTTTATCTGTAAAACAAAGTTTGTTTGCAGCTACTAAATTAAGGAGTTCCTGTTTTTTTTTTTTTTTTTTTTTAGCTGAATATTTAATAAATAAATCCTTTAATTCTTATGTTTTATTTTCAAACAGAGCAGACATAAGTCCTTTAGTTTTAATAACTTTGGAGAAATGGTGGGCAGCCAGTTCCTATCATGACCAGTTGAGTTCAGGGCTACTGGCAATTTCAACACTTTGGGGATGAAACTATTATAATAGTCATCTTTCTTCTATATTAAAATTTCCGTCATTATGTATCT
The DNA here is from genome assembly GCF_054136105.1 of Typopeltis vanoorti. NCBI lineage: Eukaryota > Metazoa > Arthropoda > Arachnida > Uropygi > Thelyphonidae > Typopeltis > Typopeltis vanoorti. The sequence continues at coordinate 69,353,705 of NC_143549.1, read as the reverse complement.
TTATATTTTATATGATTATATATTATAATAAAATTACAAACTTAAATTTCTGATGATACTACTACAAAAAATCATAAGTAGTTTAAATTTAGTAGTATGAAGTCCAACTATACTAAGTAATATCACTGGATGCAAAAATACCCACACAAGTTTCATTTTAAGTTTATTATTACTATAGCATTACATATATTAATGCTATACAAGATTTAGTAAACACATACAATGAATGAAAGCTTGCATACAAATTATTTATAGCAGATTTTATATAATTTGATCATACTAGAAATTATCAGTAACAAATACATTGTCTGCACAACAAGCCAATCCTTGTTTTCCCTCTTAATGTATATACTTCATGCCTTGCATGTGTGGGAGATACAACTTTGAATTTTCTGCTTTAAATATTTTTGGCAATGCAGAATAACAATTATGTGAAAACATTATCAGTAGTTAATGTTTAAAAATGCCATTTATAAACAGTATACTATTTATAAAAGAGTAGTACTTTTTTTCTACCAGGTTATAACTAGATAAAAGATCCTTATAATGATGTAATATTCTCCCTTTCAGCCAAGGCTTAAAAATATACTTTCCCATTCACAACAGGTAGTTAAGTGACTTGTGATAAGTAAATTATAGATGTACTTTTGAACTCTACCTTTAATTCTTCCTTATCCAAGCTATCTCCCTCTCTTGGACTTTTAACATGTGAGAAAAAAACAAACAAACTTACCTACTGTTTAAGAGAGAGAGAGAGAGATCTAGAATAGGAAGCAATATGCAATAATGTGGATATGTCATGAACAGAATTTACCAATGAATAATATAATAATAATACACTTTGGTATATGATTATATGCAAGAAAATGATGTGCAAAATGGGGATTACAATTTCCAAATGGATATATAATTATACAGATTATGTCAACCAGGAGTACCCATATTTAGATGAATATATACTTAATAAATTGTGATCATAAGGCTTTTTCTACACACAAATAACGAACTGTTTTACCATCAAAACAGATCATGATCAGTTCTGATCATTCTAATTTTGAGGGGAAAAAATTACATTACATATATATGTAAAATGAAACAAATAAAACTGACACATTAACACATAAAGTAAACCTTGTTACTGATAGAACAAAACTGTACTCCAAACTCTTTAGGTAGTGGAGAATCTGGCTATTGTCTCTGAATTCTAGCAACCATATTCTTTATTTGTTCATTTCTTGCTACAATCTTCTTGCATAGATTCCTTATGTTTCTTTGGTCAGTTTTACTCTGAAGTATAGCAGCCTCATTGTTCTAGTGCTCCTTCCATACTTTGCCTAGCAATGAAAGCATTAACACCCATCAAGTTTTATGAAATTGTCACTGTTTTTGTCATTCAGCTGGTTCAATAACAGTTCAAATGCTTCCACATCACTTGACAGACAAAAGCTAGTCCTATGGTGCTCAGCATCCATTGCTTTATTGCACTGTTGTTTTAAATTGTATTGGCTCTGAAGCCCTTGGAAGCTTTTGATTCAGCAGCTCGATTTGTTGGTCGTCATGCCTTAAAAGCAGATGATAGATATATTAGAAGGGATAGTTGGTCATCACCAATCTGCCCTATTGCTCTTTTTTGCTTTTATTACTCTGTTGTCCACAAACCCATATCAGTAGCCTATCTATTTGTGAAAGTGGTAAAATACTGCATTGTGCAAAATCAAACATAGGCAACATTTATCAGCAGATGGAAATTTGAGGGTGCCACCATAGCTATGAAACACACAGAAAGATCCAGGTGGGTTGTTTTGAACTATATCTGTTAATTGTGTAAGTGTGCTCTTCTGGCTGGTGTTTGTTTCTGTTCTGTGGAATGAAAAACCCAAGATACTAAAAACAATCCTGCCATTTGTGTATGAGCGTATAAAGTTCTGTGCATCCCATATGGAATTTGAACCATGGTCTTTTTCAACCAAAAGACAAAAGGCAATATCATTACCAGAGCTGTAGAGGCTTGGGAAAATTCAGGTTAACACCAAGAAACAAAGAGTAATAAAGAAATCTTGGCAGTCTGATTGGAAACAATTGACTTGGAATTTAACTAGTTGATAAGAGTTTAAATTAGTAGCAGGATACCATACCACATAGAAACAATACAGAATAATAAGAAAGTAATTAATATTTATTTACCTTAAGCCACCATAGTGCAATTGGAAGAACAACGGAACATTGCGCCCTTCGATTTGAAAAGACCTGGGTTCGATTTTTGTTGTGATGAGGGGGAATCCTTATATGGGCTTTTTCAGTTGAAGATGAGTTAGCCAATCTCATATGGTGGTAACAGGGTTTTTTTTCCCAGAAACTCGAGTTTTTCATCCCGCATACAGACAAATCGGCCTTCAGAACACATGCAATTTGCAGACAAAAAAATACTATTGTTGGTGGTGAGGATGGGCAATAGATGGCATTGATGGTAGTAGTGTTGTAGTTAGAGAATTAAGTAGTAGTGGAGAGGATAAGATGTATTTAGCAAAGTAGTAGTGTTGGTAGTAGTGTTGATGGTAGTAGTGTTGTAGTTAGAGAATTAAGTAGTAGTGGAGAGGATAAGATGTATTTAGCAAAGTAGAGCAGTGTGCCCTCTCACAATGAGTCCTTGGACTCCCTGGAGGCGTCATGTAGTAATAATAATAATAATTATTTGCTGATATTTTGTTGGTATTATATCCCACATCTTCAGAGCATCCCATTGGTTAGTAATGGGATCAGTTGAAAATCTTATTTATTGCTATTTATAATCTTATCATCATTAGATATAACACCAGTGAAAATCAGCAAATAAGTTAAATATTTTATTATTCTATGTTGTGAATTAATACCATCAAATAAACTGACACAAACTGCCAACACATAAGCCTTTCTACTCGACCACTTTCTACACAGCTTTGCAATCTCTGTTGCTATGGAAGAGCAGCGCAATATAAGCCAATCTGCAGCAGACCATCGTGTATAAAGAACATTGTAACTAATTCAGAGAAGACTGGAAGTTTGTGATATGGACTGTTTCTCATGGCATGGGCTCAGAACTTTAGTTTTAATGCTGGGAAAGATGACTGATATATATTCAATATTTCTGAATAACACAATGTTTTCCACATTGTGACTTTTTATGAAAGATATGTACAAATGACTGATGTGTTATAGGTCTTGAAACATCTCATGTGTAGGATGGATATTTAAAAGTCCCAATTTCAATCCAACAGCACGCCTTCAGAATGAAGTGTCTGGTGCATACCAGTGCATTAAACAATAGTACATGGACTGGTGGTCATAGTGAAGGAAGAATGGTCAAAATATCTGCTCATATTATATGTAAGTGGTGGAGAGTATGCCTCAAAGGAAGAACCTACACACTACTGATGTTAGCTGTTCTCATGTGGAGGTAGCAGGGCTTTTTCTCCCAGAAACTCGGTTTTTTCATCCTGCATACAGAAGCCAGCAAATGTTGGTCAATTGGTAGAGCCTCTGCTACTAATGGCTCAGTTAAGTAAGTTTGAGCGCGGTTAGTAGTTGGAAGGGGACCAATTGTTCGATGCTGTTGGAACACTCTCCCTCGATGAGTCTTTGGACTCCCTGGAGGTGTCAAATAATAATAATAATAAAGAACACTAGTGGTGATGGTGAGCAGTTGTTTGTGTAGATAATGATGGTGGTAGTGGTGTTCTGTGCAATTGGTGAATTAAGTGGTGGAGACAGAGTTGTAGAGCACCCTCCTTGATGAGTCCTTGGAGGTGTCATATAAGAATAATAATACAATACTGTATTATTATATTTATATGACACCTGTAATAATGTTGCTTCTGAGAAGATCAAAGATTATGACCAAGGATAAATAGCAGAACAGAGCTTGCAATTACACCTTATAGTGTAATTGCAAGCTCTGTGTACACCTTATTAAGAAAAAGCTGGGAATATCCTGATAAGTATTTGCATGAGGGAGGTGTCATATAAATATAATACAGTATTGTATTATTATATTTATATACTTGTAACTTCAGGATCAAAATATGTTAATACACTGGTGTTACAATATTCTCAATTTGTTTTCTTCTTCTTCGAGAGTATTAATATAAGCTACTTTCTCTATTAATGGTGTAGTAACATACATATTACACTTTTATGTAGTGTTTATATTAACCTCTTTATCACAATTAATTACTCAAAATCTTTGGTGGGTTGAATTACAGATAAAACAATTAAGGCCATAATGTATTATTTATTACATTTGTTATGTATTAATGTCTATTACTTGTAGGTGCTAATCTGGCTGGTTTGATTGCGAAAAAAAAAGTTTCCAGGAGAGGAAAACTTTAAAGATAACTCCAGTTATAAAAAGCATTTATGAAGCTTTGTGTTGGAATTCAAACCCAGGTTTTCCAACTGAAGCCTAAATAGCATGACTGCATACTCGACATCCCTAGTAACATATTTACATGTGACAAGGAAGTGATGAAGAGCAGATGGTTTGTATAAAGCAAGATGTCTCAATATGGCAAATGTCAACCCTAAAGCAATTTTATGATAATTACACTACATTACTACATATGCAAAATCTTATGTAAATAACTTTTTTATTCAAATAGTTATGAATGTAGTAATATGTGGAAGTCTGAAACAATATCAGGATTTTTTTCCTCCTCATATTAAGAATGCATGTTACAAAATCTTTTGCAAGTTCATTTTTTCTTTATCAGGAAACAGTCAAATGTCATACAAAATATAACTAACAAAACCATCACAAGTTTTTAATAAGCATTCCTATTTTATAGCATTTCTCATGGATAATAACAACAGATCTAGACCTAATCATTCAAGTTTCTAGTGGGTAGAAAAAATGTCAAATTTTGATCTCTGACCTAAAAAAACGTAATAATGTTGCTTCTGAGAAGATCAAAGATTATGACCAAGGATAAATAGAAGAACAGAGCTTGCAATTACAATAAAAGTGTACAACTTATTAAGAAAAAGCTGGGAATATCCTGATAAGTATTTGCATGATAAGATAAAAACTGTACATAAACTTATAACTTGCTTATATGTGTGATGATGGAATGTAAAGAAAGTGAATGCATTCAGGAAGTCAGTACAGTTGTGAAAATTATTCCCATTCCTTATGTTTAAGTCGTTCAATGTACATCTAAAAAAATAGCTAAAGTTCTCTGCAAATATAATCTCCATACCATCTTCAATCCACACATTCCACATCCTGGAGTCTATAAAGTTCCCTGTCCCTAGCTTAGCCTAGTTGAAAAGACTGTTAACATCTGCCTTGAAAACACAAAAACTACATCTGTGATCATATGTTTGATCAAAAATGTAGTAATCATACATATAATCACAGATGTAGTTCTGTTATCATGTGTATGTCAAATCAGGGCTGGCAGACAATGCACTGGATATTCCTTTAAAGAATTAAATGGAAGAAGGTAACTGTGCTATGGAAGTAAATATGGGTCTGAGAGACTACTTTTTGAATTGGCATCAGCTATGAAACACTCTCTAATCTCAACAAATATGAAAGTATTAATTTGCCAAAGATCTGAAAGACAGTCATCCTAAAACCACACATAGCATGAACTTCAAATTAGCTTTGCAGTCATCCCACCCTTCGTAAGCACCTTATGAGGATATTTGTTTCTTTTCAGCTACAATATAAACTGTTTGATAACATTCTAATTGAGTGCTTGTATCAAAATAGTTATTTGTGCTCTGATGATGCTGGTTAGTAAATGTGCAAAATATTAGCAAGTTCAAAAAATTAATTAGTTATCACTTCTTTTTCTGGTGTTGTTTATACTGGGAGGCACTGTTACAAATAGTTCATTGCATAAAGGAGTCTCCAAGACAGAGGTTGCAAATTATAGGTGAATCAGTATCTCATTTGTGGTGGTGATTAAGGTAGTGGAGAAGTTAGTAAAAGAATTCAGGACTGGATAGACAGGAATATGATACTTTCTAGGGGAAAGCATGGTTTTGTGAAGGGTAGGTCTTGCCTTAGCAATCTGCTTACTTTTTATAATAAATTGACACTTGAGGAGGATAAAGGAAAGGCAATACAGTGATACTGCCAGATTTTGCATAGGCATTTAACAGGATATCACATGGAACTCTGTTGCATAAATCGGAGCAAATGGAGATGAATATGAAGCTGGTGATCTGAATAAGAGAGTGAATGATGGATAGATATTAGGGAATGAATCCAGCAGAGGACAGGTGACTAGTAATGTATTGCAGAGCTCAGTATTTGGTTTACTGTTGTTTAGTTTTACATCAATGACAGAGGAATTTAGTCATTTGCTGATGGTAATGCAAAGCTAAGAAGAGTGTTAGTCAATGAAGATGGTGTATAGATTTGATTGGCAGTATGGGCAAATTTTAAATTGCTTCCAGTTTAACATGGTCAACTGCAAAGTGATGCACTCTGAGAAGAAGAAGAAATCACAAGTTGTTTACTATACTGATGGAACCAAATGAAGCCAGGGATTTGCAAAAAAAGAGGATGATAAAAACATGTTATTAAAGAGGTTTATAGGATTGACACTGAAGATACTTTTTTTCAATACATGGCAGGAAAGGGAGGTGGGGGGGGGGATATTACAAAACAAAGGTAAATGGTTGGCACTTTAACATGTCCAAGTATAATATATTTACCTGGAAATTGTATAAGCATGTTAGGTCTAGTAGATTTTTTGCTTGGAGGGTGTGAATAGGTGGAATGGGATTCCAGACGTGGTTGTGAGTGTTTCATGAATAAGTTCAAGGAGAGGTATATAAGTATTGTATGGGTAATGGTCAGCGTGGGCCTCCTGCTATGAGTCCATGATGAGAATTTAAAAAAATTTCAAAAACAAAAATGAAGTACACCTTTATAAATCATATAAAATTACAACACCTAAACATTTTAAAAATCAAACAAAAAAAAAACATTACATAAATTTAACGATGCTTACTTGTATATATATGTATATCAATATACAAGTTCATAAAATTTGTGATATAACAAATATATTACTAAGTAAACAATTCACAATCAGCTGTGCATATACTGATATATATTATATTTCATTAATGCTATATCAATAATGATAAACTTCAGGCTAATATTAAATATACTTTACATAGACAATATTTATTTGAATTTTGAATGTACCATATATATGTATATGGAAGACAAAAAAAGTAATATATTCTAAAAAAAAAATAAAATAAAACAATAATAATTAAAAATGTTTGACATATTATTATGCATATAAATTGATAATAAAACATACTATCAGGCTACTAAAACTTAGTATCTGTTTGCTTCTCACATGATATAAAAATACATCAAGTAGAATGTTTAACAATTATGATTTTAATATTTGGTACCTCAAATATAAAAAAAAAAGGCTGCAAATGGTTGTGATGTTAAAAATATGTCAGTATAAAACGTCCAATATAATCCTTATAAAGTTAAAAACTGTTAGGCACGACTTCTGAATATATCTGAGATTTGTAGCTGAAAACAGTTCTTAAAACAATAATTATCAACAATTTTCAGTATGAGTATTTTAGCTGCATTTATAAAAAAACAACAGAAATTTGTTTTCTTTATTTAGGTTCTTCATGTGTCCAAGAACTACTGTAATGAATTTTGCTACTATTTCAGATGAGTAATATAAAAATACCATATGAAAACATCTTTTGGACTATATAGATTAAACTCCCTTTAGTTAAAGTTTTAGCTTTAATAACTGATTATTTTAGTTCTTATATTCAGATTTTTGTTCTCTTTACATGCTATTGGAGCTGTCATTTCCTTTTAAAAGGCACTTGTAGTAATAGGAAATTTAGAAGCTGATTAATTTGATAAATGTGCTATCAAATTACTCATCATCAAAACATTTCTACTTTATTTCATACTTTTTTCTTCTGTGACATTACAAATGGTAACATGAATTTTTGAAATTAATTCAGGTTTGAAAATTTCAGAAGCATTATTAGGGTTAATGGAACTTCTAGTTGAAGAAAGGAAATTTATATTATCTGCAATATGCCAACAGTTTAGTCAATGAAAGGTTTAACATATGCTTATCATTTGTTATTAAAGAATAATCTTACAGGATTACAATTAAAGGAAGGAATCAAAAAATATAATGATCTTAAAATTTGTTAATTTTGTTAAGTTTTGTAATATTGTTATTTTTAACAATATTAATTGTCATCAATTCTCACCATACTGAATATGCAAGGATCAAAGAAACAGTGTCAAGTTTACCATAGAGAACTTATTTTGAAATAAATATTGCCCACAGAGCTTTGATCAGGACATTTTGATAATTAGATGTAAAGGAGTGAGCCTGCTATTGTGAAAACTGATTACAGGAATACAAAATGTTATTTTTTTTAGTATATTGAATCGGTTGACAATAGTTCTTGACTAACAATTCTATGAACTCCTGACTGGCAATTTTACAAATATGTTAACCACCAAACTGGCCCTAAGATGTTTACACATGAGAAATTACATGGATGCGTGAAGTGTCCATTGTACTTAATAAAATATTTGAAAACTATTGAAATATAACATGGATAATAAGCTTACATTTTTGATATAATATTTTATCCATATGGCCATTTGGGTGTTTAAATAAAATCTATAAGAATCAGTCCACTAAATATCTAATCAATTTACTCAAAAGTAGCTTAGCAATACACATAATAATATATATAACAAAGAAAAAGGATACTAGTTCCCACATCTAACACACAACAAAATTAAAGGTTTATTTACTGTAACAAATCTGCTGATGAAAAATGCTAATTAAAGATAGTATACTAATTAATGTATAATGGAAATAAATTACACCTTATTTACATTATAATAATAATACTGGGTACATTTAAATTTTATACACTAGAAGATTTAAAAAAGTCAAAGTTAGTTTACACCAAACAATTTCCAGAAGCTTTTGCTCAAAATTTTTAGCAAAAATGGTAGCTAGATTAAGAAGTTTAAAATAAATTGACATTTAATTAGCGCTGTTTCAACATTACTATAATAGTTCAAACAAATGTTATATATTATACTAAATCTGAATTTCAAGAACATATTCTGTCTAGAACAATGCATTCTAAACAACACTCTGTTGGTGAGATGAATTAATTATAATTAATACAGCATAGAATGCTTATTTTGCTAAGAAACACTCTTGTGTTTTTGAAAGAGCTGGCTTTTACCTATGATTTAGTAAGAAAAACTACTATTACATAAATAATGTATTTTGAGACACATACTTTACAGTAGACCTGGGGTACTTCATGTTTTTATCTTATTAACTTTGAAATTTATAACTTGGAATGTAACTGAGATGTTTAGAATCATAAAAACTGAACAATGATAAAAGAATAAATTACAAAAGAATTAAAACTGATAACTCTAAATCATTAAAAATTAAAAGTGAAGGTTAAAAATATATGGGCAAAGATTAAAACACCAGAAAAGAATAAATTAATAAAACTGATGTTACGTAACAGTGTATGAGCCATTTCAAGGTGGCATTGTCTTCAGAAGTGCAAAGGGCACTACTGAGGGAAAATAGATGAAAAAGTGAAACAGGTAGTAGAGTTTACTTAAATGGCTACATCGAATTGCTAGTCTCGCTGGCAGAAACTTGGGGATAATTTTAATATAGTTGAGCTTCCAATTCTCCAAAATCAATTCTGTTCTATTTCACATTTTTATCTACTCTCTTTTCTCTCAGGAGAGCGCTCTTTGCACCTCAGTGTATTGAGCTGTTTCAATGCCAAGTTGAAATCACTCATACACCATTATGTAACATCGTCTTTATTCATTATTAAAAGAAACACACGTATAATTATAATTAATTATCTCACCACAGGTTTCGTTATTTAAAAAAGTCTTTATTCATTCTTTTTGAGGTTTCATTATGTCCCCAGATCATTTATCCTTTTCTAGTGTTTTAATCTTAGCCCATATATTTTTAACCTTCACTTTTTTTTTTCATTTTTAAAGATTTACAGTTCTTAGTTTTAATTCCTTTGTAAATTAATCTTTTATTGTTGTTTGGTTTCATGATTCTAAACAATTTATGAACTATATATTATCTCATACATTTGAAGTTATAAATTTCAAAGTTATGAAGAGAGAAACACAAAGTACAGGTTTACCCCAAAGTAAACCTGTATTTTGTGTAAAAACAGCTTTACTCCACTACCCATTTTACTTTTTCATCTATTTTTCCTCAGTAGTGCTCTTTTCACTTCTAAAGACAATGCCACCTTGAAATGGCTCATACACTGTTATGCAACATCAGTTTTATTCATTTATTCTTTTCTGGTGTTTTAATCTTTGCCCATATATTTTTAACCCATATGCTAAAATCTTGGGATTTTAGCATATGTTCATGTTAAGATTTTTCTTTCTAATAGCAGATATATTAGCAAGCTCAATAAAGTCTCTAATGGATTATGAGACAGACTACAAGTAAAGGCAGTAAAGTGTGGTTCAATAAATAACTTACTGCCTTTTTTTTTTTCCAGAGTATCATCTAGGCCAGGGGTTCCCAACATTTTTGTTTCCTAGAGCACATTCTAAAATACCGGTAGGGCGAAGGGCACCATCTATTTTTTCAAGCAAATTTTTTGAATTCTTTTGTTAAATGAATACATACAAAGTTTACATTATAATCAAATGTTTTATTACTTAAAAGTTTATATTATATAAAAATTTAAATATATATATGTAAGTTAGTGTGATCTTTGGCATTGCATTTCATTGGCCAGTGCTTCATAATTAGGAGAATATGATGATATTCCAGTTCTTAAACTGGAATGAACAACTTCGAATGCACGTCTACTTTACATTGTATGCGTTTAATACTCGTCATGTGTCATTAACGCATGCGTCATATAGCATGCCATGAACTGTTGCGTGATTATTTCAAACTATACGGCACACGGTTGAACAGCAGCAGGCACACACAAATTGGTCAAAGGGCACCATGGTGCCTGCGGGCATAGGGTTGGGAACCCCTGATCTAGGCAGATCTAAACAACAAAAACATGTAGACTTACTGAAGAGGGAAAAAAAAATTACTTTAAAACAGCTAATAAATGATTGTTAATGTACATTAAGCTTGTAGCAAGGCTAGATAAGAGACTTCCAAACTGCAAAATGAAGTCTTTTCTGTTCAGGCTGCCAAGCAAACAACTTTGTTAGATTTCTTGAAACAACAATATAGGAATATTATTGATATAAGGCAGCAAAAACCATGGATCAAGTGTGTGCTGACAATGCCCTCTTTGATGAACTGAATATGTAAGATACATATGTGTACTGACTGCTCTTAGCTCTCAATTATTTGTAAAAAAAAAAACTTGTTACTTTTCAGAGTCAGAATATTTTTGCACTTATACTTACTACTTTTTTTTTCTCTTAATTTCTTTTAAGTAAGTTATACTTATTACTGTTTGCCATATAGATTCACATTGATGATGCTGTCAACTGAGAGCTATAAACATTTGATTAGTATAAAAGTTTTAGAGTAGCTACACTGAATCATTCAAAAAGCTTTGTATGAAGATCAAATTCTAAATGACTGGAATTCCTGCTTAACAGGAATTTTTCAACTGAATGTTCCAGATAAGGAACCTTGAACTATACCTTGAAAAGAGGTGATAAGCAACTTACCTGAAGAAAAACTTCGGAAGGGACCATCCGGGTTCAGCCAAACAAAAGGATGCCAGGGCCAATTTTTACTTTAAGAAAAATGGGGATCATGGGTTAGCTGCTTGATTGGATAGCATAATACACTATTGGGTCTCAGTTGATTTGATAACTGCTTGCACCCATGTCGGCACTAACTCCATTAGACCACAGAAAGTGTCCTGGGGTATTCCAGACCAGACAGAATTAATGTCTGAAGTCAATGACCAAGGAAGACACTGGTGTCAACTGGCATTCCACATGATCTTATAAATGTTCGATATGATTCAAATCAGGCAGTCAGGGGAGCAAATGGAATGGCTCTCATTCTGTTTAAGTGACTATGGTTACTTAAACAGAATAGGAGGGAAAAGCTTAGCAAAAACATCTCACCGTTTTTCAGAAATGGTGATTTCTACTGACAACAGTGGTTTTGTAATACACTGAGAATATGCAGAGACTTATGATCAAACTATGAAGAAAACACTGATTGATTCAGCCAAGGAAGCATGTTGTGAAGTTATTTGCAAGACAGAAGAATCAGAACTCCATGGTGAATATAAGGAGGCAGTCTAGGAAAAGTCAGTCTACTGAAAGCTCCTAGCATGTAAATCAATATGTGCTCTAAGAAAATACAGAGAAAAATATAAGAAAGCAAAGAAGAAAACAAGAGTCATGGGAAGGCTTTAGTAAGAGTACAGAAGATAAATATCAGGAAGACTGCAAAATGTTCTAGAGGGTATTGAAAAAAAACTTAAAAGTGGAGAAAAGAGTATTGTGAAACAAATAAGAGATGATGATGGTGACATGAAAACTTAAAACAGAAGATATCCTTTATGTACAGAGTAATTACTCTGAAAGATTACAGAATGAAACAAGAAGTGATAAAAACTGTAGTAGGAAATAGTCAAGAGGGATGCAATCGGGAGGACATATCAATGCTTGAGGTAGAAGAAGCAATCAAAAAACAGAAATGTGGAAAGATAGCTGAAGTAGATGATATTCAGCAGAAATGCTCGAATATGGAGGTATAAAAATGTTACATTGGCTAAACTCTAATTCAGATGGCCTGGTCACAGGGTCAAATTCCAGATAACTGGAGTAGAGCTCAATGGTACCAAAAACTGAATGTAAAAATAGAGTAATGCAAGCACACTTGAGAAATGGCTAAGAAAAACAGTAGAAGGGAAAACTTAGAAATGAACAAGTGCGGTTCATCGTTTAAATTCCTAGATGGAATTTAATCGATAGTGAATGCACTATGAAAGCTCTCTTTGTATACTCCTCATCTTTTTTTTTTATGGCATTTTTATCTACAGAAATCCTTCTAGCTAGTTATAGCTGACTTAGCAAAAAAATTTATAGGGACCAGAAGAATAGTCTGTTAAAGCAGAAAGTTTGATAAAGTGCATTCTCTTAAAAACAGCAATGTGCCCGGGGGACTTACATCAGGATGTTATGTTTTTTCGAGTGAGTTGTGTTATAATGTTAAGTTTTAAAGGAGGTATACCGTGAGTAGATATATCGATACAAAATTAATAACGGAAAACTCACGTACAAAGATTATTTAATAGTATAATTTTTGCATATTAAGCTCAAATTAAATAATAACTGACAATTCCAAAAAGCACCACCTAAGTAGCTGGTGTAAGATAACTAAAAAGGTCAATAAATTTCCTAACAAAAAAAAAAAAAAAAAAAAAAAAAAAAAAAAAAAAAAAAAAAAATCTATACAATAAAAAGTTAGGAAAGATTAGCTGATTTGTAAAGTACTATCTCCCATAAAGGGGATAGACATAAGCTGTCGGATCTGTTTAAGCTAGGAGAATGAAGTAAAGTTTCACATGTTTCTTTATAAAGGCGTTCCATGAGGAACTGACTTTTGGGAAGGACTCTTGTCTTTCTCCAATGAACTCTATGTCTAGTGAAGATGGCATGTTCTGCAAGTCCAGACTTTTTAGGTTTAAAGTATTCAATATAAAATTGGTGTTCTTCTAGCTGAATAGAGGCAGATCTTCCTGTTTGTCCGAAATAAGATAATCCACAAGAGCATGGAATCTAGTAGACACCTGGATAATTAAGATGTGGAAATAATCTTTTAAATAATTTTTCATTTTTATTAAATAATTCATGCCGAATCTCATCACCATCCCAGTCAAAAGGCAGGAACTATTAAAACACTGGTTCATCAGCCCCACTCCTTTTGTTCTTCAGACAATCTTTTACAGAAAGAACTGCAATATATAACTTCTTCCTTTCTATCTAATGGTTATAAGAATTGCTTCATTAAAAGAGCTTTGAGTAGTTTTAATATGTCTTCCTCTTCAAATACAGAAGAAATAATACACATTCCTATCCCTTATGTACAAGGCATTAGTGAATTTATAGCAAAAGTTTTAAAACCCCTGAATGTTTTTGTTGCCTTTCGACCGTTTAGAAAAATCTCCACCTTTCTCACTTCTCCTAAGGACAAGCTTCCACATCTTAATTATCCAGGTGTCTACCAGATTCCATGCTCTTGTGGATTATCTTATTTCGGACAAACAGGAAGATCTGCCTCTATTCAGCTAGAAGAACACCAATTTTATATTGAATACTTTAAACCTAAAAAGTCTGGACTTGCAGAACATGCCATCTTCACTAGACATAGAGTTCATTGGAGAAAGACAAGAGTCCTTCCCAAAAGTTGGTTCCTCATGGAATGCCTTTATAAAGAAATATGTGAAACTTTACTTCATTCTCCTAACTTAAACAGATTCGACAGCTTACGTCTATCCCCTATATGGGAGATAGTCCTTTACAAATCAGCTAATCTTTCCTAACTTTTTATTGTATAGATTTTTTTTTTTTTTTGTTAGGAAATTTATTGACCTTTTTAGTTATCTTACACCAGCTACTTAGGTGGTGCTTTTTGGAATTGTCAGTTATTTAATTTGAGCTTAAGTGGTAATGTGAAATTAAAAATAGTGGTAATGTGAAACATGTCTTAAACTAAGTCCGATGCATCATGGACTCACTGTAGTCTTCATAGAGAAGCATTAGTATCTAAAACTATGCCAGAAATTTGAAAAACGTTTTAAACACTGTGAAAATCTTAAATTCCATCAAGAGTAAACCGTTATAGTCATGCTTATTTGAAAAACTGCACGAAGAGATGGGAAGTTTCCATAAATCTCCTCTTTTGCATACTGAAGTACATTGGCTATTGAGGGGGGGAAAATTGCTAACAAGACTTGTTGAACTCTGCAAAGAAGTGGCAATGGTTCTGGATAGACAAAACGATTACACAAAACTTTGCACGATGAGAAGTTTGTTCTGAAGCTCACTTATTTGGCAGATATATTTTTGAAATTAAACAAACTAAATTTATATTTACAAGGAACAGATGGACGGAGCTGATATATTTTCAATACATGATAAAATTCAAGGTTTTGTCAAAAAAACTTTATTTATGGGAAAAAAATATTAAAGACTGAAAGTATGATTGTTTCGAGACATTCGAAATTTTTATCATTGAAAATGAAGTGACACCAACTGATGACTTAATCTCCGTAATAGTGTACATCTAGACTCGTTGAAAGAAAGCTTCATTATTTCAGTGAAGAAATGAAAAATTGTGAGAAAAGCACCTGGATTGTGAATCCATTTCAGAGTGATGATGTGGCTACTGGTATATCTATGAAGGCAAACAAAGAACTAATTGATGAATTTTGATCATAAAAAATTGATACAGTTTTAGTTTTCAGTTCAAAACACATATCCAACTCTTTCCACCGCAGCTTTAAGAGTGCCGCTTCCTTTTTCTACTTGAAATTGGATTTTTGGCAATGATAGGAATTAAAAACAAATTTTGAAATAAACTTCAATTATGAAACACTTTGCATCTGAAAATAACACATATCAATGCAGACATCAAAGACGTCATCAGCAAAAATAGAAAACAAGCCCATTCTTCAAATACACCTCATTACATATCTGATTAATAAATTTATATATTAAGTGCATTCAATAAAAAAATTAAAAGTAGTTAAGTATATTTTTTATTCAATCCCCACCCCCTTTCCTTTTAAAATATGCATTACAAGTGAGTGGGTTGCAAAAAATTACCATTTTCGAAAGTGGGTCTTGACCCATGAATGTTTGGGAAGCCCTGTTATATACTATATTCTTAAAAAAAGTAAGCTAGAGAAAAGAATATGTTATTAAAGAAAATCATAAGGAAGTGACTAGTGTCTAATAAAATAAACTAATGTCTACATATATTTTATGGATTCATTACATACCTTACTTTTTCTCAATTTTTTTCGATATTTTTAGGCTACGCAGTTCATCTGTGAGTTTTTTAAATTATCTGAAATCTCCAAAAATTTTCCAATAAATTTATTTAAAAAAAAAAAAAAACGTGTATAAGTGGAACTGTGCAGTTCAATCTCACATTCTTCAAGGGTCAACTTTTGTTTCTTTTGATATCATAAAAGTAAGTAACCTGTTTGAACAAAGGCCTATTCATAAGTAAATTGCTATTTTATAATCAGTCTTCTAACTTATGTAACTGGCCTGCTGCATCCTCTCTAATCGCACATTACATGTGATGGTGGTCAATGGATCACCTCTGGAACTGAATAATGCAATGAGGAGTATCACAGATCCTATTCTCTTCTTTCAGTATATCAATGACCCTCTTCAGATGGCTTTCAAATCCAATTTGTAGTTTTGCTAATGAATGAAAGTAAACTGTGCTCTTCTGACCCATTTGATAAATCTTGCATTACACAAATCAACAAAATTTTTCAAACATCTAACTACAAAATTCTAAATTCTGATCCTTAAACCATGTGATGATCTTGTCAATGTTAGCACAAATTCATTTCTTTCTTATTTCTCTGACAAATGCTTTTCTTCAAGTATTACTTTTTGACAGGATGACACTGCTCCTTTTGGGAGAAATTTAACCTCTGATCTTTGTTGGCATAAACATAAATACCCTTTTCTCATTATTCAAGAAACTGTTTTTTTTAGCCTCCAGGCACTTTCTGTGAACAACTATTAACTCTATGCAACTTTTGAATGTATCCAATAATTGAATAGTGTTTCTGTTTTCATAATGGAATGATGCCCAAAAGCTCCATAATCCTTGATCCGATACAGAAGATCATAATTAGATTGATTAATGATATAACTTTTGTCAATTTGCTTCACTTCACTCTCTTTCATACAGACATTCAGTTTTTGCTGTGTATATTTCCATGATCACTGTTCATCAGAAATTCTCCCACTTTCCTCTAAATCTGTTAAAAACAGCAGCTACTCAACACCTCTTTAGAATTTAATTTCCAACTAACAGAACAAAACGCTATAGGCGGAACAACCTTTTGTATGTGGGCTTATTATTATTAAAAAAACATAATTACTAATACCAAATAATAATCAAATATTACAAATTTAAGATCTTTAGTGAATGCATCAATCATTTGCTCACTATTAATTTTTATTTAATTTTGCAAATATCAATCTTATTATTTCTATTATAAGTAACTATTTTAAATGGATATACCTTACTTTTAACACATTTTGCAACAATACATGATGCTTATAAGCAGTGTTTTGCCTCCAAATGCATATTTGATGCTTACAATGATCTTCAATTTCCTAAAAGTGATTTCTATTTAGTTTAATTTCAAGCCCACCAAATTCAAGATTGACAAGTACACTTATCAATTTTTTTATGTATGCACTTTAATAAACTTTTTTTCTATAAATGACATTTATTGACTTCAGTGATTTGTAAAAAAAAATCAATTCCAAGATTTTTTTTATCCTTTTATTAACTTAAATATAAATTAGCAATCCCAATGTGAATAGAAAATAATCAGAAAATACCAAACTGTTTCTTTTAAACTTTCAAGCCTATGGACTTTTCAAAGCTGGTAGAAAATGAAAAATAAAGTGAAATAATTCATGCATATTTATTTAGACATAATTTTATAAAGGAAATTTTCACCTGAGTATATGAAATACAACCATAATTTGCCTGTCTGGCCATTTGGATTAAACCATCTCAGCTATCAATGCATTGATTTTGAGAGTTTTAAATTCTCTATTGAAATATGAAGTATGGTGTGTTTGTGACATTGAAAAACACAAAAATAAAAGTGTCGGTGACATTATACCCTTAGAAAAACTTTTAAAATGAGTAACTGTAAGACGACAGTTAACAAATTCAACACACTTATTGAAGTACCAGTGGAGCTATTATTTCATATAACATAATAGCTGAAAGTTTGTTATCATAAATGTGAAAAAACACTATAAACTACATAAACTTGGCACAATATTACAATACAAAGATATAGCTTTAAAATGGATAAAAGAAAAACATGCGTGCTTGTTTGTTCATTGTGAGCTGATCTGAGTGGAATGACTAAAAATTTATAACACTCAAATTTCCAACAACAAATGTATATGGACATAATATATTCACAGAATATTATCACAGGATGCAACAGTTGAGTATAAACTTGGAAACATACAGCATGCACTGATGGTGTCTGAAAAGTTCCATATTATAAGAATTGAGAGGAAAAACGATAACTGCTCTCAATCACACTTTACATTTACATTCTAGTATAAAAGGCTGCATCATTATATTGGGGAGGAGAAGGAACTTTTAGGCTTTATGCTCCATTTTTTCATGAAACTAATAAGCTGTTCAGGGATTTCTGCTAAAACATGTTTGGCTAGTTGAGCTTGCCTTCTCTGCCAAGTTCCCTGAGATGATACTTGGTTGAATGGCACAAACTATAAGTGAGAAAATGAAAATTCAAAGTAATATTAAAACTATTGAAAATATTAAGCTTATGTGCATATAATTTTTTAAAATTTATTTTCCCTCCTGCAGTTGGGCTGTAAATATTAACACCAATTAGCAAAAAAAGGAAAACATCTAAATACACCCAAGAAAACTGTTCATTAAGTCGACCAAAGGATAAAATTATCAGTTTACTTACATAATAATGAAATAATATTAACTACAAAACTGGCTACTATCTGCCATCCATATAATACCTCCATCCTTCTGTCCTATATATAAAAAAGGCATGAAAATCAATAACAACAACAAAACAAAAGACAAAGACAGGAACATGGAAAACAACTGCTTTCTCAATAAGAATCAAATGATCCCTTGATTCATTCAATGATCATCTGATTTTCTATAAAATCAATAATGATCATAAGAAACAACAATTAGCATCTACTATGATGCAGACATTTATATGGAATATGAAAAGTCTCAATTAAAACACCAAAATAATAATAATACACAAGATACTATCAACACTAATTTTAAAATATAAATCTGATAAGTTATATTAAAAATAAACCATTTGATCAGAGCCTGGAGACCAACATCACAAGTGTTCTGAGGAAATTAAGAAAATGCACAAATGAAATCAATGGTTCAGCCATATCAAATATGAACTTGGTCATTAACATTTAAGACTGAATATGCAGAGCTACTTTAAGGTGATGTCATCAAATTCTGAACAAAATAGAAAGTCACAGATTAGAAAAATTAGTACAGTAAATCACATATCATTTGATTGCAACTGGTTACAGTGACAACCATTTGCAACAGAATCAGATAATGTGTGATTTAGTGTATTAGTCAGATTGGTTACCTAGTGGATAGTGTCCCTGCTTTCCACCCAACACATCATGAGTTCAAATCCTGCTATGGACATAGATGTGAATGTTTTTAGGTGGGAGAGGAATTTCATTACCTAGTGCAAGACCACCACCCTGCTTAGAAGATCTAAAGTGTCTTAAAAAGGTTTTGTGTGGTCTCCAGAGGAGCAGAGGTTTCCAGAGTAGACTCATAACCCACTGATGGTACTAATATATCAAAATTTTACATTTTGTGGAATTTACAATAAAAAATCAAACAAACAAACAAACAAAGATGGAAAAATCCATAGATGAAATCTTTGGATCTTTCCAAATTTTTCCAAATTTCTATGATAGTGCAGTATATGAAATATACTGCACTATCATAGTGTAAAAATAATCATATTAAAAATTCTGAATATTTTTACGTATTAATTATGCTTGTTAGTTTTGTTTTCATACACGCAGTGTCTGCACTTGTGATGTGCTCGCTATGAAAATGTTATATTAGAAGTAACATGTAAAGAAGTAAAAAAAAAAAAAATATTGATGTACTTACTAAACTGAATATTTGTGTTACTTATAAGAAAGTTTGTTGTGGTTTAAAAATGTTGAATTTTGTGTTTTGTGAAAGACTTTCTCTTAGCGCTGATGGATACAGCGAGTCAGCCATTTTATTGCAGTGCGTAGTTTCTGACTTTTGTGGAGTGCGCATGCTCCCGGAGAGGATTTGTTGCGATTGACAGCTGACAAGGAAAGCGTTGCGTATCCAAGTAACGGTTGTAAACAAGAGAGCGTTCGGAAGTTTTTAGAACACTGGCCGGTAAATATTTAAGTTGGAAGGAACTTGATTTTTTTGTGTGTGGCAGTCGGAAGAAATTTCATAGTGTATTCCGAAAAGGGAATAGTGGAAATAATAGGTTTCAAGGAGGAATAAGTAATGAATAAAAGGAAATCTTGAAACTGTAAGTTTTTTTTAAAGTGGAAAAGGTTAAGACTGTCATTTAGTATTGTGAATGAAAGAAGAACTTATTGCTTACATTCTAAAGTAAATGTTTTTCTTAGAGAAAATATTGATAAGGAAAATCTATAAGTATTAAGGATGCCTGAAAGTGTATGTTTAGAAAATATATTGATTAAGAAGATTTATAGGTATTAAGGATGCCTGATCTGATGAGTATTGCTACTAAAAGGAAACAAGATTTAGTCAAGAAGACTTTTGTGTGTGTTACATTGATTGATGAAAAGGATCCTGAAAATGAAGTACAAAGCTGTATAACTTCTGGAAAAGAGCCTTAACAGAAAGAGAAAAAGACTATGAACATTTTTTTTGTGATTGTGAAAGAAAAAGTGTTTAGTCTTAAGAGTAAGTTTATATTTTTAAATAAGGCCTTGGATCCATATAATCTGTAGTTATTGTTATGTATTATTGCTAGAAGTGTATATATATTGTTTTAGTTTTATTAAATGTGTTTATTTTGTACTTGGTTTTGAGTCAATGATTAGTTGGATTCTGAAAGAGAGAGTTAAAGTCATTGCACCAATTGGAGTGAACTTTTGTGCAATACAATAACATATAGGGACACTCGGAGTTAAAATAAAAATAATTGTTAGTAAAAGAGATTTATATAATAAATCACCTCATAAGTATATAGTATAATTATTAACAAAGGCACAGCTGGTAGACTAAATAGTTAATATACTATATATATATATATATAAAAGAAAGAGGGAATATATATATAAAGAAGAATAAAATTAACAATAGCATCTTGTAAATAAATGAAGAACATACTTCAAGAAATATTATAACAGGAACATTATAACAACATAAAAGAGATCAATTCTTCCATGGCATGATGTGCACATTATCATTTTAACTATGTCAATTCTAACAGAGAGTAATTTGTTTCTCTGATTAACTACATAGCCTGAAGATGCAGTGAATGAAATTTTAATGCACTAACATGCATTAAGAGAAGTCACTGTTTTGTGAAGACAAAACAGAATATTATACCATACTAGCATAACACATTTTATGGTTGAAGAATCAGAAACAAAAAACCCTATCACCTCCAACTTTTGGAATCCCATCCAAGGAAGGTTGTATTATGACTGCAGATTAGATAGTCTAGAAACCTTAACTCTTAGGCTTCTGTGATAGTTTTGAATTCATGTTAAAAAATACACTGCAATTAGAAACAGTTAACTTTATTATTGGTCGCCTCTCATCAAGCACCTTGTAAATCATACAATTTCCAGATTTCTTTACTTCGCAACATCTTTGATGTATTCTGCCATGTGAGTTTCACCAAAGTGATCTATTTTGTCCAATCTGGTAAATGCTATATGAGCAGAAGGTTTTGTTAACTCCCAGTTTTTTTTAAAGGAAACTATGGAAGCTTAAGTAAAAATACAGAGATTTTGCATAGAAAGATGAAAGCTACTTTTATTTTATGCTGCTTCAAAATTGTTGCTATTCTATCTGTCATGTCTTACAGTTAAAGTTATAGTTTCCTTTGTAGTTCTTCTGTTTGAAGCTTTTCTGCAGTTAGGTGTAATGCTTCAAAGTTTTTTTTTTTTAATTTTTATAACCATTTTATGTTAAGGTTATACTGAGGAGTTCTACACATACCAGCCACTGAATTAGAAACTTTTATTTAATACCATGTTGGACCTCCTTTAGCTCGAATTACAGTACATATAGAGTTTGGCACAGATTCCAAAAGATGTTGGATTGCATCTATGTCTACAACAACATACTAGGCATTCACCAGATAGGTCTTTAAATGGTTCAGATTTGATGGAAGAAGACTTTGCTCTTAGATCTGTTTTTCTAACTTGTCCGATACATTCTCAATGGGGTTCAGATCCAGGTTTTGTGGTGGCCAGGGAAGATTGCAAAAGTTATTGTCATGCTTGCTGAACCATTGCTGAACAATTCTTGCATGATGGAGAGTATCATCGTCATCTATGAAACAACCAACAACCATCATGTGATGTGGTGGATAAAAAGTTAACATTGCAGAATGAACTTGACTGGCAACAATGTTCAGATATTCTTTGGAGGACACTCAACCTTTAAGCAATATCAGGGGACCTGTTCCGTAGCAACAGAGCATGCCCACACACCATGATTCCACCGCCAGAACCTTGAGTTGTGTTTACAAGGCAAGCTGGGTTCATTGCTTCATGAGGCTCCTGCAGGTATAGAACAAGGTATACTGTAACCCATCTGATTGACTTTTTAACCATGCTTTCAGTGCCCAGTAATGGTGTTTCTGTTTCCAACACCACTGTCTTTCCACTAACTTTCCAGTTCTTTAGAGAAATCAGTGATTTCTGTATATTCATGCTACTGCCAATACCAATCCTCTTCAATTCCCTGTGCATAGTTAGTGAGATATGGGTTGGAAACAGCCTTCATTAAATGCTTCAGTCAATTTCTGCACATAGGAAGTTCTGTTTGTCCATACAAGCCTTCTCAGGCAACAGCAATCGTGTTCCTTACAGACTCTCTTAGGCTCACAGTTATGCCTCTTAGACAAGTAATGTGGGTTTATTTTTCTATTGATTAAACATCCATGATATCTCACCTTTTGAGAAACCAGTTACCTCTGCTATTTTTGTAATCATGGCTCCAGCCAGATGGGCACCCACAATAAGCCCTTTATCAAACTCTGAAAGATGTTTTTCCCCATTGTGATCAACACTGCTGATGATTACTGACCAGTAATATTCTTAAATTGTTGCCTAGAACACACACACACACACACACACACACACACAACCAAGTATTTTGCATATATGCTGTGTAAATGGTGTTTATGTATATCTCCATAAAGGTTTCTAATACATCATATAAAAGTTAAATCATTTGAATGTTGTAGTTAGTTAACTCTGATCTTAACATTTTAATTTGATGTATTTTTTTCTCCTAACAAAGCATCTCACATGGAATATAAAACCAATTAGCAGGGCTTTACAAATTATGCAAAAAATCTTTACACGGGAAAAAAAAATTACTCACCCAAGTACCCCCCTCCCTCTATTTTTAAAAGATATGTCCCAATAGTGGGTGGGACATATCATTTGCACAAAATGTGATTGTGAACCTTTTAGCAATACTGAAGTTGCATTTGAATTATTTGAGGAGAAGCAAGAATGCTGGAAAAAAAAAAAAGGAGCCTATTTTTGAAGAGCATTAGTTCCAAAATTCAGTAACTACGTTTTGAATATTACAGCTTCAGTTTTGACAACCCTGATCATTGAACATTCATATTCTTAAAAGCAAGCAAGTTAAAGTACAGAATCAATAATGCAGTAATGATACTGTGGCTTCTTAAGCAGATGACTAGAAACTGATGTTTCGAATATCTGATGCTAAGATAATATTGATATCTGATGCTAAGTAAATATTGCAGCAAATTATAATAAATATGAAATTATATTTGTTTTAATCCTATACCCAAGCATAAGAAAACAATTTTTGTATGTGAAGTATCTTAATGACCAGGCTACCTTGTACATTGAGGCTAATGACTTCACATTAATTTCCTTTGTATCCTATACTGCAAAACATACCTCTTTTCAGATGTGTATGAGAAGGGCCATCACTACCCAGACTTCGTTCAACTTTTACTGGGGTCGTAAAATTCGATGCAGTAAGAAATTTTTCTTCTCATTTTTGCCTCGACTTTTACAGAGGTCACGAATCTTGTACATAAGGTAGATATTGTATATTACACTGTAATTGTAATATTTGCATTAATGAAAACCCATGTAGCTTACTGACATGCAAATATATGCTGAAACTGTATATATATCAAGGGCATAGCCATAGAAATCAGCCTGGTATTTGATGTGGTTCCGATTGTTGGAAATAGCTTAGAAATTTGTTCATAAAAATGAGTGCTTTCAATTGTCTTTAAGCTTAGCCAAATGCAAGTCTCAAGGACAGTGCAATAAAAGGTGGCGAAGATCTAAGGCAGTCCCACTTTTAGTAAAATAAGATTTGTGAGTTCCATGGGAAATAGAAGTAAACAACAAGGTTGAAGGCCAAAATCTTTTTTGCACGGGAATGTTAGGGGGTCTCAACCCTTAGTCCAGGGATCCGAGTAGTAGTACAAGAAGGGATCAGAGAAAACCAGAAATGTGCATTCTCATGTTAAATTGTGAATGAAGAATTTTATGATTATTAATACTTCATTCATGATTTAACATGAATTGCATTTCCTGAGCTAAGTTTGCTCCTAAGTAAATTGTAATTTAAACACTTACTGTTTTTTGTTCATTGAAATAATATTTGTAATTTTTTTTAGTTATTTATCTTATATAAATTCTTTATATTAACTTGTAAATGTATCCTAAACGAACTGTAATATATGCATTTTATTTGTTGTTACTGAAAGTGAAAGTATTTCTAAGGGACTCTGCTAATGTGATTTGATTGGCTGCTGTTCAGAAAACTATGTTATTTTGAGATAGCGCATGCCTTAGCATTGGGAACTGTACAACGATCACGTAGGAATTTCGTTGTAAACTGAAAGAGCGGAGAAAAACAAGTTTGGGCAGGAAAGAGAGAGAGAGAGGATTTATGAGATATAGGAGGAAGGAACCAGAAGGAAATTGGAGAGTGTAGGAAGGTCGTGAGATGTGATCTAACCTGGGATCGTATGACGTAACAAAGATTTGGATACTTGTTCCAATTTTAATGAATCTTACTTCGAACTCATATTTATTTATATTATAGTTTCCTATCACCTTGTCAAGGAATTTACCCGAGTGAAAGAATAATAATATGATCGAGATTTACCGTAAGATAAGTTATTACGAGCAAGAAAATACATTTTCCAGTCTTAACAAATAAGTTATTGAACTCAAGGATACTATAAGTTTTGTGTTGCCTATAGTGGAATATTATCGAGTGCCTAGAAGTGTTGTAAGAGTTTTCCATAACGTGCAAGCTATGATGATCATACTGGTAAGAATATCTATTCTATAACTAACGTGTGATAGTGTTGCTTGTGTCCGGAGAATTTGGTCAAATTTCGTGTTGCTGGAGCCAGCTAGTCAAGCTTCAATGAGTAATATTATAAAACATTTTCCTTGTGAAACTAATGTGAGAAACTTCATTGAAGAATTAGTTCGCATTTGAACGTGTTATTTCACAGTGTATATGTAAATGCAAGACTGAGCCTTTTAAGAACTATTTTAATCCTCTGATAGATATTGATGATGCCAGCTAAGTGTTTGATAAAATTGAAGTTTGTGATTATTCTAAGAGATTAAAAAGAATCACTTTTTAGGTGTTTTGCTGAATATTGTTGTTGTTTAAGGTGAAACTAAGTTGAAATCCTAACGGATGAGAATTGTGAAGGCCTTATATATATGTTCTAGCAGTAAATGATGCACTTAGCTGAGTAGAATCTAAATACTTTATAGAATGCTTAAAATATTTTCTAATCGTGTTGATCTTAATAGAGTTCTTGTTTCTTATGTAAAAAAAAATAATTTTGTGAGAGAATTAAATATCTTGTTTAACTTGATTCCTGTGCTTGCCTAATTTCAGTTTTATTGCACCACTCATTAAAAATACGAATCTTGCAGGAAACCCTATGTATGAATAAGAAAATTTCGGCCTGTAGTAAGTTCACATTGCTGTTGAGCTATTTGATGCTTGATTCCTTCACAATAATTGTGTGATTTCAAACATAGAGTGGTGCAGTATAATAAAAATTTTCTTTATGTTTGAATGTGGGGTCAACCAACAACTAGCAAATATAAGGTTGGATGAAAGATGAAACCAACACTCCTCTCGTCGTATCTTGATTCATCATTGTGGATGTCAGTCCATTAGATGTCCGGAGAACGTGGCCATCCTGAGGTATTGAAGAAGGAAAGAGGTCAGACCAACATGCCTTGCAAATGAAATAACCTGCATCTAACGTCTTCGCCTGACCTGAATGCATCGGTATGAATATGCCATGAGCTGTGGGAGTCCTCTACAGTGTGACGGCAGTGAAGAAAGGAGCCCCCATACGGATGTTGAAGCAGTGGACAGTGCTTCAACAGTCAGCGTCAGCGACTGACACTGACAGCAGTCAGCGGAACCAACAAAGAGAATAAAGAGACAGTATAGATGAGTGTTTCAAAGAAGACCTGTGAGTTCAATTGATGTGTTTGTTTTTTACAATTCGGAAGATAGACTGAAAGTCCACGGGACACTCACAAAATATAGTGTAATTCACTGGACAGTGAATTACACTATATAGGTCCAGAGGTCTTCATAGGTCCAGAAACGTCACATTTCTAAGATACTGCCTTTTGTAGATGTTTTCAGGTGGCTTAGTGTGAGACCACCTTTGCCCCAGTTTATTGAAAGTCTGAAGTGGCTCAAAAAAGTTTTGCATTTAGCTCTAAAGCAGAGTTAATTGATTCTGAAAAAAAAAAATAATAAAAAAACATTTAAGTTAGTCATGATTTTATTGGATTAATCCCGATGAGATTATAAAAAGACTAAAAGGAAAGAGGGGAAAAACTAAAGGTCATACCTGGAAGTTATGTAATAGTGTAGTGAAGAGGGGTGTGAGGAGTAGATTTTTAACACTGAGAAC
The DNA here is from genome assembly GCF_054136105.1 of Typopeltis vanoorti. Taxonomy (NCBI): domain Eukaryota; kingdom Metazoa; phylum Arthropoda; class Arachnida; order Uropygi; family Thelyphonidae; genus Typopeltis; species Typopeltis vanoorti. The sequence continues at coordinate 69,326,666 of NC_143549.1, read as the reverse complement.
TGTCAGTGAATGGAACACGTTATCAGTATGTGTTGTTAATGCAATGAGTGTTAAAGATTTTAAGATTTGATATGATAAATATGTTGTCAGTTGAATGAACTTCCCACAATGAGTCTGCTGAGTCCATGGAGAGTTTAATAATAATAATAATAATAAATACAATTAAAAAATAACAAACATTCCTAGCCCACCAACAGTAATGATCTACTACAGGTTTACAACCTTTCATATGTGTGTGTGTGTGTGTACATAGGAGCCACAAAGCCTTTTCTAGGCTAACTCTCATGTTGTACTTTGCAGTACTCATTGAAGCTTTGAGATTTCCAATGTGTGTGTGTGCTGGTCTTTTTTTATCTACAGTATTTCTTTGTATTCTTCCCATACTCCCATCTCTTTCGTGCACCTATTGCCATCTAGCATTCTAACACCTCCATTCTTGTTTGTATTCTGCTCAGCATGTCAACACCTGCCATGCCATCTATTTTGCTTCCACATTTGAATTTCTGCTCACATCCAAATTTTCATGCTTCTCAATCTACCTAATTATTACACATTTCTGGAAAATTCCAGCACCAACATAAAAAAAAAAGCAGATTTTTTTTTACACAACAAAATATGTTAAACATCATGCATGTTTAGCATATTTTGTTCCGCGGTTTCAGGTATCAGCGGAAGAAGATGGAACCAAACCCCGTGGATACGGGGAACCAACTGTATATGAGATCATATATTTACTCTTAAGAACATATACAAGTCTATACAGTTTAAATACATGTCCATACAGTTTAAGAATATGTGAACAATATACAGTTTGCTACTTAATACTGGAAGTAACCAGCAACAGCTTTTACTTCGTTGTAACTATTTTCAATTTAGGCTTGAAAATAAATGATAATTTAATTCTTTATCTTAAATATTATTATTATTATTAGTCAACTCCAGGGAGTCCAAAGACTCATCGAGGGAGGGCATCTACTCTACAGCTCTGCTTCCATCACTCACAATCCACCAACTGGCCACAACTACACCAACGGTATCTATCGCCGACCTCCACCACCACTGTTATTTCCACAGACGTCCATGCCCATGGCAGGATTCGAACCTGCAGCCTCTTGACTGGAGAGCGGATACGCTAACCACTCGGTCAGCCAGGCATCGTATTATCTTTCTAATGGATCCTAAAGTTTTTCAGTTAAGAAAAAAGTTACTCTTAGATGATATTCAACCAGAAAAATGCTCAAATACAGAGGTATAAAAGTTCTGCAATTGATTGGAGTAGAGCTCTTAGTTCCTATCTATGAAAAGGGGAATAAAAGTGAGAAAGAGGGAAAAATGTGAGAATTATAGAGACATTTCTCTAAGTATTCCAGATAAGATTTACATATGAATACTTAGAGAGGTTAAAAAAAATTGCAGAAGGGGAAACTTAAAAGAGAAAAGCAAGCTGGATTCAGGACAAATAAAGGTTGTCAAGATGAATTTTCACTATGTAACAATTAGTTGCACAATGAAATCAAAGGAATATGACTTCTTTGGAATATATCATGACAAGGATCTATACTTAAGTTTTTGTAGATTTCAAAAAGGCATATGACTAAAGTACACAGAGAAAAGCTTTCAAAACACTACAATTATGTGGAGTAAATGGAACATTGTACAGAGCAATACATAGCCTATTATTTAAGTTGTAAGTCTGTGGATGGAATTGAAGGAGGTAGAAGAAGTTGGGTTGATGTAAAATCAGTATACACCATCTCTACCCACTCGTATTCATCATTTATATGGAACATATTATGAAAGAAAGTTGGCATTAACCTGATATTACAATCAGAAATATCAAGCTCAGTGCAAGTCTCCAGGACCATCTAACTAAATTGAATGTCAGCTGTAAGAAATTTGGCAGGAAAATCAACAATAAAAAAGACAAAACTGTTAAAATAAGCAAGAACACAGAAAACTTCAACTGCATTCTGAATGGAGAACCAAAAAACAAGTAAAATATTTCATTGGAATAAGAATTTAAATATGGAATAGGAGCAGAATTAGCCAAACACTAAACTAACAGTATAAAAAACAGTGTTCAAACTAGTTTTAAGTTATGATATGAGAGTTGGGTTGAAATAAAGCACTTGTTCAAAGACCACAGATAGTTCTGAGAAAAATTAGGGAACAATGGTAGAATCATATTAAAAATGAAGATATCAGGAAGGAACTTGACAATATTAACATTCAAGAACATGTGAGAAGAGCTAAACTAAGGTGATATAGTCACTTAAGCAGAATGGGAGAAAAAAAAAGTTAGCAAAACAGGTGTTTGATGCTAAACTAGCAGGAAAAAGACTCAGAGGAAGACCAAGATCTAGGTGCATTGATTCAATCAGAAATACTTTAGAAGACCAAAATATTAGATGTGACAATAATTAGAGTACTGAAAAGCAACAGACTACTTGGGAGGAAAATTGTTCGTAGAGATTAGTATTAATGTAAACTCCGTGTACTTCATAGTAGCCATAATTAAACATTCACACATGTGTTACAGTAAAAAATATTTATTTACAAATATTTCAATCTTACATATTATAAGATATTATGATATCTTATGATACATAAAACAAATCATTTGTAAAATAAATATTTTTTTTACTGTGGCACATGTGTGAATGTTTAATTAAGGAAATTGATGATTAAAGTCATAGTAACCTATACATCCCTTGAGGGTATATATATCAGGAAATTGATGAAGAAAAACTTACTTTAACTGGAAGATGACACACACAAACACATGCACACACGCGAAAGGTCACAAGACATATCAGTGCTGTGTGTAGACAAAGTAAGAAGAAAAGAGGAATCTGTTTGTTTTTTAATTTCATTTTTTGAACAACTGAAGTTGTATTCTTTGTGGAAAGCTGAATGGGAGAGAGAGAGTGTTTTCCAAAAAAGAGAAGTAGACAGAATCTGTAAATGAATGTTGATTAGCAATAGCTATTATTCTTAAAATTTTGGAGGAAAGTAGAGGAATAATAGTGGCCAAATCAGCAGAGCACTGTTTGTGAAAGTTCTGTAGTACAGGCATAAGGCAGAAACTGAACATCTATGGTAGAGGGATTAAAGTGGATCTCTGACAGAGAGAGAGAGAGAGGCATCATTAATTTACAAGACTGTCCTCTTCTGGACAGCATCACACCATCTCACAGAAGAGTTTGGTGCACCATCTCAAATATATCTGCAATATTTCATGGTTGGGTGGATTTCAGATTTGTGTAGAGTTAGCAGCTATAAGGTTGTGAAATAATATCATGTGTGGACACTGAGTTTTTAATAGCTGTAGAAACTATGGATGAAAGAGAGAGATCAGAAAGAACTAAGTTTTGGTGCCATTGAAGTTCACAAGGTTGTCATTGTCTCACTGAAATATAGTTAAGGGATATTCATAGAGACTCCCATCATCCTACTAACCAGAAGTCTGGCATTATTAAAATCCTTGTCAATCAAGCTTGTGTTATTTATTCTGGTAAGGATAAATACTAACATACTGTTAAATTGTGAATGAAGAATTTTATGATTATTAATACTTCATTCATGATTTAACATGAATTGCATTTCCTGAGCTAAGTTTGCTCCTAAGTAAATTGTAATTTAAACACTTACTGTTTTTTGTTCATTGAAATAATATTTGTAATTTTTTTTAGTTATTTATCTTATATAAATTCTTTATATTAACTTGTAAATGTATCCTAAACGAACTGTAATATATGCATTTTATTTGTTGTTACTGAAAGTGAAAGTATTTCTAAGGGACTCTGCTAATGTGATTTGATTGGCTGCTGTTCAGAAAACTATGTTATTTTGAGATAGCGCATGCCTTAGCATTGGGAACTGTACAACGATCACGTAGGAATTTCGTTGTAAACTGAAAGAGCGGAGAAAAACAAGTTTGGGCAGGAAAGAGAGAGAGAGAGAGGATTTTATGAGATATAGGAGGAAGGAACCAGAAGGAAATTGGAGAGTGTAGGAAGGTCGTGAGATGTGATCTAACCTGGGATCGTATGACGTAACAAAGATTTGGATACTTGTTCCAATTTTAATGAATCTTACTTCGAACTCATATTTATTTATATTATAGTTTCTTATCACCTTGTCAAGGAATTTACCCGAGTGAAAGAATAATAATATGATCGAGATTTACCATAAGATAAGTTATTACGAGCAAGAAAATACATTTTCCAGTCTTAACAAATAAGTTATTGAACTCAAGGATACTATAAGTTTTGTGTTGCCTATAGTGGAATATTATTGAGTGCCTAGAAGTGTTGTAAGAGTTTTCCATAATGTGCAAGCTATGATGATCATACTGGTAAGAATATCTATTCTATAACTAACATGTGATAGTGTTGCTTGTGTCCAGAGAACTTGGTCAAATTTCGTGTTGCTGGAGCCAGCTAGTCAAGCCTCAATGAGTAATATTATAAAACATTTTCCTTGTGAAACTAATGTGAGAAACTTCATCGAAGAATTAGTTCATGTTTGAATGTGTTATCTCACAATGTGTATATAAATGCAAGACTGGGCTTTTAAGAAATATATTAATCCTCTGATAGATATTGATGATGCCAGCTAAGTGTTTGATAAAATTGAAGTTTGTGATTATTCTATGAGACTAAAAAGAATCACTTTTTAAGTGTTTTGCTGAATATTGTTGTAGTTTAAGGTGAAACTAAGTTGAAATCCTAACGGATAAGAATTGTGAAAGCCTTATATATATATTCTAGCAGTAAATGATGCACTCAGCTGAGTAGAATCTAAATACTTTATTGAATGCTTAAATTATTTTCTAATTGTATTGATCTTAATATAGTTCTTGTTTCTTATGTAAAAATAATTTTGTGAGAGAATTAAATATCTTGTTTAACTTGATTCTTGTGCTTGCCTAATTTCAGTTTCATTGCACTGCTCATTAAAATACGAATCTTGCGGGAACCCTATGTATAAGTAAGAAAATTTCGACCTATAGTAAGTTCACGTTGCTGTTGTGCTATTTGATGTTTGATTCCTTCACAATAATTGTGTGATTTCAAACATTGAGTGGTGCAGTATAATAAAAAGTTTCTTTGTTTGAATGTGGGGTCAACCAACAACTAGCAAATATAAAGTTGGATGAAAGTCAAAACAATACGAATATTATCATATACAAACCATTGTTTAAATAGATATATCTGCTATTAATGGAAATATTAAATTAATTATTTACTTAAACAATTTACCTCCAAATTAATCTGTTATCTGTCAAGACTCCAACATTATCAGATCTTATACTTCTATCTTATAAGGCACTTTTTACTGTTTCAATTCACCTACATCTTGATCTTCCTCTGAGTATTTTCCCTGCCAACCTGACAAGAACTCATGTTTTGATAAATATTTCCTATCCCATTTCTGTTTAATGACCAAATCTGAGATTAGCTTTGCTAACACATTCCTGAATTCTAACAATGGCAAGTTCTTTCCTAATATCCTCATTTTTAATATAACACTACCATTGATGCCATCTGTTCACTCCACTCATCTTTCTCATATCTGTGGAAAAAATTTCTCCAGTTTTTGCCAACTTGTACTGGATCTAACAACATCATCTGCATAAAGAGCTAAGATTAACATAGCTGGCCAAGATCAAGTGTTTTATTTCTAACCCAGCTATCACATAAATAAGTAAAAATTGGTTTGCACACTGTTGTGTATAGAGATAGATAAGTATTTACCTCTTTCACTGCATATATTTATTCAGTTGACTTCCTACCTGTTTTACTTGATTCTGTTCTCTATTTCCATATTTAATTTGATCTTCACTAAAAATTGTGTCTAAATAGTTTAGGCATGTTTTACTTGTTTTATAGGTTCACTATTCAGGATACAATTGATGTTTCAATGTTTCTGCCTGTTTGTATTGTCTTTGTATTACTGATGTTCATACCAAATGTATTGCAACTGTTATTCAATTTAGTAAGGGAATCTTACAGAGTTGTATTGGATTTAATAACATAGATACAAAATTAATAACGGAAAATTCACGCACAAAGATTATTTAATAGTATAATTTTCTATTAAATAATCTTTGTACATGACAATAACTGACAATTCCAAAAAGTAGCTGGTGTAAGATAACTAAAAAGGTCAATAAATTTCCTAACAAAAAAAAAAATTATGTATACAATAAAAAGTTATTGTTTAATTTGAGCTTAAAATGTACTGAAGATGCCTGTGACACACAGGCAAAAATTATACTATTAAATAATCTTCGTACGTGAGTTTTCAGCTGTTATTAATTTTATATCTATATGTCTACTCATGGTATACCTTTATGAAAACTGATTTAATAACATATTCTGCATAAAGAGCTAAAATTAACATAGCCAATTTTGATATCAGATTTCCTAACATTTTCTTTCATAATGTGATCCATATAGATAATAAATATCAATGTAGATAATGTGCACCCTTGTCACATACCTGATTTAACATCAAACCATCTTCCTATACTCCTTCAATTCTAACTGCTGTAAGTCAGCAGTTAGAATTTAAGCTTAAACAGAGACTATGTATTGCTTGATATAATGTCCCATTGACACCATATAATTGACTTACAGCAGTTAGAATTGAAGCTTAAACAGAGACTATGTATTGCTTGACATAATGTCCCATTGACACCATATAATTGTAGTGTTTGAAGAGCATTCCTCTTTGCACCTTGTCATATGCCTTTTTCAGATCTACAAAACCTAAATACAAATTCTTGATATATTCCCAAGATTTCTCAACTATTTGTCTTAAAGTGAAAATCTGACCCAGTAAACCTCTATTTCACTTGAATCCAGCTTGTTCTTCACCAAGCTTCCCTTCAACAATTTTTCTTGGCTGTTTCTCAAGTACACTTGCAAAAATCTTATCAAGCACACTCAGTAGGGAAATACCTCTAATTCTCACCATTCAGTTTTATTTACCTTTTTATAGATGGGTAGTTGAGAGTTCTACTTCAATCATCTAGAATTCAACCCTCTGAACATGCCTTCTGAATTATATATTGTAAAATTTTTATACCTCCACATCTAAGCATTTCTGGTCAAATTTCATCTATGCCAGCTGCCTTTCCACATTTCAGATTTTTGATTATGGTTAGTTGAAAGATGGTCTACTTGAAAGATATTCTAGATGTCTAGAGTAATTACTTTGAAAGATTGCTAAATGAAACAAGCAGTATCAGCATGATGGGATTTTTCTACCACCATGCTGATACTGCTTGTTTCATTTAGCAATCTTTCAAAGTAATTACTCTAGACATCTAGAATATCTTTATCTTCAGTTTTCATGTACCATTATCATCTTGGATTTCTTTTACAGTACTCTTTCCTCCATTTCTAAGCTTTTTCAATAGCCTCCAAAATATTTTGCCACCTTCTTGATATTTATTTTCTATGTTCTTACCAGTCTTCCCATGATTTTTGTTTAACAAGTTTTACAAAGTGCTTCACTTTCTTACAATTTTCTCTGTATTCTCTAAGAGCACAAGCTGACTTACTTGCCAGGAACTTACTTCAATATGCTTCCTTCTTTTCCTTGACTGCCTCTTTAACTTCCTGAATCCACCACGCAGTTCTGATTTCTCTCTCTTTGCAGATAACTTCACCACATGCCTTGCCAGCTGAATCAAGCAATGTTTTCAAACTCCTGCATTTTTTCTTGAATGATGTTTGCATATTTGAGTCTACAGTTCATCTCTGAAAGCTGCTCAATTTTGGTTTGTTTTAAAACTTTCTCACACACTCTCCTTGTGAATATGAAATTCAATTTTATCCTACTCAAAACTAAATAGTGATCACTTTCTATTTCAAATCCTCTTTATACTCTAATATCCTAAACCAGTGGGAAAACTACTATCAACTATAACATAGTCAACGAGCATTACTTATTTCTTGCATCTTCTCTCCATGTGAATTTCTGCACTTTTTAATGTTGGAACATGGTGTTAGTAATAACTAACACCATGTCCTGAACAGAAATCGAGCAACCACTTACATTATTATTAGCTTCGCTAATTTCTCCAAATTTTTATTATTATTATTATTAACAGAGACCTCCAAGGAGTTAGGGACTCATTGAGGGAGGCCACATACTACATGCACCAGCTATCATACTTGTTCTTGAATTCATTCACACTGCTTGAACACACACAACATCCAATGGCAATCCTTTCCAATCATGTATCACTCTGAGAGAAAAAAATCTAGATCTCATCCCTTTTTTTGGTGGCATTAATTTTCAGCTTCCAAGGATGTCCTCTTGTCCTTTCCCCACCCTCCATAAAATGAAAAATTCCATCAACCGAAATCCTATATGACCCTTTCAGAAGTACAGATCATGACTCAAGGTGGATTCCTAGAGTGATGTTTCAAAGTCTGATTTTATTTTATTTTATTTTTATGGGATACTCTGAATTCTGCATGCCCCAAAAATCTGTATGCATGCTACTTTGGGCAATCATGTAATGAGTTTGCCACACACATGATCTATACAGTTCCTACACCTTTTGAATCACCTTGCTCAGTATGAGTCAACTACAATACATAGAAATTTAAATATAACAGAAAGAAAATAATCATTCTAATCATTATTTGTAATGATTAATATAAAAAAAATTAACATAAAAAAAAAATTCTCCCCTTACCTGCACAATATCCCGTTCAGCATATATTCCATTTGCACTAATTCTTACATTATCACCATCTAATTCTTCCATAGCTATTTTATAAGAAAGAAATGTAATTTTAAAATAACAAGCTTTTACATACTTTTAATTAACACATTCAAGCTAAAACAAACTAAATCAGTCAGAAATCCCTAACAATAATTAAGAGTAAGTAATTTAGTTGACCGGCTTGTAGTTGTTATAAATTACATGTGAATCATTTAACTAATGCAAAATTTTCTCTTTGCTTATTATTGCATATACAAAAAACTTATTCTTCACATACCGATAAGTGTAACTGAGGCATGAATTACAGAGGAATTTTTTTGTTCTCCTCAAGATACTCTGACGCATGAAAAAATGATCAACATTTGTTTAAGCAAACATCAATAAAGGAAACTTCCAAAAGACTGAAACAGAGAAGTTGTCTATTATTATTATTATTACATGATACCTCCAGGGAGTCCAAAGACTCATCAAGGAAGGGCACCTGCTCTACAACTCTGTCTCCACCACCCAATCCACCAGCTGACCCGCCAATGCCACCTACCCCTGACCACTAGTATTTCCACAGAAAATCACAAACATCCATGCCCATGGCGGGATTCAAACCCACAGCCTTTTCGCTGGCGAGCAGATAAGCTAACCACTCGGACACCCAGGCCAGCCCGGTTGGCGCATCCGCTCTCCAGCCAAAACACTGCGGGTTCGAATCCTGCCATGGGTATGGATGTTTGTCTGTCTTTAGACTCCCTGGAGGTGTTATGTATGTAATAATCTTATCCTCTCCCCACTACTACTACTACTTAATTCTCAAACTACAACACTAATACCATCAATGCCATCTATCGCCCATCATCACCAACAACAACTGATTTGTCTGTACGCAGGATGAAAAATCCAAGCTTCCGGGAAGAAAAAACCCTGCTACCACCATATGAGTCGGCTAACTCTCCTTCAACTGAAAAAACTCATATAAGGATTCCCCTCATCATGAAGAAAATCGAACCCAGGTCTTTTCCAATTGAAGGGTGCAATGTTCTACTATTCTTCCAATTGAACTATGGTGGCTAAAAATTATCTGAACTGATAATTGATTACATACAATGGACTAACCAGATAATAAGAGTTATCTTAGTATAAAGAATGTCGTGGATCAATTAATTTTATACTACACTGCTACTAAATATAATACAATAATTGGTAAAGTTTTTCTGCTTGGTTACAAAGTAAATTCTGAGAGACAAATTATATTCTTGCTTCAATCCTTTACCCAAGGAAAAAACAGGGCCGTATCACACTGCCATCTGATGAATTTCATAGCTGGGGCTATGCACTCTGGTAAGAGATGTTCAAGGACTCATCATGGGAGTCCTTGTGGGCATCCACCACACCCACACTTATCCATCTGCTCAGTAGAGAGTGTAGCATGATTTGTCATTCCATAACACAGCTTTTCAAGTTTCCACGTCCCACTGTACCACTGAAGATAATGCTGCATGTTGGTTTGGGTAATGTAGGGCTTGCATATTGCAGTCCTACCATGGAAACCCATATTGTGAGCCTTGGTTGTGAATGTTGTTGTGCAGATTCATGCTCCAATTGATACCTTGAACTCCACATTCAACGTGGCAGCTCACAAATGGCAGTTTCTGTATATTATCTTTGTAGCACCACATGGTTGTGTTCAGTGAGTGTGGTGGATCATCCGCTGCAGGTAGCACTTACAGTTGACTCCCTGCACTTCCATCTCAGTGTGGTATCACTGACTGTTGACCTGGAATGGCCCAATTTGTCAATATTTGCCAAACAGATTGGCCTGCAACATATCATCCTATCACAATGCTTCTTTCAAACTCCGTTAATTCCCTTCTCGTAGCCATTTCACCTGGACACGGTTGCACTGACTTGGGAGCATCATATTCCTTCACTTTATACTGGCTACAAGCACATGACTAGTTACATGGCAAAATGCAACTTGCCCATGGAGGTGTCCATTGACTTCGTTCCAAGCAACATATAAGTAGCTTTCTCATGATGATGATACTTTGGATGAAAGTTTTGTTTGTATTATAATTTACATAACATCATTAAACTCATCACTAAAACTTTCCATTAAGGTTATTAATTAAAATTTAACAAAAAAGAAACATGTTCTTTAGGTATACGGTAAAAGTTGTAAATGTTTGCTGTAAAGTAAATATATTCCATTTTGTTTTAATCCTTATCTGGTAAGCATACCAAATGTTATCTGATGCTATTGTAAATTTATCTCTGAATATATTGTTATGTCTTAGTTATAGAATTATAAGTTATCAGAATAAAACAAAAAATGCTAAAAAGAAGAAGGGAGTTTTTGGATATAAGTTAAAGTGCAGAATTCAATATGTATTCAATCCTTTCTTTTAGAGTTACACGGTGATCAGCAACATTTTAAAAATGTATGGAATTTACAACCGTGTTAAAAACTTTTTTATTATCCCGACGTTTCGATCTTCACATCAAGATCATCATCTGGAGCATACATCAATATACAAGACAAGCTGAGTTACATTATTAACTGTAAGCTAAAGAAACAATGATTTGATCACATGTTATTCTACTGGCATGACCTCTAGTTAAAAAAAAAAATATATATATAAATTACATCAAGCTAAATTCTATTTACGATGACAGAAATCAACATTCTTTCAGAAACAATGATGTCCTATTTTTAGTATTACAATTCTTATTTTTGCTTTTAAGATACTGGATTTTCTACAGTCCTGTTTACAGTTGTTCTTAGTGAGGAACGTTCCGTGGGTCGAATATATACCTTCCATATGTTTGGGATTTTTAGACCATCATTCTTGTTCAGATTGGGTTGGTTGATGATAATCTCACATGCTTCCTTAAATTTCTGTTCATACCATGTTTTAGTGCGATGTAGACAGCTAGTGCTTTTCTAGTCAATTCTGTGTAAGGTATTCAAGGCATGATCAGAAGGGCCAGCTTCACCATAATTATTATATTTAATGTGTCGTTTATGTTCCTTTTATCTGATAGGAATTGTGCATCCTGTTTCTCCTATATATATGTTGCAAGTACAATAAATCCGGTATACTCCAAGGTGGGCTGGGGGGGTCTTTGGATGAGTTGAGTAAGCTTTTTAATTTTGCAGGAGGTTTAAAGGTGGCTTTGAGGTTGTATTTTTGTAGTAGTCCATTTATTTTGTCTGATGTTTCTTTAATGTAGGGAATGGATATAGTTTTACTGTAGTCTGATTTGTCTTTGTTTTTTTACTGAGGTTTTGTAGAGAATTTTGTTAATAGTGTTTTGGCTGTATCCGTTTTTTTGTAAAGTATTAATACAACTGTAAACAGGACTGTAGAAAATCCAGTATCTTAAAAGCAAAAATAAGAATTGTAATACTAAAAATAGAACATCATTGTTTCTGAAAGAAAACCATCTGAAAGAATGTTTATTTCTGTTATCGTAAATAGAATTTAGCTTCACGTAATTTATAATTTTTTTTTTTCCACTAGAGGTCATGCCAGTAAAATAACATGTGATCAAATCATTGTTTCTTTAGCTTACAGTTAATAATGTAACTCAACTTGTCTTGTATATTGATGTATGCTCCAGATGATGATCTTGATGTGAAGATCAAAGTGTTGGTATATAAAAAAAGTTTAACACGGTTTTAAATTCCATAAATTTTTAAAATGAACAATATACATTCAACTTTCACTGTTGACTGAGACTAAAACAGATAAACATTTGCCATTACAAAAGAACTTAATTATCTGAGATTTAATATGTCTGGTTCATTTATACTGAAGGAAAATTTGATATTTAGATTTAAAATGTAATTATATATAATTATTTTTTTAAGGAAAATACTGACCATTTTTGTTATCTTATGCTATCTACTAAGGTGCCACTTTTTAGAATTTCCTGTTATTGTTTAATGCCATTTCATTTTTGTGCTGAAGATGACTGTGAAACACAGGTAAAAATTTTACTAATAAATATAAAGTTTTTTCATGTGAGATTTTTCATCTTTTGTAGTTTATTCTTAAACTCCATCAAATGAATACCACAACCAAGGAAGAAATTTAAAAAGTTTCTGAATGTTTCTTTTACTCATCAGTGGATATACAGATTTCTGCAAATTACTGAAGTACTGTCATTTCTGTAACAACATAATGAAGACTACTGATCTTTTGCATGAAATTCAAGAAATGCTACAAGTTAATTCAAACTTTCAAAAAACGTTTATCAGGGGTTAAAAAGCAATTTTTTATGGGAGCCTGCTCTTTTGATAAGATATATTCTCAGCAAAACTCACATACATGTTATAAAAAACTTAAAAGCTGTGCTTACCAGCTGAGTACACATATAGCATCTGTGTTTATGCAGATAAAGTTAACAAAGTGAATAGTATAAACAACATTCCATCACTGTGAAAGTTCCTGATAGTTTTGACGGATATAGAGTAAATCGTATATGCAGATATTTTTTTCATGAGTTTGCTATTGGCTGTAGAGAGTCTCTCATAAAAATTATTTCTCTGTGGAACAGATCTCATCTTCCAACAGAAGAAAAAAGCTTTTCCTCTGTGGAGTAGTGAAAATACCTTTTCACTATTCTACTTATCTATGCCAGGGATTGATTAACTCAAAAACCAGCCAAGGAAAGGTGCTTCCTCTAACTGATGACTAGAATCAAACCTATAATGGTTTTTCTTGGGGCAGCCTATCCTAGCATTATAGATGAAAGCACTTCCTCACGCACCAGGAAATATAAATTAAGAAATGAATACAAATGTCATGCATAACAAATTGCAGAAGTTGATTCTCAACATTAATACTGTAAAAGAATTAGAGATGATAAATATGACAAGAAACTGAAGATACAGATATTCTAGATGTCTGGAGTAATTACTTTGAAAGACTGCTATATGAAACAAGCAGCACCAACATGATGGTAGCATAACCCCCAACAGAAATGCAGTCAGGAATACATATCCATACTTGAAGTAGAAAAAAGCAATCAAAAACCTGAGATGTGGAAAGAGCAGCTGGAGTAGGTGAAATTCAGCCAGAAATACTCAGATATGGAGGTAAAAAAGTTTTATAGTTGCTGCATTATATAATTCAATAATTCATTAAAGGAATGGTCTGAGGGTCGAATTTCAGAGGATTGGAGCAAAGCTCTCATAGTACCCATCTATAAAAATGGAAACAGAACTGAATGTGAGAATTACAGAGTAATTTTCCCTACTGAGTGTTCCTGGGAAGATTTATGCAAGTATATTTGAGAAACAGCTAAGAAAAATTGTGGAAGGGAAGCTTGGTGAAACAAACTGGATTCAGGCCAAATAGTGTCAGAATTAGATTTTCACTTTAAGACAAATAGTTGAGAAATCTTGGGAATATAAAACATGGATTTGTATTTAAGTTTTGTTGATGTGGAAGTCATATGACAAGGTGCCAAGAGAAAATCTCTTCAAAATGCTACAGTTATATGATGTAAATAAAACATTATATCAAGCAATACATAATCTCTATTTAAGCTGTAAGTCAGCAGTTAGAATTGAAGGAGATGAAGGAAGATGAAGTAAAACCATGTTAAACTACTGAATAAATCCAGCACAAGTCTGCAAGATTCTCCAACTAAATTGAAGAAACAGCTGTAATAAATTTGGTATGAAAGTCCACAATAAAAAGACAAAGACAATGAAAATAGGCACAAATACTGAAAACATCAACTGTATCCTGAATGGTGAACCTATAGAACTAGTAAAACATGTTCAGCTTTTGTGCACAATTTTTAGTGAAGATTGCAAATTAAATATGGAAATGGAAAACAAAATTAGCAAAGTGTTCAAACCAATTTTAAGTTATGGATCTGAGAGCTGGGTTAGAAATAAAACATTTTATCAAAGACTGGAGACCATACAAATGAGAGTTCTGAGAATGATTAGTGGAGCGAACAGATGGCATCAATGGCAGTATCACATCAAAAATGAGGATATTAGGAAAGAACTCGCCATTGTTAGTATTCAGGAATGTGTTAAAAGTTTATTTTTTACTTGGTTAGACTATAATAAATTTAGTTTAATCCTTTATCCAAGTGTGAGCAAACCAAGGTTTGACCCTGAAAATATCTTCAGGACTGGGATAAGGTAGTAACAACACCGGGCAACTCGTAGCAAAGGTGGACCAAGCTAACATCACTCCTATCTCAGTATCTCCCATAATGCAAAACACATCTCCTTGCGTATATGTATAATGTGAAGCATTAAGGGAAGTGCCACTACCCAGACTAGTTTCGACTTTATTGAGGTCTCTTCAGTGGGGAGCCAGGCCCAGAGGTGGAGATACCTGGCAGAAGTGGCAGGTCATCTTTACCTATAGGATTGCCATTGCTTCTGTCCTGATCTTACCCAGTCCTGAAGATATTTTCAGGCGCAAACCTTGGTTTGCTCACACTTGGATAAAGGATTAAACTAAGTTTATTACTGGAATGTGTTAGTAGAGCAAATTCAGGTGATATGGTCACTTAAATAGAATAGAAGAGGAAAGATTAGCAAAACAAGTGTTCTTTGCCATGTTGATAGGAAAAAGATGCAGAAGGAGACCAAGATGTAGATGGACTGATACAGTAAAAAGCACCTTAAAAGACAGAAATATAAGATCTGATAATATTGGAGTCTTGACAGATAACAGATTAATTTGGAAGGAAATTATTGATCAGGAGTTAGTAATGGTGTAACTTTTTCATGTAGTACTATCATAATTATCCTGTACACCCACTGAGGGTACATATCAGGAATTTGATGATGATTCTTAAATGTGAAACCAATATATACAGACACCATTTAGTTATTTTTTGCAACAACTCCCCCCAATCCACAAACAAGCCAAGCTAATCACAAATGCACACATGTACGGGTAGAGATTACATGATAATGAAATTTTTTTCATGCCATAGTATTTATTGCATGTGCATAATATCCAAACTGTAAATAATTGGATATTGTAACAAATACTTGTATTCATGCCTATTCTTTTCCTTTTTAAACTTTACAATCATATGCAAAGGACGAGCATGTCAATCATAGTAATTTAAGTTTACCCCAAATATACAATTTCTTATTAATTATAAAGAGCCAAAGGCTTCAATTCGCCGACATATAACTTATTTAAGTTAAGGGATATTACATCTCATATTGTTTCATGCCGAATATAGTAAATATATAGAGTTCGGCGAGTCCAAGCGTAAGCAAATACCCAGATAGCGTTACAACTGACCCTTTAGGGAGTGCAACACTGAGGCAACTTATGGTAAGAGTGGAGCAAGCTCCGATCACTATTCTTGATATTTCCCCATAATGTGAAACCCAGCTCCTAGGAGCTGTATTACTGTTCTACATTATGAGTGAGAGAAGGTGACTACCCAGACCGGTTTCAACCTTTATTGAGGTCTCATCAGTGAGTAGGTAGACCTAGAAATACCAAGTATGTAGCAAACAGAACTTACATATACCCTACTATGAGAATTGCCAAGAAGGTGTCCTAATAAATTATTAATTATATGAAGAGCCAAAGGCTTCAATTCAGCAACATATAATTTATTTAAGTTAAGGGATATTACATCCCATATTGTTTCATAGCCGAATAAGAAACTCAAAGAGTTTCATGCTGAATATAGTAAATATATAAAGTTCGGCGAGTCCAAGCATAAGCAAATACCCGGATAGTGTTACAACTGACCCTTTAGGGAGTGCAACACTGAGGCAACTCATGGTAATATCCCTTATAATGTAATATCCCTTAACTTAAATAAGTTATAGTCGCCGAATTATATGTATTATTTATATATGTTGCCGAATTGAAGCCTTTGGCTCTTCATATAATTAATAATTTATTAGGACACCTTCTTGGCAATTATCATAGTAGGGTATATGTAAGTTCTGTTTGCTACATACTTGGTATTTCTAGGTCTACCTACTCACTGATGAGACCTCAATAAAGGTTGAAACCGGTCTGGGTAGTCACCTTCTCTCACTCATAATGTAGAACAGTAATACCGCTCCTAGGAGCTGGGTTTCACATTATGGGGAAATATCAAGAATAGTGATCGGAGCTTGCTCCACCCTTACCATGAGTTGCCTCAGTGTTGCACTCCCTAAAGGGTCAGTTGTAACACTATCCGGGTATTTGCTTACGCTTGGACTCGCCGAACTTTATATATTTACTATATTTGGCATGAAACTCTTTGAGTTTCTTATTCGGCTATGAAACAATATGGTATGTAATATCCCTTAACTTAAATATACAATTTCTTTTAATTATTGGTCACTTTATATATATGGAATCAACAGATCCTTCTGCAGCTTTGGTTACTGGAAAGAACGCATGTAGTATGTCCACTAAATACTTAAACAGAAAACACGACACATACCCAGGTGTCCAAGCATGTGTTATAGTCCTTTGTGCACCCACTCAATATACAAACAGAACACACTACAGAGTTGCATAGGTACCCAGCATGAGTATGTTGACAGTCAGCTCAAACTGGATTAGAGAATAACAAATTTCTGCTGCTATGCTAGAAATGCAAAATCTGTATGTCTTTTGGCAAATGAATACATTTCATCGGTTAATGAGTTTATATTTTTCTAATTGTGATCTTAGAGACCACTGAGCTGTGACAATGACTAATACAGTAACAATGTGTAATCACTAATACAGTATCAAAAACTAGTGTTTTTGTTACTTCGTGAATCAGTTTTCTGTGTTTATCCAAAACATAAAAAATGCGGTATTTTTCTTTTATTATGTGAACTGCAGCCACAAAATGTTGTAAACTTATCATACAACAATATTGCAGATGGCTTAAGGGTTAGACACTCCAGAAATCATGTGCTACAGATCAAACATGGAATCTTTTCAAGTTACTACAGGCTTCCAATAAACAGAGTGATGGTGATGCATGGTCTCACAACAAGCAAAAAAATTAATTTTCCACTTAAAGACATTTACAAATTATCCATATCTGCAGTGGTATTCAAGCCCATGACTAACTGGTTGGAGGGGAGATGCAATCCACTTGGTCAGCAGAGGCCAGTATATTTCTTATTTAGTAACTCTTTCTGGCCTATGAGCTGTAGTATGCAGCAAAACTGTCCTATAAATTTTGTTTTCAGGAATCTTGAGATAACCCAAACTTCTTTTTGGTATCAAAATATCAATTTATATAGGTTAATGAACATTAATCCCAATTTGCAGAATTAATTAATATAAACTGCAGTCTATCCAACATGAGAGCATTCTAAAAAATTCTCGACTCGGCTCATAATGGAAAAATAAGACTGTTCAGTGAATGACCCACCCATCCATCCATCCATCTCTCTCTTACTCCATTTTCCACACAGATGTTCAGTTTTACATGGAACGAGAGAGAGCCAAATATCAAGCTAATAGTAGGCAAGATAGTGAAATCAATGTTAATATATGGACTGAGAGTGGAGCTAAAGATAAAATAGTTCTATTTTGATTAGATATTACAAATTTGAGAAATCTGGGGAGTGGAGATATGGTAGAACCATACTTGTTTTTTTTTTTAAATAGCAATCCTGATCAGTTGTGTTGGATTCTGAATATATAGAGATTTGAGTAATTAATATTTGCTTCAGAATCCAACATGATCTTCCATCACAAAGGCTACATTTGTAAATATTATTTAATGTAAATCACTTATTTTATAATTTAATATTCATAGAACTACCTTAATTTGGTCTAATATTTAATTATTTAATCAAGGATATGTGTATTAATAGTGAAAAGACTATTAAATCTTATTAAGCTATTTTAATTATTACTATGTTAATATTATAAGAATTTATATTTGATAATTTAACTGCGCATTAATTGAAATGTAAATATTCTTTATTTATTCCTACTTGTAGAAATTGAACATTATGCAATAGCTCAATTTTATTTATGTTTTGCTTTGTTGTCATGGAGACATATGTAAGTAAGCGAGCGCGAGCTTGTAACAGTGCATGAGGAGAATGTTAAAAGTTTATTGAAAAGAGTTTTAAAGAGATCACGAGAATAATTTAGGTGGGAAGAAGGGATATAAAAGGAGGAATGCTGAAAAAAAAACGGGGACATTCGCATTCGGTTGGAATCAGAGGATATTCTAATTCGGCACTCGGAGAAGGAATCAATAAGGAGATTGATTCGGTAAATCAGAGTGCGATAATAGCGAGTCGGCAAGTCACTCAAGCAGCTACTAGTCGAGAAGCGGTTAGCTTATAAGTTTTGGAATAACAAATATAGCTACGGAAGATAGCTGAGTGATTACTGATAGACTAGCGATACTTGATTTGAGATTTGATTTCAGGGCCGACCTTTCAAGGACACACGGAAACTTGAAGCATAGCACGAAGTAACTAGAGAATAATTAGAGGCAACAAAGTTGAGTTTAATGATAGCGGTGTTAAGAATTATAGTATCTAAAGGATTAAATTGAACGTCGAAGGAGTAGGCAACTGTGCATATAAAACTTCAAGTTAAGGAATTATTGTGTGTTACCTTAATACAAGAGTTGTTAGTAGAACACTGAATTAGTTAAGTGATGTCAAACGTAGTACAAGTGTTTTGATCTGTGCAAGAACGTTTGATTGTGTGTGTTGTGACCGTTAATTAATCCAGTTATTTCTAAGAAGATTTTTTTTTAAATGAGTGCCATTAATTGATTAAAGTGTATACAGTTACAAAAAGTGTTTGCACATAAGTATATGAAGAAGGAAAATTGTCGGTAAGAATATTCCAACATTAATATTCCTATGCAGCGATATGAGTGTGTTTCTTCCTAGAATATCCCTATACTAATAGTAACTGTTGTGGAGGTTAGCTGAAGCGTAGATTTAAAAGTGTATGCTTGTGAAAAAGTATTACCACCAATATATTGTATTTGAAACTTAAAAAACTATGAGATGTTAATGTGAATGATCACTAAGGAATTTTATGACGTTAAGCTTTATTAAATGTTAAGTGAACTGTGTGAAGACTGTATTTCAGATAACTGACCAATGCCTGAGTTTGTATGACTGTATTATCAGAAGAGTTAAAGTGTTTGTAATATCTTAATTAGTGATTTGAACATATGTGTATAATTTGTGATCCTAAATTAAATGTTTTTTTGTTAATCTAAAGTTGTATTTTGCCTGAATCTCTTTTACTGCACCATTCATAAAATATTCGAACCAAAGCAGGTGAATAAAATAAGTTAAATAGACTTGGCCAGTATATATAATAACATCATATAAAAGAGAGATAGTTGTGAGTTGGTTTTTCTTCAATTCTTGAACTAATTCAGATATAGAGTGGCGCAGTCTATAAATATAAATTTTCTCTATATTTGAATTAGAAATCAACTAGCAACTTACTATATTTGTTTAAGAACATCATAGTGATTAAAAATCGGATCCAAAGTATAGATTGAGAAGAAGTAGGATCCAACAGGTGTAAACCTAAATAACATTCCATATTGTGGATGAGTTAAGGGTTTGATAATCTGGGAATCCTCTAGAGCAGCATTTCCCAAATGATGAGTCATGACCCAGCACTGGGTCACAAAAGCTATATGCCGGGTCGCCTAAAAAAACTCTCAAAAACCTAAATGTTTCATTTTGGGGTTTTCTTTTTTTCACAGAACTCTAAAATACAAGTAAATAGCGTTTAACTGGGACTAATGAATAAAGACGAAAAACACGCTCCGTCCACTTCGCCATTTCACAGTCTCTTTGTTCACGGTAAAGTAGCTCAACTAATGGTGAAGCTGCACGGCAGCAACCACGACACCAGCCAAATCGTCTGGCATTTGTTTTACTCGCCCGCAACATACTCACTCTGCTTATTCTGTTTGAGTTAACCACCAAGAAAGGGTGTATTTTGGGCTCGGCTGAACAACTGTAATTATTATAATTGTTTCTAAATAATTTATTTCATTCTGTCTTCATCTCGCTTGCCATTATCCATTTAACGATGGATAGAAGGAATGTTTTAAGAAGACTTATTGAAATGAAGGATGAAATTTTAATGTTCTTAGAACAACATCCCCCAACAGCTATGGATGTAATATTTGAATTCAAAGATAGTTTTCATGATGTCAATTGGTTAATCAAGGTTACCTACATTTGTGACATTTTTGATTTACTTGGCTTTAGTTTAATTTCTTTATATTTTTGTAAGAGTAAATGCTTCTTTGGAATGACTTCTAATGGGACTATATTGATCAAGTACATATAATAAACAACTAGTTTCACCAACTAAGGCTGTTGGCATCTTCAGGGTACATAATTGATGTAAGGCACTAAAAAGTAAAAAACTGTTACAAACTATAATCAACCGATTCCAATTAGATTAGACAAAGAACAGAGCGTGTACAATACATGCAGAAAGTGTGCATGATCTCACTTGTTGTTATTTAGGAATGTTCTTGGCACTGTAAAATTCAGTTCTAGTGAGTTAAGAGATCTAATAAGGGTCTTCCAGATCACAGGCAAGATTAGTCTTTGGTTCCTGTTAAGGTTTTGTATATAGCGGGCAATTGCTGTGGCGTCTTTAAAAATTCGGGAGCAGCAGTCCTCCCTCTATGTAAGGAATTGTGCTTCTATGCCACTCTATGATATGGTTCGTTCTTGAGAAATGAAAAGCTAACCCCGTTTTTTCTTCTTTGTTATTATTGACATCACTGATGTGTTCTTTTTGCCTAATTTCAAGGCTCCTTGAAGTCTGGCCTATGTAATTCAAGCTGCATGAGCAGGGTATGTTGTAAACTCCAGCATATTTGAAGAAAGGATGGCTGTGTTTTGGAGATCTTAAGAATTGCCTAATTGTTTCTGTAGGTTTAAAGGCCACTCTTATTTTATGTGGTCTAAGGAGTCTTGAGTCTTGTAATCTTATTCAAAACTGTCTCTAAGTATGGAATGACGATGGTAGAAATATAACATATGTCATCTCGTTGTCTTTGTCGGGGGGGTCAGAGAAAACTATCTTATGGACGAGTCTTTGAGGAAATCCATTCATGGTAAGTTTTTCAGATATCAGGGATAGTTCTTCTTGGAGGTCTTGTTGATCTGTTATAAGGAGAGAGGCACAGTTCTTCAGCATGTATACAATGCTAAGTTTCTGAGAAATGTGGTGGGAGGGAGTGAAATGTAAATAACGTCCTGTATTGGTAGGTTTGCAGTAAACTGAGAGGTTGATACCACCATTCTTTAGCTTCTTAATTAAAGATATCGTCCACGTATCTCCACCATACTGTGGATTTAGGGTCTACTTGCTCTATTAATACTATTAATCCTCCATAAAGAGATCAGCACAAGATGGAGAGAGGGGGCTACCAATTGCAAGGCTAGTCAATTGTTGATATATAGTTTTATTCCATATGAAAAAGTTTGATGTTAAACAATGACAGAACAGAGAAGTAATATCTTGTGGGAGCAAACTTCCCAAAATGTTGATGACTTCCTCCACAGGGATGTTATAGAGATGTAATATCCAGGCTGGCGAGTAGATTCGTATTGGAGATTGAGATGTTGTTCAGTTTCTCTATGAAATGTTGTGAATTTCGTATATAAGTATCCGTATTATGGATGTGTGGTTTGAGGAGGACTGCCAGGTGTTTAGAAACAGATAAGTGGGCAAATTGATTCCATCTATAATCAGGCATAGTGGTATTTAATTTTTGTGTACTTTAGGAGAACCATATAGTCTTGGTGTTAGTGGATGCATAGATTTCAATCTTCGTTTTAAGTCTATAAGCCAGTTCACCATGTGGCGTATTAAATCGTTGGTATCATTGTGATTCTTTAGTGTTGGATCTGTGACTAGGACATGGTAGCTTGATGTATCCGATAGTAAGCTGTTAATCTTATCTTTGTAATCACTGGTGTTTAAAATCACTGCAGAATTTCCCTTATCTGCCTTTAATATGATAATATCTTTCTTTTTTCTTCAAACTATACAATGTTCTTTTTTTCAGAGGAGTGATGTTTTTGTTAGGAGTTCTGAAAGATGAGAGGATGATACTACTTTTTAATCTAATATCATTAGCTATGGGTTCCGGTAACGACGAGACTGCCCTTTCTATATTACAAATGATATCCACTTTATGGACATGATCAGGTGTTATCACAAAATTGAAACCTTTTTTAAGTATACTGATCTCTGGTTTTGTTAATACGTGATCCGATAAATTAAAAATAACTTTGTTATCTGGTAGAGAAGGTTTTGACTTAAAACGTTTTGTATAAAGATCGTTGAATTTTTTTATTTGGTTTCGTTTGCTTGTTGTAAGGGCTTTCTCATAGCTAATATTGACCATTCTATCCAAAACGTGACCATATATCTTGGTCTAAAGTACTAGAGATATCGTCATAAATCTGATAACATTCTAAATCTATTTGGCTTAAAAGAAATCTGGTATGCTGTAACCGTTCAGGTAGAAGTGCCAAAGATGTTTTAAAATAAAATAAGAGTGGCCTTTAAACCTCCAGAAACGATTAGGCAATTCTTAAGATCTCCAAAAGATAGTCATCCTTTCTTCAAATATGCTGGAGTTTACAACATACTCTGCTCGTGCGGCTTGAATTATATCAGCCAGACTTCAAGGAGCTTTGAAATTAGGCAAAAAGAACACATTGGTGACGTCAATAATAACATCATCATTATCATCAAATTCCTGCCATGTACCCTCAAGGGGTGTACAGGATATGATAGTACTACATGAAAAATTTACATCATTACTAACTTCCTATCTACAATTTTCCTCCAAATCAGTCTGTTAGTTGTCAAGACTCCAACATTATCAGATCTTATATTTCTATCGTGTAAGGCACTTTGTACCATATCCATCCACCTATATCTTGGTCTTCCTCTGGGTCGTTTTCCTGCCAACCTGGCAGAGAACATTTGTTTTGCTAATCTTTCCTCGCCCATTCTGTTTAAGTGACCATACCACCTGAGATTAGCTTTGCTAATGCATTCCTGGATGCTGACAATGTCAAATTCTTTCCTAATATCCTCATTTTTAATATGATATTGCCATTGATGGCATCTGTTCATGCCTCTAATCTTTCTCAGGACTCTCTTATCTGTAGTCTCTAGTCTTTGGTCAAGTGTTTTACTTCTGACCCAGCTCTCGGATCCATAAGTTAAAACTGGTTTCAACACTGTCTTGTATACAGCTAATTTAGTGTTCCGACTAATTTCTCTCTTATTCCATATGAATTTATTCAATCTTCTGCCTACCATACCAGCTTTGTTGATTCTGTTGTCTATTCCATATTTAATTTATGATCTTCAGTAAAAATCGTGCCTAATTAGCTGAAATGTTTTACTTGTTCCACAGGTTCCCCATTCACAACACAGTTGACATTTTCAACAATTCTATTCAATCCTATTTTCATTGTCTTTGTCTTTTTAATGCTGACCTTCACACCATATCTATTACAACAGTTATTCAATTTAGTCAGGGAATCTTGCAAACTTGTAGCAGATTTATTTTAGCACTGGTAACATTATTATAGAATGTGAGCAATTTAATAAAACATGATCTTATTTTAATAAACCCATGTTGTTCATTGCAAAGTATAGATTTTCTATCATCCCATTTCTGAATGCAAACCCTAAATTGTGACTCTTCTGGTCTGCTGCTTATAATTTTCATAACGGACATCATTCTTATGCACAGGATATTCCTTCCACATCATCCTTTTCTTACAAATCTCTTGCTTGATAAGATTACACATCCATTTGACTCTTACATTATTTATTCTTTGAACTCTCTCTCATGAGACATTCTGATATTGCATCATTTAAGTATTTTTTTAAATGCTTCCCATGCCCTGTCAGTATTCTTCCCATCCAGCAACTCATACCATTCCACTGCACTCAGTATACTCCTCAGTTGGTCATAATTTACTGCTTTGTAGTTCAGCATGTAACCTTTTCTGAATGGAACATTCATAAACATACATAAACAGTATGTTTATGAATGTTCTTATGAGTTTTTGGTTTATATAAAAATAAACAAAAGTATTTAAAAAATAAATAAAATTTATCAAAAAAGTCCTTAGTCCATTCAAGTTACTGATGTACTATAGATTTACAACCTTTTGTGGGTGGTAATCACAAAAAAAAAAGTATCAATATATGTTACAGGGGCAAATATTCCAGGTGTGCTAGGTATGTAAAAATATGCTCATCCACCGAATAGGAATATCACCACTATATTTTTGCATTTATTCCCGTTAAAGACTCCCTTAATTATTTCCGGACTCCTCGTGACACTTAAAAGTAAACACAATAAACTAATGCTTCGTGTGAAGGACACTTTTTGACAGGTAAACATTACATCACATTCATCTTAATAGCCTGTCCACGGGTGTGTGCCTTCAAAATACATACACCTTTGGGCCCTTTGAAAGGTGTACAGACGGCGCAGCTGGTAAAATTCTTAGCATTCTAGTAGTTTTAGACCGCTCAGAAGGTGAGGCTGGGTAAGCTCTGAGACAATAGAGGTTGTGAATGGATGTCATTTGTCATGAGTTGCTGTTTTTGTTTTCTGGTTTTCATGTTTTGTGTGTGTGTGAAGTGTGAACTGACGTGGTCGGCAAGTTTGTATGTATAATACAGACAAGTTTTTAATATATAATTTTCGATAAATTTATAACTTTTTTTTTTTGCCCATATTTACAATGGGAAACAGTACTGTAGTCGAAGGAGGTAAGCCTCGTTCTCATCTTCCAAATTTTACACCTTTGAGTATTTCAAATATACCAACCAAATATAGCACTCTCCTTTGTTATTGTTTTCTAATATACAGTATCTTAAAACAAATGCATTGCACAGATTTGGTTACAATTAATTGATAAATTAAAGTATCCAAAGTTGCATTGCATTAGACCAATTAAGATGAGCACTGATGGGCTATACATTCTTAAAACTTTCATACATCGATAAAAATGCAATTGTATTGTCAAACTGATGTGATTTTTGTAGCATGGGTTGCATAAGCCACGACAGCACACCCAACCAAAATGGGCATGCGATGCCACTAGTATAGATGAGCATAGAAAACAACACAGTAAAAACATGAACTGACTAGGAAACTGATGAGATAGTACATGTATAGTCGACTCTCACTACAGAAAACTTGCATGAACAAAAATATCTTGTTATAGTAAATGTCCTTTAACCCCCCCCCCTCCCCCAACCAGCTGATGTGGATGAAATAGTCAGCCCTCCCTAGCTTTTTTCATGGATCAAAACTTCATCTGCATTTTACCATTTATCATGCCATTACCTTCCTCTGCCATTAACCTCATTACGGCTACTCTAGAGCCATTAGTGGATTAACTGTTGCTGAGTGACCTTTGTGTCCCCCTGTCTTTACGTCTATTGTGTTGCTTGGAATTTCTTTACTGTCCTATTTGACATTGGATATTTGACCTTTTTGCCTCTAAAATGATTTATTGTGTCTCTTCCCAAAAATTGAAACGAATTTCACATGTGCGAAAATAATCAATCCTGAAATGACCACCAATTAGCCTTTGCAATGAATCTATTTAGTAATACTTAAATATAAAGAGCCAATAGGCTTCATTTTCTCGATGTAACATTATTTAAATTAAGGGGGATATTAAATCCCACATTGTTTCAAAACCGAATAAGAAACTCAAAGATCGGAATCAAAGCGTTTCATGCCGAATATAGTAACCTATAAATAAAAGTATTGGCGACTACTAGTAGTCGCCAATACTTTTATTTATAATGTCATGATGTTATACATTATGGTGGGAGGTCACTATCCACACTGGTTTCGACCTTTATTGAGGTCTCATCAGTGAGTAGGCAGACCAAATTAATACTAAGAGTATAGCGAAAAGAACTTATATACTTTGGTATACGGCTCTTTGTATTTAAGTAATTTAATGAGTGAACCTTTTTGACAACTCGTATAGCAAAGTATTCTTTTCACTATACCATAACTATTAATTTGGTCTGCCTACTCACTGATGAGACCTCAATAAAGGTCGAAACCGGTCTGGGCAGTGACCTCCCACCATAATGTATAACATCATACAACTCCTAGGAGATGTGTTTTACATTATGGGAAATACTAAGAATAGTGATCAGAGTTTACCCACCTTTGCTACGAGTTGCCCTAGTTTGTACTACGTGCTTTAGCTTACGATAGTAGTCGCCGATACTTTTATTTATAGTTTACTATATTTGGCATGAAAGTCTTTGATTCTGATCTTTGAGTTTCTTATTCGGTTTTGAAACAATGCGGGATTTAATATCCCCTTAATTTAAATAATATTCAGTAATAGTAAATTTAGTGTATTTTATTCTACAAATCAGTGCACTGGAAGAGTTGCACTGATTGTTCTTTCACTTTATTTATAATATAGAAACAATTTTTTTTCGATTTCAGAATTTTCAAAAAATATTATGTCAAATATTTATATTTTTAAATAATATTTATTGAAATAAATATGTCCTTTTGCTTTCATTTCTAGCCAAATACCATTATATGGACCATCACATTTCAGTTTTAGAAAAGATTTTTTTATTATTATTTTGTCTTTATGAACAACAAATGTTAAATTGTTAATCGGTTTCCGATTGATATCAAATAGCAAAATGATACCAAAAAGACTCGGTTTCCGAGTCTTTTTGGTATCAAAAATTTATATCCAATGATATTTTAGCAGTGATTCTTCGCATTCACCTTTTATTTATTTATTTGTATCATGCACATTACGATAATATCCAGTGCATATCCTCATAGATATGTTGAAAATATAATATGAAAAATATATACAGAAAGATTCAAAATTTTTGCTCCTTTTGAAGATTTTTCTAATGCTTACTCCCCCCCCCCCTTCCTTATCCTCTCCTGGAACTCAATTGCATAACTACTCTAAATGTCTACAGGTTTGAAAGCTTTTCTAGACAGTGTTCATAATCCATTACTTCATTTTACCATTTTGACAAAAGAAATACGGCAAGCAGATTGTTGTACCGTGAAGCTTCTAATTCTGTACTATTCATTTGCAATCTAAAATCAGCTGTTCTACTGTCTGCTGAAATTATTTGAAATTTTAGAAATAATATGCTATATTTTCATCATGCAAAATTGTTTATATGCATACCACACAAAAGAAAGTTCAGTAGTATTATTTTTGTTTGCTTTCCTTTAAAAATATCAAAATATTACTACTACTGCTGGTTGCTATTTCTGAAATAATCTACATCTTAGAAATACTTGATAATATCCTCTTAGCTGGAGGAAAAGCTAAAGGCTTATTACTCTCAGTGCTATTGAGAAAGAAAAGAGAACACTAAAGTGCCTCAAGCTGTAGTGCAGAATACATCAAGAATGTCTTGTTTCCGTTTCGATTGTTGATTACAGATATCCTAACAGAAATACTGATATTTCTTTTACATGCCGATACATTATTTATTATTATTATTATTATTATTATTCAGGCTTCCATGGAGTCAAAAGACTCATTGTGGGAGGTCCTTTCTAAGAAACACAAGTCTATCAAGACTCATCGAGGGAGGTCCCTCCTAGGAAACACAAAGTCTATCATACCACTCCTTAAATGCATTGACCGTTCTTGCTCTCACCACTCCATCAGGCAATGCATTCCATGGTTCAACCACCCTCCATGCAGAGAAACCACTCTCACCCTCTTTCTCATAGTTTCCTTTTGTAACTTCCAGGGATGGCCCCTTGTCATGACTCCTTTCTGCCAAGCGAAAGAACTCCCAGTGTCAAGCCTGTAACCACCTCTCAACAGTTTAAAAGTCTCGATCATATCCCCCCCCCTCCTCCTTCTATCCACCAAACTCTGCAGTCCACACTTCCTCAGCCGATCCTCATAACTAGCATTGTACAGTCCCTACACCATCTTTGTTATACCTTTGTACCCTTTCCACAGTTAATTTATTCCCTTCAAATCCTGGGGACCAGATCTGAGAACAATAGTCTAATTGTGGTCTGATCAGAGTCTTATACAACGGAATGATAACCATTTTATCTCTGCTGGTCAGTGGCCTTCTCATTATTGCAGCAATCCTCTGAGTTACCTTCACTACATGTCCCCTAAATTTCAGGTTTCTATCAATCATCAAACCCAGATCTCTTGTCTCTCCTACTTCCTCCAGTTTAACTCCTCCCATAGAGTATGCAGCATCCTAAACCTCAAGACCTTACATTTCGCTGCATTAAACTGATACCCCATTCATTTATCCATCTATCTAGCTTATTCAAATCCTCTTGCAGGGCTACCACATCTGCACTATTACTAATAACCCTTCCCAGCTTCGCATCATCCGCAAACAATCGAATATCCCCTTGCAATCCACGGACAATGTCATTGATATAAAGGTTAAACAATATAGGTCCCAGTACTGAGCCATGTGGAACTCCACTTGTAACTTTCTGCCTCTTTGATATTGCTCCACCATACACAACTCTCTGATACCTATCGGACAGCCAATCCTGAATCCAGTTGACCAATCTGACATCCAGACCCATGTGCTGCAACTTGAATATCAGCTTATCATGTGGCACCCTGTCAAATGCCTTTGCTAAGTCTAGGAAAATGGCAGTATATGCCTTTCCCTCATCTAATGCTCATGTAACTTTATCATAAAAGGCTAGCATATTGCTAAAACAAGAGTGCCCCTTTATTTATGCCAAAATAATTTCTTAATTTACAATGATCAGTTTTACTTTTATTATCGAAAAATTATAAATTATTTCATACATTTATCTTGAAAAGAGGATTTGAATTATTTTAAAAGAAAAGGTGCATATGCGTTTCATAATCGTCTTTTTTTTTTGGGGGGGGGGGGGGTATAGACCTATTCAATCTGCAGATATTTCAGAGAATTTATTTTATAAATAGTTCGCAAGACAACTGTTACAAACATAAATCACTTGGGGAACATGCCCATTCATTTTAGTGTAAAATAGTAGCAAAGGTTCAGTTACTTTAAGTTATCTAACCTAGAAGAAAATGTTATGTCTGCTGATATTAGAATCTTATGTGAATAATTTTTTCTGACATGATTTCTCTATTCGTTATAATGTAACTAATTTCCAGATTTTTTCCCTCCTGCATACTCCATGTTATATGCAGTGATTTCTTCTTTGCACTACAAGAAAAAAAATCAGATAACAGAAGAAAAATATATAGCATTTTCTTTTTCATTGGCTGAATTTACAATGTTCTTTCTTTGTGCTTTGAAGAGAAAGTGCAAATGATTTTTTTCTTACTATTTTTGCCATTATAACATCTGATATAATTATAAGAGTGACATTTTACTGTTTTTCTCCCGCACGAGAAACAGAAATAAGGTAGTAATAATATTATTGATTCCGTCAAACTTCATTGTAGCAGAAATTTTTATTACAAAACTTTGTAATATACATATATATATCTCCGAAACAAGAAATTTGGAACCCATATCACATCAATGTTGAGTGTTGGCAAGGTGAAAATGTTCACGTAATTATTTATATATTTTATTTATTAATTTTATTTTATTATTTTTTTGGTGAAATAGTTTACCTGAATACTCTTTCCAGTTCAAGAGGAACTGAAAAGAGTATTCCAATTCCTCTTACATTTTATTCCTTCAAAAATATGAAAATATCATTCTGTGTTATAAAAAGAACTTAAAAATTCGCCTTCAAGATGAAATGGAAACAGTACGTTCAGGTATCTCTCTATCGATATTTTGTATTGTAGTACTGAAAAGGACTGTTTTGATGGCGCTGAAAATAAACATTTTTTATTTCATACTGTTCTGAATTTAAATTCTTGAACAGTGTGGAACACCCTAAAGCAAGGGTAAACACACAAAGCAATTTTACACTCAGGGCACCAGATTTTTGTTTCCTTTCTGATATTTTTTTATTACATACATAACATTTGCATGCAGGTTTTTTTTAATTAGCCGTTGGTGGTAGATTTTAGGGATAATGGTTGGAGTTAGCAGCATTCAACCTCAGATGTCTGGCAGGATTGCCTGTTTTTCTGCTTGCTGAAGAAGGCGCATGTGCATGCAGCAATGCTTTCGCAATTTCTATTCTGTATTCTATATATGTTATGGTGGACAAACATTTTTTCTTGTGCAGGAGGAAACTGTTCCAAATAACAAAATTCAATATATGTCCAAACACTTTTTTGTAATATTTTTTACGCTGTTTCCTCATTACAGAGTAGAAAGATAGCTGTTGATCGTACCTCTCGACTCCACCCATAGCATCGTTGTATGCATGCGTGCGCTTGCACACACACACACACACACACACACACACACACACACACACACACACACACACACACACACACACACACACACACAGCAATCGGTTTTTCTTTCTTCAAACCATGCTTCTCCATGGATTCCATTGATGGATTGTGCAGGGAAGACAGCAGAAAAACATCTTTTTTGTCTTTCCAACGTAGTGCAAAGACTTTCCCTTGCTGATAAGCTCGAATTTCCCCCTTCGATAGCTTTCCTGAAGCCAGATCTGGAGGCATGTCTCGCCTTTTTGCATTTACAGTACCATATCTATCTGTACGATGCTGTAAAAGCAAATAAGCGAGTTCAGGACACATATAGTAATTATCCATTGTAATGCAGTAACCTTTCCCCAGTAAAGGGTCTAGTAACTGCATTACTGCACGCATTGACAAGGGGAGATCCGAATCTTTATCATGCTCGATTAGAGTTGCTTTCTTGTATAATTTTTGAAATCCCAAAGATATCCACTTTCCGATTCACAAAGCATAAAAAAATTTACTCCATACTTTGCTTTCTTTTTGGGAATATACTGCTTACATTTCAGTCTACCTATGAATGGCATACAGCTTTCATCGATTCTCAAGTCTCTCTCAGGAATGTAGAGTGATCTACATTTATGACGGATTTTCTTCAGAAATTCATAAATTTTGTTGAGGACTGGGCAAGGATGTGTTGACTGATCGTATTCCTCATTATTCTGAAAATGCAAATACTTCATGATGAGACTGAATTGTTTTTCAGTCATAACATCACGAAACATTGGCTTGTTCAGAATCCAGTCTGTAGACCAATACATTTCGAGAGCGGGCTTTTTCACGATACCTTGTACAATCAAGAGTGCTATAAATGTAAGGAGCATGTTTGATATCTATTGGGCTCCAAAGTTTACTGCGAGAATGCAGACTGTACTCAATTTGCTGATGTTGTTGGCCAGCATAAAGGTTAGTCTTTTCCACTATGAAGGAAAGAATATCATCGTCTAAAAATAGATGGAAAGAGCTTAAAATGTTGCTGGAGTCAAAGTCTTCAGTAATTCCTCGCTTACCTATGAAGGGAAACCGTGGACAAGCTGGTGTACTTTCAGTGGCGATCACCCATTTTCTGCACAAAGACATATCTAAAGTACAGGCAGAATCGCTATCTTCAGAGGTAGAAAGATTTCTCTCCTCATCAGTAGAACAAGAGCTGCTTGAAAGGCAAAGGCTCCAACTTTTCTGCATCTCACGAAGGTTCCTTTTCTTACCTTGAATGCTACTGCTACTGCTTGCCATTTCGTAAATGAATTGTGTCTTGGATATACTTACTAATTATTCCTTTCTCCCCAGTAATAAGCTCGAAGCTAATGGAGATTACTAAACCACTGAGAAACAGAACAACAGAACATGCACAGTAGGCAACACACTAAAGAGCCTCAAGCAATATCTGAATATTTTACATGCAGAAAGTTCTTGTTTGGTGTTTCCATCTTTCTTTATTCTGATATTGCATTTGTAGGATGACAGTGATTCTAAATATTAATTTCGCCTATTACCGAATATCACATAATTTCCTGATTTATAATAATCAAGAAATAATATGAATCAAATTATAAATCAGAAAATATACAATTTTCTGATTTATAATTTGCTAATTTATACTAATCACCACATAGTTTCTGTATCGAAAAATTAAAGTTATGAGGATCAATTACTAAAGAAAAATAACGAATTAAATAAAAACTGTACCTATGTTTCATAACAGTTTTTGGGTGTGTGATAGTGATGCAATTGGTGGGGGGGTTAAGCTATCAAAAGCGAAATAAAGTTCAATTCTATTGTAAAAATATGGAAATGAAATTTCACATTTGATGCATATCATTCAAAATATATGTATATCGCTTACTTTAAAAATTAGAGTTGATATCTGAATTATGCAGAAAATATATACATATAAATTAAAATCATAACTGTTAATTTCATTTTGTAATGCCCAATTATACAAGGAAACCAAGAAAGTGAAAGTACAAAGAAAGTAGATTACTATATAAAGAAAAAATTTAGTGATATGATTAAAGAAATTCAGGTTATTCTCTATAAAGCAAAGTCAATCAAGCACGTCCTAAAGGAAATCTGTGAAGTATTATTCGATTTCGATGATTTTGAACAAAAATAATATAATCTGGAATGCTGGCAGCTGGCTTTCTTTTTTTAAAATAATATTTCAAATAATTATCATGAATTAATTTCTTTGAGAACAAAGAAAATGTTTTGTCGAGTAAGCAATTAGAAAAAAATTAGTGCAAAAAAATTAAAAATGAAATTTGTTCTCCAAGGTAAGGCAATATTTAAGTGAAGAAATTATGCAAGGATCTTTATTTTGTCCAGACATTAAAATTGTATTGTACAATAAAAAGAGAAAACAAAAATATACTAATGGACATGACAGTCAAATTGCACTTCTTATCTCTGTTCTTTCAACAGATGGGCTGAATCATATCCAGATTTAGCTGGACATCCATAGACATCCTGGCTGTTTGGGAGGTTAACAGAGCATCAATACTATGGTACAGTACCTGGGACTTTTTTCAAGAATTTGTACTGGCAAGTGATTTTACTACAGTGAGAGTTGACTGTAAGCAGGTAGGAAGGATTAAAATTACTTACCGCCTATTTTGAATTAATAGTTGAATGTGGGATAAGATATATGGAAGTGCCTTCATACTGTAACTGGAAGGATGATGCAACATGTCCTTTTGTAGTTGGAAAGAACTGGATTCAATTTTTGTTGCTGGCAAACAATTTTTTTTAATCACTAAAATTAAAGGACTTTTTTTCCAATTGAAAGTGTGTTAAACAGTGAGGTAACAACATCTTAAATTATTCTAGTTCCCCCCTCCCCAGAATATTTTGGGATATAACTAACTTTTCATCCCATAAAGAATAACTCTTCACCATTGGATGCATGGGCATAACAATGGGCCTATGAGTTTGAGTGCAGAATATTACCTGAGGGTTATCTGAAGGATCAGGAACCTGATATTTTATTTTTTGAGGGAGGAGGGGGGGGGGTAATACTGAGAAATAGGATTTAGGTGATTGCATTAGAATCCTAAATAAGAAGGCACCTCTGGCAAGTGAATCTGGATATGAGGGCCAACCTGAGAAACGTGCATTAAGACCAGAATCCTCCCCCCTCCCCCCCCACACACAAACACCATATAACAATCTACTACTTACTAGACATGAGCTACTAAGACTACAACTGGAGTTTTAATTATATTATCTCAACAGAAACCTTACAGAATGTGAGTAAAGGCAAATTTACTGTAACTTTATATACATTTTTTATTATTAAATTGCAGAAACAAATGCATCTGTAAAGTAAGTTTTGACAAAATCATTCATGTTTATTATTAATATTTATGTAAGCATATATATAAATATTCAAAATAAAATGACTATACTTAAAGAAAAATCAGCAATCATTTTGATTGTTTTTAGGGATTATTTACCACAGAAGTCAGCATTTCCAACGCCTACAATAATGATTGACATTGGAAGGCCTGATGCTTGAACAATAGAATGTTTAGTCTGGAACATATCACTGATAACACCATCAGTGATGATCAGTAGGACAAAATAATGCGATCCATCTTGATAGGCACTAGCAAATCTAAAAAATAAAAAAAATAAAAAAGTTACTTTCTTTTATCTTATAAATAAATATTCCTTATTACTTCCTTTAAATACTTGTACTAATCTTGAATCAAAGTATAATCTACTGTTCTAACTTGCTCCAAAAATGATCAAGGAGCAGGTTAGAACAGCAGATTATACTTTGGCTCCAGTTTAGTACAAGTATATAAAGAAAAGTTTAAAGATGAGTTTATATTTTACATGGATTATGAACCATAAACCTATCTTTAGATTTTCATACATAAACTTTTTAATTCCAAGTAGTATTCAAATGTTGGGAGATTTTTTATATTTTAAATAAAATGACAACTGGTGTCAGGCAAATCCACATTCACACATGCTAAGAATTATTCCTATCCAAAAAGCCATAACACTACTGACATATTTAGCAAAATTTAGTATATTTAGCAATCATATTCTGCTAAAGTTTTTAGTATTAAACTACAAAAATTATGCTGCTGTGGACTTTTAAGATCTTATTAAGAAGTTTTTATTTTTTTTTCTACACATGCTCTATTGCATACAATGCATTATATTGCAGATATCACATAAATTTAATTACTATTTTCATATTTCTGTTATTTATATTTCACATACATAAAAGCTTCACTTCATTAATCATGTTACTCTATTACTAATTATTTCCCAAGTTATGAACAGGATGCATTCTAACCAGATCATAAGTCAAAAATATGAAATGAGGTGGAACATACACTCCAGAAGGTCAAGAGGAATTCAAATGAGTGTGAGTTGCATAAGCCACAACAGCACACCCAACCAAAATGGCTATAGTATTTCAGTTACAAAATAAAGTTTTATTTCAAAGCAAAAGAATGATAGTTTTTCAAACAAAATATAAAAGGTTTTGTCACACAGTTCTTAAATAGGTACATCACAGGAAAATATAAAGTTTCAGGATAGCCTTTTGTTTTTTTTTATTTTATTACTAATCACTATCGCTTTTTAAATTTAGAAGACAGATTTAGTTTTTTTGTTGTTGTTGAATTTTAAAACAAAATAAAAAAGTCAATACAGACAAAAAAATTTGGTCTAGCAATGAGTTACATGCTATGATCTTGACTGCCAAAAAAAAAAGCAGGAAGTCCATCCAATAAGGTTATGTATTCAAAGAATAATTCAAAATGAAATTTTTATGGCATTTTTATAATATAGTAATTAGAACTGAAATTTTAGCATAACTTTGGATGATTATAAATTGGGGAGTATACCTACATTTGGAATTTTGTTTTTAATATGCTATATTAATTGATTTTCATGGTATTTTCAAGCGACTTCAGGAATCCAAAGATCCTCTATTGCCTATTTCTAGATACAAAATACACACACACACACACACACACACACACACACACACACACACACACACACACACACACACACACACACACACACACACACACACACACACACAATATAAGCGAAGTGGTTGGTTCTCATGCCATGCAGTAATCATCTACTACCTTAAGATTTTCCCAAACATTCAAATCATAGTGTGATTTAAATGTGTAGATTAATTGGTTATTATTAGAAATGTATATACTCAGCCATCCTTAGAGTTCATTTTAACTCCTGACAAAAATTTTAATGTAAAAAGCATGCATTTGCTATATACTATCACAAAACTATATACAAGTTCCAGCTAATTATTTGTTACAAAAATACAGAACCCAAAGAATGAAAAGAACTGATATCCTTCTTGCTTTTGGATATATGTATTCAGTTCACTTCAAAAAAGTCTGAAATAAAATTCCTAACAAAACTAACAGGATTTTGACTAAAAGTATATATGAACTTCATAGACCAAAAAAATCCAGTAAAATCAAAGGCATTGGTAACAATCCTCTTAGATCTGCTAATAGGAATAAGGAAGCAGATTACCAAAGGTTTGGAAGCGAGCCATACACAAAAAAAAAAGATTATAAACTTGGAATTAGAAGGGCTTTTTTCATTTTGTAAAGTGTGCAGATTGAAAAGGAACTGAGCATATGTCCCTAATATGATTGTTGGAACTATATCCATGAGTACTATAACAAAGACATTGAAAATGTCAGTTTCTAACATAGTACTGAAATGGATTATTCAGATGCAGATCCTCGTCAACCCATCAAATTCCTAATATATATATATATATATGTATGCCCAAAGATACTGTGAACTACATGATTAAATTGATGTATTACTAACTTTGCATTAACAATTTTCCTCCAAATAAGTTATGTCAAGCCAACATTATATTGTCAGATCTTATATTTTGGTTTTTAACTGCATCAGTCCACATAGATCTTCGTCTCACTTTAGGTCTTTTTCTTGTCATCTTCCATCAAACATCTATTTTGCACTAACATTTCATCTCCCATTCTGTTTAAGTGATCCTATTATCTTATATTGGCTCTGCTCACACATTCTTCAGTCATGTTCAGTCATTCTACAACATAATGTTCCTTCCTAATATCTTCATTTTTAATTTCTGCTACTAAAGCCATTTCTCTGCACTCTGGATTTTTCTCATAACTATTTTATTTTCAACTCTCAGATAAGTTAAAATTGGGTTTGAACAGTGTCTTATAACACTAGTTTGCTCTGGCTAATTTCTCTCTTACGCGATATAAATTTATTCAACTGGCTCCCGAACATGCCAGATTTGTTTATTCTACTACCTATTTCTAAATATATGAGGGTGATATGAAAAGTTCTCGGCCTCGATCATAGATGGCAACACACTATCAGGAAGATTTTTTTTTTTTTTCTAAGTTGGTAAATCTGTCATAAGCATTCATGTGAAACTGCAAGTCATTCTATCAAGTAGTTTGTTTTACACAGCTATCTGAAGCAAAAGTGTCACCTGTATCCCTTGAAATAGATAAAATTGAGTATTGTGCGGTTATAAAATTCTTTGTAAAAGAAGGTTTAATGGCAAAGGAAATTCATACAAAGTTCATAAAAGTTTATGGTCACTCTTCTCCTTTGTTTTCGACAATTAAGAAATGGGCTGCCGAGTTTAAATGTCGCTGTACCAGCCTTGAAGATGATCCACGTGAAGGACATCAAAAAGTGTAACAACACCAGAAATCATTGATCAAGTGCACGATATGGTATTTGATGACAGGCGAGTCAAAGTGCATGAAATTGCTGAGACACTATAGGCATTTCAAAAGAACGTGTAGGATAAATTTTGCATGAAGAATTGCATATGAAAAAGCTTTGTGCAAGATGGTTGCTGCGCTTGCTCATAGCAGATCAAAAATGCGCTCACATGAAAATCTCCGAATAGTGCTTGGAGCGTTTTAACAAGAATAAAACTGATTTTGTGCATCGATTTATTACTATGAATGAGACTTGGATTCACTATTACACACCAGAATCCAAACAACAGTCAAAACAGTGGACAGAAGCTGGTTGTTCAGTACCAAAGAAGACAAAGTCGGTTCCAACAGCAGGAAAGGTCATGGTATGGTGTTTTGGATGCTAAAGGCATTTGTTTATTAATTACTTGAAAAGGGTAAAACAATAACCAGGGAATATTATTCCAATCTTTTAACCAGACTAGATAAAAAAATTCATGAGAAAAAACACAGTTTGCAGATGAAAAAAATTATCTTTCATCAGGACAATGCACCTGCCCACTAAAGTGTTTTGCCAATGGGAAAATTAAGGGATCTACACTATGAATTGTTGGAGCATTCACCATATTCCCCAGATTTGGCTCCCTCACATTTCTGTCTCTTCCCAAAACTAAAACTCTTCATTGCTGGTCAGCGTTTTTCTTCAAATCAAGAGGTGATCGCAGCTGTAGAAGGGTATTTCACAGATCTTACTGAGCTACAAGGATGGGATAATGGCACTGGAGCATAGCTGGAATAAATGTATTAGTCTTAAGGGAGATTATGTTGATAAATAAAAATAATTTTGAAATTATAAATTCGTTTTTTCATTGTTAAACCAAGAACTTTTCAGACTACCCTCATAGTTTGCCATCTTAACTAAAATTTGTGCCCAAACATTTTAATATTTTACTTGTTCCACAGATTCTCCACTAAGAATGCAGCTGATATCTGTTCAGCAGTTCTTCAATTTATTTAAAGAATCTTGGCTTAATATCTATCTTGAAAGCTGACTTATAATAGCTGAAGTACTACAAATTTAATGTTCACCTTCTCTAATATTATTTTTCAAGTACCGTATTTGCTGGCATATGAGATGCACCCCTTTTCTGTACACATTATTTAGGATAAAAAGATTTTTTTTAGATCTTTTCCTGTTTCCGCGAAATTCTTATCATTTTCTCAGTTGGGGGTGGCCCGAAATGCCTCTCTGCAGCCCTGTTTCCACGTTTTTTAGCATACGCACTCACACATAGCTGTAAGCAATATTGTAGCAATGCCGACGTTTTTCAGCCATAATTTGCCAAGAAATTTAGAGAAATTTTAACGGCAGAAATTTATCACAACAACCGTGACAACAATTGGAAAGTTTAAACGAACAAGTGCATGTGCATCCACTGAACTCGGCGTAATTGGAATGCTTTCACACGTCGCAAGGAAGCAAGAAAGAATCGCATAACTCGGAACAGAGAAAATTTCCAGAAATGAAAGTAATAAAAAACTGAGTATCGGCATATAAGACGCACCCTGTTTTTCAGACCTATTTTCAAAGAAAAAAAGTGCAACAGCAAATACGGGTATATATATAATTGACAACAACAAAATAATAGAGCTGATAAAACAATAACAATATAAAACAATATTATTTCATTGTCGTCCATTATATATACATGAAAAATAATATTAGGGAAGGTGAACATTAATTTCACAAGTACTTCAGCTATAATAAGTTAGCTGAGAATGGGGTCGAGGATTATTAGTTAAGCATATGTACAATAGAATATTGTACATATGCCTTAACTAATAACCCTCATTATTAACAAGGTAATAAGGTAACAGAAATGACTATGAAAGGAGAAAAATTGGGCATCATGGGGTGCAATGATAACGAAGTATAAGATGGACAAAGCTGGATTATTATTATTATTATTAAGAGACCTCAAGGGAGTCAGGAACTCGGTAGGGGAAAGCCACATACTACATGCACCAACTATCATATGTATTCTTAAATTCATTCACACTGCCTGCACCCACAACATACAATGGCAATCGCGTACCAACCTCTGAGAGAAAAATCTAGCACTCGCCCCCTTCTTAGCAGTATTCATTCTCAGCTTCCAAGGATGCCCTCTTATCCTTTCACCACCCTCCATAAAATGAAAAATTCCATCAACTGAAATGATGCATGACTCTTTCAGAAGTTTGTCTTCTCAATCATATCACCTCTCTTTCTCCAGTTTGCTAGTGTCTGAAGTCTATAATTTCTCAATATATATTCATAATCAGTATTCCACAATCCTGGTATTATTTTTACCACTCTCTCTCTCTCTCTTCACTGTACCAGAATCACAACAAAAACCAGGAAACTAGACCTGCACACAATAGTCCAAGTGAGGTCTTATCAAGGCCTTGTAAAGAAGCAAAAATGCCATCCTTATCTTTGTGAAAGTTTCTTTCAGCAATCTTTGCTACATGGCTCCTGAACTTCAACTTCCTATCTACTAACACTTCAAGATCCCTGGCTTAACAGTTTCTTCTAGCATAATCCCACCAATATAATATGACGTTGGATATCTAATCATGCCAAAGTGCGTGACTTTACATTTACTGACATTGAACTGACATCCATTTTTCCATGCCCACAATTCCAGCTTATTCAAATCATTCTCCAAGTACTGCATATCAGCAGCATTCCTGTTTACCATCATTAGCAAATAGCTGTATGTCACCTGTCACATCCTTCCCAATATCAAGCAAGCAATGGCACAAGAATGTTTAGGTCCAGATCAAAGATTAACTGTAAGAATGATAAAATTCAAATAGTGTGGGTGACATATCAAATAGTGGTGTGTGGGTGATGTAAGTCTACAAGATTTAAGGTTGACTGTTATTCAATCTTTACATTAATGATATTAAGAAGGATTTAACAGGTGACATAAAAGTATTTGCTTAATGATATCAGGAGTAGAATAATCAGGAATGACTGACATGCAGTACTTAAAGAATGATTTTAATAAGCTGGTATTGCGGGTATGCGAAAATGGCTATCAGTTCAATGTTAATAAATGTAAAGTTATGCATCTTGGTGTAATGAGATATCTAATGCATATTATATTGGCAAAAGAGCAGGCTTTGGATCTTGGAGTGGTGCTAGTAGACAGGAAGCTGAAGTTCAGAAGTCATGGCAAAATTGCTAATACAACTCAAAAGATAATTGCAGAAATGAACACTGACATGTAAGAATGAAGAAGTCATTTTTTCTCTTTAGGATGCTTTGATACAGATTCATCTGGACTATTGTGCACAGATCTGATCTCCTAGTTTCTGAGGTGATGCAGATACAGCAGAGAAGGTGCAAAAGAGAATGTTCAAGATGATATCAGGAATCAGGACTGTTTTATTTCCAATATCAACACAAATTAAAACTAGTTTTGAACAGTGTCTCATAATAATAATAATATTGTTAGTTTGATCTGCCTAATCTTCTGCTTTCTTGAAAACAGAGATGAAGATACTTTAAAAGTTCCTTTTTTCATCTTCTAGAAACTTCTTTGCCATTGTTGAGCATGAAGACAATTAATTTCTTATGTGTTTAAACATTTAACCTGAACAAGTTTGCTGCTCAATATATTTAAAAGGAACTGTCCATTACTTTGGGAAAAATATATAATCCCTTCTCAGCAGTTTTATATCCACTTCAACTTTGGAAGAAAATTCATTTGTTAATTTGGTAAAACTATATGCTTTCCTCTTAATGATCTTTTCCACCTTTCTGACTTAAAAAACATTCTTTCTTAACATTACATGTATCTCCAAAACTTCTAGAATAGATTCTATTCTCATCAACAGCATCCTCCCCTCCCCACTATATCAAACTTCCTATTCAGAAATAAACTTTGCAAGCACACTACTGCTTGATAACTAAATACTTAAGGAATTGACAGCGTACACTAGAAATATAAATTAAATCAACTTTAATATATACTTTCCGATATTTCGGCAATGTCACGTTGCCATCTTCATGGGAACTTAAGATAAAGACACGTGCACGCAAGTACTACATAACAGCAAATGAGAAACGAAGTGAGGAAGCTACCGTTTTCCTAAAGTCCTGATGGTGCCCCCTGGCGGGCTATATTAGGTGTTCTTGGCCTTTGGGCTGAAATTCTTCTGATATATGTTTCCCAAATTTGGGGCAGTCTCATGCATTCAAATTTGTTGAAGTTTGGCATGTTCCTAAGGGCTGAGGCTGATTCCATGAATAGTCTTTCATATTTGAATTTGCTATGATGTATTACTGTGGCTTTCTTCTACCTTATTCTGTGGCGAGTATCCAGAGCATGGTCTGCAAGCCCAGAGTGGCTGTACTGGTGAAATCGGATGTAGTCCTTGTGTTCTGAGATTCTGATATTTGCTGTCCTGGCTGTCTGGCCAAAGTAGGACAATTTGCAGCTGCAAGGGACCTGGTATACACCAGATAGGTCTAGGGGAAGTGGTTGGTCTTTAGTGGAATGGATAAGGGATGCCGATTTTCTATATGGTCTGCAGCAAGAGGTCAAGTCATGTTTTTTTAGAATTTTGTTGATTTTTTCTGAGGTGCCTTGGATGTAGGGAATGGTGATGGATTTTTTTTTTTTTTTTTTTTTGGGGGGGGGGGGGGTGGTAGCCATTGGCCGAGAACTGAAATAAGGCTGAGGTTAAGGATGTGATTTAGTTCAGTAGTTAGGGCTTGGTCATTTTTTGAACAGATTAGTTTTGCCCTGTTGAATAGTGTCTTAATAACTCCATATTGTTGTGAGGGGGGGGGGGGGGAATTGTTGGTGAATGTATCCGCCTGTATGGGTGGGTTTTCTATAAACTGAGAAAACCAAGGTTCCATCAGGTTGGCAGATGACTAGTGTGTCTAGGAAGGGGGAGGCTATTGTTTTTCTCTTTTTCCAGGGTGAACTTGATTCTAGAATGTTGGTTGTTTAAGTGTGTTAAGAAGGAGAGGAGTGTATCGGGGCCATGTAGCCAAACAGCGAACACATCATCAATGTAGCAAAGCCATATGGTAGGTTTTTGTGGGGCAGAGTTTAAGGCTTTCTCTTCAAAAGTCTCCACAAAGAAGTTGGCCAAGGGTGGAGAAAGTAGTGAACCCATGGCTGTCCCCTCTAACTGTTGATAGAATTTTTCCTGCCATATGAAATAGCCTGAGTTCATTGTGAACTGAAATAGGGTGAGATATTGGGAGGAAATTTAGCTTGGATTAGCGCTAAGGTTTCTTTAAAGGGGGACATTTGTGAATAAGGAGGATTTTCATACTCCGATTTAGGCTTTCCACACAATACTCGTTGCTTTTCTTGCTTTTCTAGCCTGAGCCTCTTATACTCATGATATTCTTGCCACATCATCTTGTAGATATCTTGCTTAATAAGGTTACACATACATTTCACTCCCAATCTATTTATTCTTCGAACATTAGGGATACATTCAAATACCGCCTCATATAAGCATCTTTTCATTAAAATGACCATTAAAATGTATTGCTGACATTTTTCCCATTCAGTAACAGATAGCATGGGAGTATTCTCCTAAGTTGATCATAATTTCCAGCTTTGTAGTTCAGCATGTAACCTGTTTTAATCAGAGCATCAATACAAGTAGACTCTTCCCAAGAAA
The DNA here is from genome assembly GCF_054136105.1 of Typopeltis vanoorti. Classification (NCBI taxonomy): domain Eukaryota; kingdom Metazoa; phylum Arthropoda; class Arachnida; order Uropygi; family Thelyphonidae; genus Typopeltis; species Typopeltis vanoorti. The sequence goes on along the minus strand of NC_143549.1, from coordinate 69,283,069 downwards.
GTAGGGCATGATCACTGCCACCAATTGGTGGTAAAATAACCATTATTCTTAACAGAGACCCCCCCCTGCCATGCTATAAGCAAATCCAACACTCTGACCTCAAGTTCCTTCTTTCACATGCTGCTTGAGAAAAATTGTCTCGCAACAATTCAATAAATTCCTCTTATTTCTTATCATGAGATTTCTCTTCTACCCAATCAATTTTTGGAAAATTAAAGTCATCCATAATGATCATTCGTTTGGTACTCATAAAGCTAAAATAATGATGCATTTCTTTGTCCCCTGTTAACTGAGCCACCAGGTCTGTAGCAACACCCGACCATATATTTCATTTTGTTAGCCTTCACTACGCCAGATAGCCTCAAACTCACTGTAATATGGGACATGTTGCCATCATTTTTTGTGTTTCTACCATAACTGGACGTACGTTATCTGATATCATTAGTAGTACTCCTCCTCCTCCTCTCCTATCTCTTGTCATTCCTAAAAATAGTATACCCATTACACTCTATCTCAGTTATCATATCTGATTCTGATAGCCAGGTTTTACTAATGCCAACAATCTTAGGCCACATTATATTTAATAAAGCAACAAACTCAACCACTCTGTTTCTGATGCTCTTGGCATTTGTGTATAGACATAATAAATTGCCAACTAGCCTATTCTTATAATTAGATATGCAATCTATTTGGCCTTGTTGTAGAACTTTCTCTTTTCCCTCCCCCAGACATACTTAAAAGGTCTGAACCCAAAGCATATTTTTCCACCTCTGCCACGTACATAACCATGTTCGAAGACATTCATATCTTTATCCTGTTTGCATACCATTGCTGAACTTTCATACAAATTTTTCTCATTCCTCCCTTGATGATTTAGTTTCTCTGACTCTCTGGCATTAGGTCTCATACAAATAAGTAATTTTTCTAGGCTCCTGATGCTAAACGAATTCAAGTATGGGCCTTCCCTCTTATTTTCTGCCATCAAACTCAGACCACACATCTAAAAACTCCCATCCACTTCTTCTACACAGTGCACACATGAAATCATTCCTTCTAAATTCAGTAATATTATATTGGTAGCAAATCTATAATTTTTACTCTCTCACATTTTTTTTTTTTTTGCTTTTTCCAACAGACCTTTCATATCTTCTCTGATACTATATTTCTCACAACTTTAATTATTAGTACCTGCCAGAACTACCATCTCTTTTGCTTTTCTTTTTTTAATTATGTTTGTTATATCTTTAATTTTTGCCCCGGGGAAAGTAGAAGTTGTGATTCCCTGAGTAAGTGCAAATTTTATGATTGAATCAGCATACTATATCATCTCTTTTTTTTTTCTTATATTTTAACTGACTTACCTTGTTGTTATTAATATTATGATTACCAAGGTCAATGGTTTCCTGCCTGTTCTTGTTATGATCCTTTTTCTTATCCTGTCTAAGTTTAGCTAAACGTTTTTCCACTTTTTCTAATTCTCTGGTTGATTTTCTAATAATTTCTTTTAATCAAGATATTTCTAATGTCAGCTTATCCTCAGATAAATTATCATCATCATGGTAGCAGCACTTTTGTTCATCAGGACAAACGCTCTCCTCAGTAGTAACAGCTTTAGACACTGGCCTGTAGTGATGAGTTTTCGGCACCATTCTTAAGAGTAGTAAAAACTAATAATATTTCTGCAATTATGTTATAAAATGCTGTAGTACAATAATTACTCTAAAAGACTACAATAATGTACTAAAACATTCAATAAAACAAAAATCACAGATCTTTCAGGAGCTTTCTAACAGCATGTCTAACATGTCCAGATATCCTTGAACCCAATTATCAAAGTAAAATCTTAGATAAGTATGGTGAAAACTTCACAGAGTTTATGAACAGGTGTAACATTAATTGTATATTTAGTGGAATATTCTGTGTGTGTGTGTGCACATACAGTTTAGAGGAAAACCTTGCATAAAGGTGTTTTATTTTTAAAAAAATATTTTGATCATACCTTGCCACATGATTAATTACAGGAGAGAAGTTTGTTGGGCCATATAACTGAACAGAAGAGAGAGTCCTGTGGTATGCTTGCAAGATACCTTCCACCCCTTGACAGTATGGATTACTTGGATCACCATTCTGAAAAGAATTAAGGAAGAAACTAGGTATATATAGCATGTACTTGTGAGGTATTCATATTGTGGTTATAGTAACATAACTGCAGTTACTATGATATAACTGTACACACTTGTATATGTGTGCGCGCGTGTGTGTACACACATACTTCTCTTTCATTTCAGATATTTTATAAGAAAATTAATACTCAGTGGAAGTGGCACGTGCATCCTCTGCACTAGGCCACCCGAAAATAGACTTATAGTTCAAGTCTAGTCGCCAACTGGAGGAACTTTTTCTAAGCCTTTCTTCAACCAGTTCCACAAATAAGTCAATCTCTGGCACAGGCAAGCGTGTTTTTCTCCCATAAACTTAAGAAAATTGACCATAGATCCCACATTATTTCAGACAATAACACATTCTGTTAGGGTTAGATAGCATTCATCAGATGTCACTTGTAATTACTGATAGCCTTGGGAACAGCTATCTCTGATTGGCTACTGGTGGAGATTGAATTGCCCACTCAAGCCTCCAAAAGATAGATAGGGTTAAAATGCCTCACTTACTCCCTATAATGGAATAAAAGGTGTTAGCTTATTATTATTATATGTAAAAACCTTTTATACCTATTTTAGTAAAATAGATATAATCATGTTTTTACACCTATTCTTTCAGTATTTCAGTAGAAAATCTTTCAGTATTTCCCCGAAATGGACAACAATTTTGAATGAAAAAGAAAGTCATTTAATATCAGTGTTGAAACAATGCCAAAGAACCTTTCAGTCAAAAGAACAAATATTAGTTGTTCTTTTTTGAGAATATTGATGGCATTCTTAAAGTTGATTATGACCAGAGTACACTAATGGCTACACATCAATAAGGAATATCCAATTTTGTCAGAAAAAGCTCCAGAGTATCTTCTCCCCTTCCTTTCTTGAATGGAAAGTCCCATCTATGGCTAAAAATAACAATACAGAACCAAATTTCAAACTTCTTCCCAATGAAAAAAATTTCCTTCATCTCATTATACCTTTAGTTATTGTTGAAAAATTTAAGTTTCATAAATTTTGTTTTTACTCTATATATATTGGATTCGTATAACTAAAAATTAATTAATAATTTTTAAAAAAATGTTTCACATGTTTATAATTTATTATAATGAAAATGGTAAAAAAAGAAATGCATCATCATCAAATTCCCACCATGTACCCTCAAGGGGTGTACAGGATATGATAGTACTACATGAAAAATTTACATCATTGCTAACTTCCTATCTACAATTTTCCTCTAAATCAGTCTGTTACTTGTCAAGGCTCCAACATTATCAGATCTTGTATTTCTATCATCTAAGGCACTTATTACCATATCAATCCACCTATATCTTGGTCTTCCTCTGGGTCGTTTTCCTGCCAACCTGGCAGAGAACACTTGTTTTGCTAATCTTTCCTTGTCCATTCTGTTTAAGTGACTATACCACCTGAGATTAGCTCTGCTGATGAATTCCTGGATGCTGACAATGTCGTTCTTTCCTAATATCATCGTTTTTAATATGATATTGCCATTGATGCCATCTGTTCACGCTTCTAATCTTTCTCAGGACTCTCATATCTGCGGTCTCTTGTCTTTGGTCAAGTGTTTTACTTCTGACCCAGTTCTCAGTTCCATAAGTTAAAACAGGTTTGAACACTGTCTTGTATACAGCTAATTTAGTTTCCCAACTAATTTCTCTCTTATTCCATATGAATTTATTCAATTGACTTCCTACATACAGCTTTGTTGATTCTGTTGTGTATTTCCATATTTAATTCACCATCTTCACTTCGGGGTGCTTAAGGGTCAAAGCTGTATAACTGATAGGAGACCTCTCCGTAGCCTTTAAAGGAAAGTGGAGAACTGACCAGGGCTTCTGACCTAATGTCCAATCCTCACCTTCTCGTGGTGCACTCTGTTGGGTATCTACCTAGATACTGAACGAACAAGGATGCGCTGGCAATTTGGGATTTAGCCGACCAAATTGTATTCTTATTAGCTTAAAGCAAAATACAAAATGATAGTACAACATGACAAAAAGAAATGCATGTATAAGAGCACAGAAATGAAAGAAGAATATTGTAAAATGAATCAAAAATTATAAAAAAGAGAAGATATTCTTGATGCCTGAAGCAATTATTACATAAAGGGAATCTTGGGGAGCCTAAAGACTAAATGCAGATGGCACAGCCATTTCATACTGCTTTTTAATTATTCATAAATGTATCAAGCCACCCATTTCATTCAATCACTATTTTCCACACAGAAAATCTAGTCCTTAAGCTCTTGCTAATCACACTTGTCCAAAACTCCAGGATGACCCCCACCCCCACCACCACCTTGTTCTCCTTCAGTCATAATATATTCAAAATTTTCTTTGGTATCACCAACAAACCTTCAGTCTATCCTCATTAAGAGCACTTTGCATCTGTACATAAAAAGTACAGATATGTCATACAAAATCTTATAAAAGAGGGAAAATAACCAAGTTCTCCACTCGCCAGTGTGTGTTTCAAAGGATCACTTATAATCCAAGCGATCCTTTGAGTAACTGTGATATGACCTCTGAACTTCACCTCCCTGTCCACAATTACAAAAATCCCCAGTTTCATCAATTTCCTGCATTTCAGTTCTGTCAATACAGAACTGCACACTGAAAGGCTACCTCTTCTGTCCAAAGTGTATAAGTCCACTGCAAAGTGCAGTGAAAGTAGCCAGATTCTCCTAAGTGCATCAAAGGACAATATGGAGATCAGTTTTTAGGACATGAGTTTAGAAGAATTTGAAGGCTTGGGATGCTTGAGCAAGGTTTGCCATTTGCAAACTTTGCTCAAACATCCCAAGCAAAAACATCCCTATTCATAGCAAAACTACAGATAGGGATTTGAGGTCTACTGTCTACCTTTCATCAGCATTTTGTTGTTGTTGTTGTTCTAAGTAAATAAATTAAGGATTAACTAATTGATATGCACATAAACACAAATTCTTACTAAGAAGAATTCATGAGATACTCTTCCATCTGGAGGAAGTTTGGCACCAAAACCTAAGGCAGGAAATAATTTGTCCCTATCATAATCTTGTATGATTTCTCCTACAGCTCTTATTGCCAAAGCATAAGCATTTGGCTGTTGTGGATTCATGTAATGAAGGGAAGCTGGATCACGTGGATCACCATTTGATGCAGTAAAGTCCACAGCAACTGTAAAATGCATCTGTGTCCTGAAAGAAAGAAAGAAAGAAAAAATGTTAATTATATTTCAAAGTAGTGGATTACAGAAAGAGCAATCAACAGTAGATTTATACATACAAATATTCATTAAAGGAACATAAAGAAATACTTCTACATTAAAATCCTATCCATCTTCAGTCAAATGTATTAATCTTTATTTTTTTTTAATATATTAATACATTCACATTGGGGCAAGAAGAAACTTCACAGACTGTCCTTGACTGACAAGATGTATTCTCCCATATTGTGGTATATTTCATACTGCTTTTCAGAAAATGTGCCACATATTATAATGGGTTCTTCAATCAGAAAATCTGTATAAGGAATGCATTTGTTTCAGAATGAATTAAAAATCAATAATTAAAGAGTCATATATTTGGTTGGTATATCACCCAATTTTTTGACCTTCATATCAAGATCATTATCTGGAGTATACATGTACATACAAAGAAACAAGTTACGTTTACATACTCATAGCATGCTCAAGTCTAACTAGTTTGATCAACTATTAACGCTACTAGCCTAACCTCCGGTGGGGAAAAAAAAAACTTATTACATCCAAGCTAGAGTCCTGTTATCTGTTGGCTAGAAATTACTAACAGATAAATTAACAACAGTTAGGCTAGAGATTACTCACAGTTAAATTAGAAAACAAAAACAGTATTGAATGGTCAATATATGAAATAAGAGCTGAAATTATTGCTCAAAGTCATTAAGTGAGGGTTTGCTGAAGCACTTGAAAAGAAGTTATGTGGGCTAATTGTGTGATATCCATATTCTTGGGATTTGAGTAAGTGTCGATCTGAAGATAACAGTTGCCCAAATTTTTGAGCAAATTAATGCAACCTTACAATTTGAATTGTTTCACTTACTCATTATTGTGCATAAACTGTAACATGTTGCTTTGTGCTCTGAAGATGATGTTAGTTTGAAATCCAGCAAAATATAAGATAAATATAAAGTTAAACATATTTCATGTAATTTAGTTCGTTTGATGTTGTAATATCATTAAAAATAAGTTATGAATAATGTTCACTTAAGTTTGTCTATTAGATTGGTATAGGGTGTTAAGTGTGTGATCCAAGAAGCGCTTGATTTACACTTATCAAGATTGTTAAATTTTATGCTTCTTTTGTGTTCTTTTTTATGGATTGTAATTGTGTGTCCAGTTTCACCAATATAAGGTAAGTTACAGGTGCAATGGATTTGGTATACCCTGGGGTGATTGTCATCATCTGGAGTATGTACAAAGAAACAAGCCATATTATAATACACATAGTATGCTAAAGTTACACAAGGATGCTGATCTTGTTATGAAGGTCAAATGTCAGGTGATTATTTTGGTTAAACTGAAGTTATTATAACATGATTGTTGCCTCTATAATTTATTAAAATGAAATAATCATCGCGTAACTATTAACAAAATGATTCTCATAATCCATGGAGATCTAACTCATAAGTGATGCAATTATTATGATAAGCTAAAAGATACGTGTCACTTTTGATCAAGCGGATGTTTTTTTTTTTTTTTAAAATGTATACAGATGGCGATCTTATTCCTAACTGCATCAAGCTTAAAAAAGAAATTTACATCAGCTAAAGCACTACATATCTATGTCCACACAGAGAAAGCAATATTTAGAGAGCAAATTCAAATGTCCCAAAATAAAATTATGAATTTGAAATCAAACTCTCTAGTTAGATGAATCTTTATATTTGGAATGTGCTTGAAAGGATCACTGACAACTCAGAAATTCTAGAAATTAATAATAATAAAAAAAAAAAGATTATAGCTAAATTTCATAGACTAAACAGCTAGATTTGAACAAGACTCATATAAACAAAACCAATTAGGATATCTCCTCTCTAGTGAATAACTATAGCAGCAGCAAACCACCACAAATAACTGCCATGTGATCAACTTGTCCAGACACACCCTAAATAATGGTGACCTTTTGCTACTTAATAAAAGTAAAAACTTTGCAGTAGCACCAAGAACTGTTAATAAACTGGATATAATGTACAATATTAAAAGGGGCATTAAATTTCTTCCACCTAATATTGCTGATAAAATTCATTCAGAAACTTGTAACATTTTGAATACCCAAGTAATATGTAGCAATCTCACCAAAACAAAACTAGTCGCTATCAAGACATTAAAAGCTAATAAGGATATCGTTATAACAAAGGCTGACTAAAGAAATACTACTTGTTGGAAGTTTTTCCACTTGGTTATACTATAAATAAAGATACCAAGAAATTATATACTTGGTTTAATTCTTTATCCAATTGTAAGCAAACAAAGTTTGTGCCTGAAATATAATCAAGATAGAGCAACTATATAGAAGATAATGATTGCACATCACTTTCCTTAGTATCCCATAATGCAAAGCACATATCCTTATGGGTATGTACGAGGGTGGTCTAAAAAGTTCTCAGCCTAACAATGAAAAAACGAATTTATAATTTCACTTTTTGTTTTTTTTTTCAACATAATCTCCCTTAAGACTAATGCATTTATTCCAGTGATGCTCTAGCACCATTATCCGGTCCCTGTAGTGGTTCTTAGTAAGATCTGCAAAATACCACTCTACAGCTGCAATCACCTCTTGATTCAAAGAAAAACACTGACCAGCGAGGAAGAGTTTTAGTTTTGAGAAGCGATAGAAATCAGAAGGAGCCAAATCTGGGGAATAGGGTGGATGTTCCAACAATTCATAGTGCCTAATCAACAATCCCTAAATTTTCCCATTGCCAAAACACTTTAGTGGGCAGGTGCATTGTCCTGATGAAAGATAATTTTTTTTCATCTGCAAACCGGGTCTTTTCTCACAATTTTTTTCATCTAATCTGGTTAAAAGATCGGAACAATATTCCCTGGTTATTGTTTTACCATTTTCAAGATAATTAATAAACAAAATGCCTTTAGCATTCCAAAACACTGATGCCATGACCTTTCCTGCTGATGGAACCGACTTTGTCTTCTTTGGCACTGAACAACTGGCTTCTGTCCATTGTTTTTGACTGCTTTTTGCATTCTGGTGTGCAATGGTGAATCCAAGTCTCATCCATAGTAATAAATCGATGCACAAAATTAGTTTTATTCTTGTTAAAACGCTCCAAGCACTATTCAGAGATTTTCATGTGAGTGTGTTTTTGATTTACTGTGAGCACACGTAGCACCCATCTTGTGCAAAGCTTTTTCATATGCAATTCTTCATAATGTGAAGTTCACATTATGGGCAAATATCAAGAATAGTGATCGGAGCTCGCTCCACTTCTACCACGAGTTGCCCCAGCTTGCACTACCCTTGGGATCAGTGCTGCAGTATCCAGGTATTTGCTTACGCTTGGAATCGCCGAACTTTATATAGTTTCTACTATATTCGGCATGAAACTCTTTGAGTTTCTTATTTGGCTAAGAAATTATATGGGATGTAATATCCCTTAACTTAAACAAGTTATATGTCGCCGAATTGAAGCCTTTGGCTCTTCACATATCTAATTATATCCTACACGTTCTTTTGAAATGTCTATAGCCTCAGCAATTTCATGCACTTTGACTTTCCGGTTATCCAATACCATACTGTGCATGTGATCAATGATTTCTGGTGTTGTTACACTTTTTAGATGTCCTTCATGTGGATCATCTTCAAGGCTGATATGGCCACTCAGAAGCCCATTTCTTAACTGTCGAAAACAAAGGAGAAGAGTGCCCATAAACTTTTATGAACTTCGAATGAATTTCTTTTGGTGGTAAACCTTCTTTTACCAAAGAATTTTATAACCGCACGATACTCAATTTTAGCCATTTCAAGGGCATATAGACAACACTTTTGATTCAGACAGCTGTATAAAACAAACTACTTGATAGAATAACTTGCAATTTCACATGGATGCTTATGAGACAGATGTACTAACTTATAAAAAAAAAAATCCGTTGCCATCTACGGTCAAGGCCAAGAACTTTTCAGACCACTCTCATATAATGCTATGCATTATGGGAAGGGTCAGTACCCAGACAGTTTCGACCCCTGTTGAGGTCTCATCAATGGGAACCACTCAGAAGTGATACTAAAGTTGAAGTAATGCAGAAGTCATATTTTCATATATGTGTTGCCAAAAAGTGTGACATCTTATTATGAAAATATTCTGGATTAGAGATAGCTGTTGGAAGATTTTCCACTTGGTTATACTATAAATTAAACATACCAAGAAATTATATACTTGGTTTAATCCTTTATCCAAGTGAAAGTAAACAAAGTTGGCGACTGATGAGACTTCATAATGCATAGCATTATACATACCTGTAAGGCTATGTGCTTTGCATTATGGGATACTAAGGCAAGTGATGTGGAGTCATTAGCTTCTATATACGAGTTGCCCTGTCCTCATTATATTTCACGTGCAAACTTTGTTTGCTTACACTTGAATAAAGGATTAAACCAAGTACAAGCAGCCTGTGGTTTAAGCCTCACTTCTGTTCCTGAAAAAATAGGCATAAACTGAATCGCCGTAAAACGAACCCAATTTTAATGGAATGTATGTTCCATGCAGTCAAAAAAATGCAAACAAAATATGTGTAACATACATATATATTTGTTAAAATAAAATTATTAATAACAAAAATAAAACAAAGTTATATACAAAAAATATGATTTTTTTTGTATATAACTTCAAAAAGATATTACATATTTCTATGTTGAAGTTCCTGGTTCCGGATCACCTGCATTTGTTTTGTAAAAAAAGTATCCAGTGTTAACTGCCTAGATTTTCTTTTTCTTTCTTTAAGGAGTTCAGTGTAAGGTCGAATAGATCCGATTACACTCTTTTTTACGTTCACACTCCGTTCCCAATCACGGTCCATTTTGCAGAGTTCATCAGTCAATGTCTCTATGCTTGCAAGGAGACGCTGTAAATCAGCGTCTTTTTTTATATATCTCAGAGGATCTTCTTCGTTTTCTTTCTCCTCCTTTGGATGTTGACTTAATTGTTCGGCTAATTCTTTTAAGTCTTCATTGGAAAGCAGTTTATCATGGCTCTCTAAGAATTCTGTTACATCTTCAGCTGTAATATTGTCCAATCCCATCTCTTGCGCAAGCTTGGTAACATATTCAATAACACTCTCCTCTTGTTCTAATTCCTTGAAGTGGTGCATAAATGCTGGAAGAAGTTTTCCCCATGCTCCTTTTAAACACTTTGCTGACACGTCGTTCCAAGCTGCCTCGATGTTGTTAATGCCTTTCAAATTATCGGATGACTGCCAATAGTCTTTAATAGTTTTTCCTGAAGTGTCCAAGATGCTTACCATTTCCATAAATGTCAGAGGTAATAGACTTTGAAGATTGATATAATTCCCTGATCCATCGGTTGCAAAAGCGATGTTGTGTTTGGGGCATGTAAACAACCTTGACATCCAATGGTGTTCTTACTTCAACAAGGTTTTGAGGATGTCCAGGGGCATTATCCAAGAGAAGCAATGTATCAATCTATAAAAACGTCTTGTTTAACCCAAGCTTTCTTGTTTCATTTCCAATAGACTGGATTGGAACATTCTTCACAGAAAATGAAGGTGCATGATGGCAATTTTTTCCAGTAGAGCCCGGTCTCATCAACATTAAAAATGAGATCAGGAAGATAACTTCCTTGTTCTACACAGTCTTGAAATTCTTTAGGAAAAGCAGCCACTGCTGCAACATCTGCACTTGACACCTCACCACATAATTTGACACTATGGCACTTACTTTGAGACTTAAATCTCATGAACCAACCTTTGCTTCCTAAAAATGTTTCTTTGCCTCCATCTGTCTTTATAAGATCCTCAAAAATTGTTTTTTGTTTTCTCAGTTATAACAGCTTGCATCAGAGGAATGTTTTTCTGACTCAAGTCATCCACCCATAATGATAATCATTTTTCCATTTTTTCATGAAGTTTAAACCTGCTATAATGTACATGTTTTGGATTTAGTGCTGCCGTAGATTGTTGCGCAGACTGTTTTATTCTATCTGCATTTTTCATAATTGTAGTAACAGTCGATGGAGGTAAGTTCATACTTCTACAGACATAAGCACGTGTCTGCCCATCTTCCATTCTTCGAATCACCTCCATCTTCTTTTCAAGTGTGATTGATTTCCGCGCCTTCTTAACACCAAGTTCTGCTAACTTTTCTGCACTTCTTTTATCAGACATGGTATTGTAATTGCATACTTTATCAATTTAAATAAGTATGTATGTACGTATGTAAACAAATTTAAATAAAACAATTAGGTAGATTCAACAATAAAACTAGGTTTGATACATATACATCGTAGTAGCTCAGTAAACACTCAAACGCTAGAGTGCCTGCTAACATCGTTTCTCAGTCAGACCACACTACAGTAAGAAAGCACGCACAGGCATCTGGCGTTACTGTGAATTGGCATAAATTGAACCGTCGTAAACCAAGGGCTGTCTGTATATAATTTCTTGGTATCTTTAATTTAAAGTAATGTTACTGTTGTCTTAACCAGATCAACTAACTTTCATCATGTGAATTAATTAGTCTCTGACAGCAACACTGTCAGAGACTAATTTATTCTTCTGCTTTTGCCAACATTTGAAGGTATAGACATCCCTAATGATTCTTGGCAAAGGGATAATTAGGGATGTGTCAACATGCACTCAAGGACAATACTTCATAAACAAAATTAAAAACATAACACTTGGCAAAGATGATTCATTAATCAGTTTTCGTGTTTTTGTCCTCTTCACAAATGTCCCAATCAATGACACAATTCTTTCATTTACAGAACAAATTTCTGCTGATATTCTGGTTACCTTTGTGCACTACTACATTCTAGTTACTTTGTGTGACAAAATAATATTTACCTACAGAAAGAAGGTATAGCCATGGGCTCATCACTATCTCTCTTCCCCTATTGCTAACATTTATATGGAAGCTTTTGAGCAATGTGCTGTAGTTTATTTTAAAACCTCAGTTTTTATTAGATACGCTGACATGATATTTCCATTATCTGGCCACATGGCTGTCAAACTTTAAACATCTTCCTCAGCCATCCTGAACATGAATACATACAATTTACCATTGAAATTGAATACCAAAACTCACTTCCTTTCTTGGACATACTGGTCACACATCTTCCCTCAGGCAGTCTATCCTTCACTGCACCCTTAAAAACAGAGCTTTAATAATTTGCTCTAACAAGCAATAAGTAGTAATAAGAAATTATTAGCAATACATTTATAAACAATGACAATAGCAAAAATATCAATTGAATTCTTCATATAACTACACTAAAAATGAAAATATAGATTATAGTAAAACAATAACTATTCCATTCATTCAAGGGTTATCAGATAAAATAAATAGAATGCTACATCATCACAACCTTAATGCTACTTTTAAATCACTTATAAAATTTAAAAAAAAAAAAAAGCATATTCAATCTTTCAAGGATTCACTCTCCCACCCCACCTTGAGGTATACCAAATTCACTGCACCAGTAACTTATCTTATATTGGTGAAACTGGACACACAATTCCAATCCATAAAAAAAGAAAAAACAAACATAAAATGTAACAATTTTGGTAAATCTGATTTGTGAGGATTTGGTAAATCCTCACAAACTGATTAAAAAGGTACCTGTTCCTTACATCATACAAAAACCTGGTATAAACACAAATTTAACCTGTGAAATTTTGATTACCTATCCTAATCTAAACAATAATAGCGGCCTAAAAATCCCGATAATATGGATGGCACACATTAAGACTATAGCAAATCCTCACCTTAGGAATCTAAGCAATAAAATAATTTAAGCTCTTATTTCATATAATAGCTGACATCAATACAACTTGAAATCAGTTCAAACTACATTTGAGATTTTCCATATCAACAGGATAGTTCACAAATTTTACAAATAAAATTCTCCAGAAAAAATTGCAACTTAAAATATAACATACTGTATATATGGAAAACTTTGTAAATATGCATCCAACTGATGTCAAGAAACATAATATTCAGTAAAATGAGTTCCCACTTGAAGCAAATCATGTATGAAAATGTCTAGTGTGAACGTGCTAATATATTAATTCTCATTATAAAATTATATAAACATTTTAAAATGAAGTATCTTTTTTGTTAAATATTCTTTTCAGGATGCCTAATTTTAAACAAAATAAATTTTATGAATGAAATTTTAAAAATTGAACACATTTATCAAATTCTTCATAAAAACATAAAGAAACAAGTTAAGCAGGCCAAACATTCACAAAATCTAGTATTTGCTACCAACTGATAATTAACAAACTCTGCAATTGCCGGTCCCAAGCCCGGATGAGAAAGGAGGAGGGTTGTACTAGTGGCTAGCAACCATAATATAGAAAAAACATATTACTACAGAAACCTCAACCATTGTTGGAAAACTGACACAAAACCAAGAGGGAGAAGTGTTGGGAAAATGAAGCAAGCCAATGAAAGCCCCATTGGGGAAGATCACAAGCAGAAAACTCCAAGAAAAAAACCTCTTTAGCCCAAAACTTTCAACCAAAATTGGATGCTGGAATATTAGGACTTTGTACGAAAGTGGAAAAGCTAACTTACTAACCAGAGAAATGGACAAATACAAAACTGAAATACTAGGTCTAAATGAGCAGAGAAATCCAACTAACAACAAACAAATACATTTTATATTCTAGAAAACAAAATGAAGATGACACACATGGCGAAGGTGTAGCTTTTATACTAACAACAGATGCTAGAAGAGCACTAATTGAATGGAAACCAGTTTCTGAAAGAATCATCAAAGCTAGATTTAAAACTAAATACAGAAATGTGACTATAATAAACATATATATGGACCAACAAACAATGCAAAAACAGAATAGAAAGAAGACTTCTACGACATGCTGCAGAAAGAAGTTGATGAAGTAAAAAGTAAAGATATGCTTTTAATTATAGGTGACATGAATGCAAAAGTAGGAAATAGTAACGTGGGATATGAATGAATAATGGGAAAAGAAGGTTTAGGAAACTGTAACGAAAATGGGGAAATCCTAAAAGACTTTTGCACTTTCAATGATATGATCATAGGAGGAACCTTATTTAAACATAAAGACATCCATAAGCAGACTTGGCTATCACCGGATAAGAAATCCAAAAACCAAATAGACCACATTTTAATAAACAGACCTTGGAGAACCTCGTTGATGGATGTAAGAGTTTGGAGAGGTGCAGATGCCTTTACAGATCACTTATTATTGATTGCAAAAATAAAAATGAAACTAATAAAAATATTTAAAGACAAGAACCAAAGAATTAAATACAATATATCTAAACTGAAACACAAGGATACAAAAGACAAATATAAAGTAACATTAAGGAATAAATATGGAAGCCTTGTAGAACAACATAAGGAAATAGACATTGAAGAGAACTGGGAAAAAATAAAGAATATATATAATAGTACTGCCGAAGAAGTTCTGGGAAGGCAGAGTAGGAATCACAAACAATGGATCTCTGAAGAAACCATCAAATGATGTGAAGAAAGGAAAGCTTTATGGAATAAACTTCTGCAAAGTACAGAAGAAAACAAAAGAAATAGGGTAAATGAAAGATATAGGCTTAAAAACGGACAGGTAAAAAAAAGTACAAGGAAAGATAGAAGAGTTTTCCTGGAGGAAATGTGTAAAGAGGCTGAAGCAGCAGCAAGTAAATTTGACCCAAAGAGGTTGTTTGAGATAACAAGAAAGTTAACTAGGAAGAGTTTTAAAAGAGAAAGGCTTGTAAAAAATAAACAAGGAAAATTACTCACAAATGAAGCAGACATAGAAAAAAGATGGGTAGAACATTTCCAAGAAATTTTAAATGGAGAAATAGAAAACCTAGAACATGAAATACCAGAAACACCAGAAGAAGAAATACATAAAATAAATACAGGAACTATAACTAAACTAGAAATAACTCAGGCAGTAAAGAAAACAAAAAATAATAAAGCAGCTGGGAGTGACAATATACAGGCTGAACTACTTAAAGCAGATATAAACATTATTGTTGACATGCTACACCCCGCTATTTAATCAAACATGGGAAAAGGAGGAATGGCCAGAAGACTGGAATGCAGGACTCCTGGTGAAAACTGCCAAAAAAAGGGAGATATAACACTTTGTAAAAATTGGAGAGGGATTTCACTTCTAAATGTTGTAAGTAAAGTATTTACTAGAATTTTTGCTAGAAAGAATGAAACAAGAAATTGAAACTAAACTGAGGAAAGAACAGGCTGGGTTCAAGCCAAACAGATCTTGTATTGATCAGATAATAATTTAAGAATAATTGTTGAACAGTCAACAGAGTGGCAGAGTAGCCTATACTTGGGATTCATTGACTTTGAACGTGCATTTGATAGCATAGACTGAAAGACTATATGGAAGTTAATGAAGCACTATGGGATTTCTCAGAAAATTATAAATATAACAAAGAAAACTCACGAAAAATACAAAATCCAAATAATAAATAATGGCAAACTATCAGAACCATTTGCAACAAACACAGGAGTAAGACAAGGATGTATACTGTCCCCGACCATCTTTCTGATTGTTATTGATTCGGTGATGAGGAAAACATCTGGAGAAAGAATTGGCAGGATGGTCAAATAATACATACAAAATAGAATCCAGAAAGCACAGATTGCATTCAGTATGATGAAGAAAATTTGGGGATCCAAAGAAATAAAATTAAAAACCAAATTAGACTCTTCAACACTAATGTTAAACCAGTTTTACTATACGGAGCTGAAAAAACATGGTGTCACTAACAAAGGAAAACATAAATAAAATACAGGTCTACATAAACAAATGCTTGAGGAAGATACTAGGAATATACTGGCCAAATAAAATAACAAACATAGAACTTTGGGAGAGAACAGGTCAAACCAGCATCAGAAATGAAATCACTAAAAGAAAATGGAACTGGATAGGTCACACAATCAGGAACCCAGATAAAGAAATAGCAAAAATTGCACTAGAATGGAATCCCCAAGGCAAGAGGAAAAGAGGTAGACCCAGGATAACATGGAGAAGAGAACTAGAAACATAGGCAAGACCGCTGGGATGGTCCTGGAAAGAGATCAAAAAAGCAGCATTGAATAGAATCAGATGGAAGTCAATAGTTGAGGCCCTATGCTCTGCAGGGAGCAAAGAGGATAGGTAAGGTAAGGATAATTAACAACCATTTAATAACTGAATTGCAAGATGATAAGTAATATAAGAGAAAACAGACAATAACCAAATCAGTGATCATTTTATATTAATAGGTAAAATTATCATCTTTTGATATTATATAACCTGATACAACAAATCTATAAAAATCTATTTAGATTGTTATAGCTATATCACTGTTACAGGAAAGAACATGCAAAAAGGCATGTTCTTTCCTGTAAAAAAGTCAGAGAGGAGAAGAAAAATAAAAGCAAAGGGGGGGGAGGAGAGTTTAGAATGTGATAAGATATACAAAATAAGTAAAAAAAAAAATCATTCAGATCAAGAAAAGTAGCCAAAAAAAAAAAAAAAAAAGAGAGAAACAATACTTAGGGACTTTTTTTAAATGCATATTTATCATTTTAACAGTATTTCATTGACTTATGATTAAAATCACCAGGTAAGCATACAGAATATAAATCACCAAATAATGTTGATATTAGTAAATGAAGAAGAACATTATATCAACACAATCACCTGAATAATTAAGAACAGAAATACTTAAACAGATTCAGTCTCTTCTTTAAAGTACACTTTTAGACTCTAATGTAATATAGCTATCTAGCTAGACTATTTATTTTAGAAAATGCACACTTATGGAGAGGAAGATGATAATCATCATCATCAAATTCCTGCCATGTACTCTCAAGGGATGTATAGGATATGATAGTACTACATGAAAAATTTACATCATTACTAACTTCCTATCTACAATTATCCTCCAAATCAGTCTGCTACTTGTCAAGACTCCAACATTATCAGATGTTATGTTTTTATCGTCGAAGGCACTTTGTACCATATCAATCCACATATATTTTGGTCTTCCTCTGGGTCGTTTTCCTCTAAACCTGGCAGAGAGCACTTGTTTTGCTAATCTTTCCTCGCCAATTCTGTTTAAGTGACCATACCACCTGAGATTAGCTCTGCTGACACATTCCTGGATGCTGACAACGTCAAGTTCTTTCCTAATATCCACATTTTTAATATGATATTGCGATTGATGTCATCTGTTCATGCCTCTAATCTTTCTCAGCCCTCTCATATCTGCAGTCTCTAGTCTTTGGTCAAGTGTTTTACTTCTGAACCAACTCTCAGATCCATAAGTTAAAACTGGTTTGAACGCTGTCTTGTATACAGCTAATCTAGTGTTCCAACTAATTTCTCTCTTATTCCATATGAATTTATTCAATTGACTTCCTACCATACTGGCTTTGTTGATTCTGTTATCTATTTCCATATTTAATTTACCATCTTCACTAAAAATCGGGCCTAAGTAGCTGAAATGTTTTACTTGTTCCACAGGTTCTCCGTTCACAACGCAGTTGATATTTTCAATGTTTCTGCCTATTTTCATTATCTTCGTCTTTTTATTGTTGACCTTCATTCCATATCTATTACAACACGTATTCAATTCAGTCAGGGATTCTTGCAGACTTGTAGCGGATTTATTTAGCAGTATAACATCGTCTGCATAAAGCAAAGAGCTGACATTAACATCTCCAATTTTGATATCGTGTTTAATATCACTTTCCTTCATAATGTAATCCATATAGATCATGAATAACAGAGGGGATAATCCTTGTCTGACACCAGATTTAACATTAAACCATCTTCCTGTACTTCCTTCAATTCTAACTGCTGACTTACAAATAAAGACTAAGTATTACTTGATATAATGCTCGATTTACACCATACAACTGTAACATTTTGAATAGCTTCTCTCTTGGCACCTTGTCATATGCCTTTTCCAAATCGACAAAACTTAAATACAGATCTTTGTTATATTTCCATGATTTCTCAACTATATGTTGTAAAGTAAAGATATGATCCTGACAGCCGCTATTTGGTCTGAATCCAGCTTGTTCTTCACCAAGCTTTTCTTCCACAATTCTTCTCAACTGTTTCTCAAGTATACTTGCATAAATCTTACCAGGAACACCCAGTAAGGAAATACATCTGTAATTCTCACATTCAGTTTTATTTCCCTTTTTGTATATGGGTACTATGAGAGTTTTACTCCAATCATCAGGAATTCGTCTCTCTGTAAAGGCTTTCTGAACTATGTAGTACAGCCACTGTAAGATTTTTATACCACCATACTTCAGCATTTCTGGTCGAATATCATCTACTCCTGCTGCCTCTCCACATTTGAAGCAGTTAGTGACTTTTTCTACTTCAAGTATGGATATGTATTCCTGACTGTATGCCTGTTGAGTGTTTTTTTACCACTGTGCTATCACTGCTTGTTTCATTTGGCAATTGTTCGAAGTAATTACTCCATACTTCAAGGATATCTTTTTCTCCTGTTTTCATGTAACCCTTACCATCTCTAACTCCTTTTACAGCACTCTTTCCTCCATTTCTAAGCTTCTTCAAACAACCTCCAGAATATCTTACCACCTTCTTGATATTTATTTTCTATGTTCTTGCCAAAGTCCTCCCATGACTTTTCTTTAGCTAGTTTTGCACAGTGTTTAGCTTTCTGACATTAGTCTCTGTATTCTCTAAGAGTACAAGCTGACTTATTTGCCAGGAACTTTTGATATGCTTTCTTCTTTTCCTTCACTGCCTCTTTAACTTCCTGTGTCCACCATGGAGTTCTGATTTTTCTATCCTTGCAGACAACCTCACCACATGCCTCTCTGGCTGAAACAATCAGGGTCTTCTTCAAGGCTTGCCACTAAATCTCCAAGGTTTGGTTCCTGTTCTCAAACCCTTTCATTTTTGCTTTAATAATCATTGCACATCTGAAAGCTGCTCACCTTTTATTCTCTTTAAACCTTCCTTACATATAATTCTTTTCAATATGAAATTCAATTTTATCCTGCTCAAGACTAAATAGTGATCACTTCCAATTTCAAATCCTCTGTACACTCTGGTGTCCTGCACCAGGGAGAAAACACCATATCAGCTATAACATAGTCAATGAGACTTTTCTTATTTCTTGCCTCTTCTCTCCATGTGAATTTGTGCCCATTTTCATGCTGGAACATGGTGTTAGTAATAACCAGTCCACGTCCTGAGCAGAAATCCAACAGATATTTGCCATTATTATTAGCTTTGCTCTTTTCTCCAAATTTTCCCAAAATATTTTTGTTTGACTGACAATCATTTCCTACTCTGCTATTCAGATCCCCAACAAGGACCAACTTTTCCTTTTTCATTGTGTCAGTTGCTTTCTCTAAAGCCTCAAAAAATTCTCCATTTCTACTTTAGTAGAACCTTCTGTGGGACCATAGGCACAAATAAATCTCATTGTCCAATTCCCCATTCTGATATTAACCCACATCACTGTACTTGAGACTGCCTGCCATTCAAGAAGATTAGCTTCGTATTTTGTGTTGAATACTATGGCTATGAATATAACATTTTGTATTTATTGCTCAGAAAGATCTCACCAGTTTTTGTCTTTTTTGTTTCAGTCACCCCTATTAAGTTGATCGGTACTTATCTAATTCCTCAGCTAGCTCCATTTCTTTGCCATTCAAACTTCTTATGTTGATAGTACCGATCTTTAACTCTGGTGATGTTGAGTTGGGGGTGTGCTTTCAAGATTTGTTCCAGTAGCTGACTTTTTTGCTGTTCACCCTGGTTCCCTGGCAAAAACAAAAGGGGCAGTGTTTAACCGGGCGACACCCCAGCCAGCATGAAATTTTGTCATGTTGTACCATCATTTTGTATTTTGGTTTAAGCCAATAGGAATACAATTTGGTTGGCTAAATCCCAAATTGCCAACCCATCCTCGTTCGTTCAATATCCAGGTAGATATCCAACAGGGTGCACCACGAGAAGGTGAGGATTGGAGATTAGGTCAGAAGTCCTGGTCAGTTCTCCGCATTCCTTTAAAGGCTATGTGGAGGTCTCCTCTCAGTTATTCATCTTTGACTCTTAAGCACCCCTAATAATAATAATAACAACAAGAATTTGACATGTATTTGACAGAAGTCAAATACATGAATTTGACTTCTGTGATCTGGTGTAATAATACCATGGGCACAGAAGCCAAATTCATGTATTTTATACGGCACCTTTTCTGGGTTGTTATAAAGTTCACATTTAGAAATATTCATACAATTTAGTAAATGCATTGGTGATGCTTTTTCAATGTTACAGATTTTGCAGATGGGGAAGCCTTTTATGCCATTGCTAAACTTGATTGGTCTTGTGTGGCCGGTCTTGAGGCAAGAGATCATGGTAGTGGTACAGCGATTAAACTTGGAGTTTATGGTAGTTCATAGTTTTTCTGCTGAATACCAGTGGTGAGTCATGTACTGGAAAATCATTCTTTTTATGTTTTCTTTTTGAGTAGTTTTAAAAAGATCAAAATCTGTGGTATCACCTGATGTTGCAGCCATTTTTGCTACTTCATCTGCAGTTTCATTTCCCTTTAATCCCACATGGGATGGAATCCATTGGAAAATTATTTTGGAATCCTTATGTATTTTTTTTTTTTGCTATGTCTCTAAGTATTTTTTGATGGTTAGTGTAGCAGTTCTTAATAGCTTGAAAGGATGCTAAGGAATCTGTGAAAAATATAAAGTGCTTTGGGTTTTGTTTATCCAAATGTTGCAGTGCTGTGCTAACCACCCATTATGGATAAAATACGCATCCTCATATGCTTCGTATCCATCATATATTTCAATGTAATATCAATGGTATTACAATTTTAATATGCACTTCACATCCATGATAACATCGACGTCTGTAGACGTCTTGGCCAGTAGCGTGGTTAATGGCTATCTGCATGGTATGAGTTGAATCCTATACTGTTGGTTGTATTCAGTTCTATATTTTGAAAGTCATAGTTGAGTATGCCACTCCCAGAACAGCCATTTGGACTTTTGGACCATCTGTATTGAGAGTCAGGTTATTATTCCGTTATTTTTGAAATAGCTAATAATCTTAAGATTTCAGAGTTTTCTAGGCTTTTTTTCTCATGTTTCCCTATTTCAAAATGAATAACTATATTTTTCCTGTCTTGATTTATAGGAAAAGCTGGGTAGTTGGCTTTTTATTTTGACAATCCAAGGGAATTTTATTTTCCATGATTATATGCATTATCGATTTTTTCTTTATTTTGTTTATTGGTTGCCACTTTTTAAAACATTCACTTATTCTATGATGTGCAAAGTTGGCTCTTTTTTCTACAAATTTAATAACATTTTCTTGCCACCTAATTTTTAAATGAACAAGGTTGGATTCGAATTCTGCTATTTTTCCAGGAGTTGTATTCCT
Organism: Typopeltis vanoorti; assembly: GCF_054136105.1. Taxonomy (NCBI): domain Eukaryota; kingdom Metazoa; phylum Arthropoda; class Arachnida; order Uropygi; family Thelyphonidae; genus Typopeltis; species Typopeltis vanoorti. The sequence continues at coordinate 69,261,218 of NC_143549.1, read as the reverse complement.
TAGTCCATACATGATTCTAGCTGCATTTTTCTGAATTTTTATAAGCTTGTCTAAACTGGTTTGTGATGTTTGCATCCAGATAGGCAAAGCATATTCCATTATGAGTTGGATAATAGAGATGTATGTGACTTTTAAGGTTTTAGCATCAGCTCTCCACTCTACCAGAGATACTTTTCATGATATTTAGTCTTCTTTTTGCTCTGACCACAACAGTGTTGATATGTTTATTAAAGCTTAGTGATGGATCCAGAGTAACTCCAAGGTATTTGGAGTTTTCATTAAATGTAATTAGTTGATTGTTTAGCTTAATCTTTGGTTTCCACTTTCTGGGTTGTTATTAATGGTAAATACATAAATTTCTGATTTAGTAGGGTTAATTTTGATTTTCACAGTATGTAGATAAACTTTCAATGGCTTTGTTTAAATGACCTTTTGCTGTTTCTAAGTTGTTGTGAGCTGAGAATGGGACCAAATCATCAGTAAACATAGTTATCTTTGCTTCTTTATTTATATTTTTATCTAAGTCGTTTAAGTAGATGGAAAAAAGGAGTGAGCTCAAAATGCTGCCTTGAGGGAATCCCCGTCTCATTTTCATTTTCTTGGAAAATGTATTATTTATTCTAACTCAAATTGTTCTATTTCTTAGAAAGTCATAAATCCAGTTTAGAACTTTCCCTTCTATTCCAATATGACAAAGTTTGGAAAAGAGTTTCTGCCTCCACACCTCGTCAAAGGCATTGCTAAAATCTATAAAAGCTGCAATGCTGAATTTGGTAGATTTGGTCTGGAAGTTGTCTTGAATTGACTGGGTTAAGTAGAAAAGTTGATCAGTTGTTGAGTGATTTCTTCTAAAGTCAGCCCTTAATTCAAATGTAGGAGTATCATTTTTTCCATCAATTTGCCTGGAATTGAAGTCAGTGAAATTGGTCTATAACTTCCTAGTTGGTCTTAAGGTTTATTAGGCTTTAAGATTGGTATGATTGTGGCTGTCTTTCAGTCTTTTGAAGCTTTTCCTTGTTTTAGGCTATTGTTGTATAGGCAAAGCAGTCAATCTAGGGCTAGAGAAGGAAGATACTTGATCATAATTCCTTGTATGTTATCTGGTCCACATGATTTATTTATATCTAGTCTCTCCAAGACATCTCTCAATCCAGAGATTTTAAATGGATCCCAGAATAATTTGTTTTTATATTTTGAGGAATTTGAAGCAGTTTTCTGCTGTCGAGCCTGTTATGATATTTGATGGTCTTTGCTAGTATTCATCTCTAGTTTGCATATATTTTGAACATGAAAGGCCAAGGTATTTGCAATCTCCCTGTCTCCAATTTTGATATTTCCATCTGTATTTTTTAGCGTGTTAGTCTTAGTCTCACTTGCCTTTGGTATCTGAAGTGTTTGGATTTAAGTTGTGGCAAAATTCTTGCCACAGCTTCCAATTTTTAAGATGTTAAATAATTCATTTTGATTAGTTATTTTACTAGCAAGTTCCTGGTGAACTTTTGTGCAGTTTGAGATAACTTTTCTCCTGTAGAGCTTCTGGCAGCCATGGGGCTAGACACTTTCCTTAGCCAACTAAACAAACAACACAAACGCATACAGTTCACAATTGAGATTGAAAAGCAGAACACACTTCCATTTCTAGATACACTTGTCACATGTCTTCCTTCTGGCAGTCTTTCCTTTACTGTTTACCAGAAACTGACACATACTGGCCAATATATACAAGTAAACTCCTACCACCACCACCCAACACAAAAACTAGGTATCATTAATACTCTAAAAAACAGGGCTTTGAAGATTTGCTCCAATGAACAAGCGCTTAAAGACAAATTTAAAATTATCAGCAATACTTTCCTAAAAAATGGTTACAGCCAAAACACTATTAACAAAATTCTCTATGGGACCTCAATAAAAAACAAAGATAAACCAGACTACAATAAAACTATAAACATTCCTTACATTAAAAGGGACATCAGATAAAATAAATAGAATACTACAGAAATACAACCTCAAAGCCATCTTTAAACTCCTGCAAAATTAAAAAGCTTACTCAACTCATCCAAACACCCACTCCCTCTGCTGGTCCACCCTGGAGTATACCATATTTATTGCACCTGTAATCTACTATATATAGCAGAAACAAGATGCACAATTCTTATCAGACAAAAATAGCATAAATGACACATCAAATATATTAACTATGGTGAAGCTGGTCATTCTGATCATGCCCTGAACACTTTACATAGAATTGACTGGAAAAGCACCAATTATTTACATCACACCAAAACATGGTATGAATGTAAATTTAAGGAAGTCTGTGAGATTCTTATCAACCACCCTAATCTGAACAATAATGATGGTCTAAAATTCCCAAGCATATGGAAGCCACATATTCCACCCACAGAAACTTTCTCCCTAAGAATTAACTATAAACAGGACTGTAGATAATCCAGAATCTTATATCTAATATAATAATTGTCATGTTAAACTAGGACATAATTGTTACTGTAAGAAAACTATCTATATGAAAGAATGCTTCTCTTATGTTATCTTAAATAGAATTTAGCTTTGATGTCTAAATAATTAATTAACTTTATCTGTGTTTTATATATATATATATATATGTGTGTGTGTGTGTGTTATATTGTATTATATTTTCACTAGAGGTCATGCCAGTAGAATAACCATTGATCAAATCATTGTCTCTTTAGCATACTGTGTGAAATGTAACTCAGCTTGTCCTTGTATATTTGTACATACTCCAGATGATGACCTTAATATGAAGGTTGAAATATTGGGAAATTAAAATAATTATTTATAACACGGTTGTAAAGTCCATAATTTCTAAAATGAAAAACCAATATTAAAGATAGAACAAGAAATCTATTTAGAAAAATAAATGATGTTACAGGGAAGTTTATCCCTAGATTAGGAGTTGTAAAAATAATGTGGGAAAATGTCTGATGGAAGAAGAAGCAGCGAAAAAAAAGATGGAAAGAGTATGTTGAGGAACCCATGATAATGAAAAGTAAAGTGATATTAGCAATGGAATAGTTGTCGAAAGGAAAAGCTTCTGGAGCTGATGGAGTGTCAGTGGAATTATTGAGAGCAGCTGAGGATGAAGTAGTGAGTATATTGACTGAAATTTGTCAACAAATTTGGAAGAAAATATACTGGCCTAGAGACTGGAAAACATCAGTATTCATCCCAATTCCAAAAAAAATCAAATCCCAGAGACTGTGAGAATTATAGAATCATTGCTTTAATTTCATATGCAAGTAAAGTTATGCCGAAAGTGATCCAACATAGGCTGGAGCCATGTGTGAATAAAGAAATGCCACAAGAACAGGCAGGCTTTAGGAGAGGTAGAGGAACTAGAGACCAAACAGCAAACATGAGATGGATTATGGAAAGAACAAGAGAATTTAAGAAGGAAGCATTCATTTGTTTTATTGATTATAAGAAAGCTTTGGATTGCATGGATCACAACAGACTATGGATTGTAAAGAGATCAATGTGAATACCTGAACATCTAAATTCTCTTGATAAGAGAGCTATATAAAACCAAGAAGCTTCAGTAAAAACAGTTTTTGGAGAAACAGACAGTGTTCAAGCGGAAAAGGGGGTGCAGAAGGGTTGTATACTGTCGCCTACCTTATTATATTTATAATGAACATATCATAAGAATGGCTAATTTAGATGAAGATCCAGCTGGAAATAAGATTGGTGGCAGAAAAATAAATAATTTAAAATATGCAGATCATACAACCCTCATATCAGAAGCTAAGGAAGATTTGGAGCAGTTGCTTCTATTGGTTAAGAGGGAAAGACAAAGCTGGGCTTAATTTAAACATCAACAAAACAAAAGTAATGGCTTCTGGCAATTTAAATGAATTTATAATAGAGGGAGATAAAATAGAAATTGTTGAAAATTATGATTTATTGGGGTCCAGAATGAGAAATAATGGTAAATGTGAAATTATTAAACCTGAAAAAATTTCTGAAAGATAGAGATGTTTACTCACACCTCTGTGAAAGTTAGAATTGTCAAAATAATGGTATTTCCAGTAGTGATGTATGGATGTGAAAGCTGGATTATTAAGAAGAAAGCAAATTGATTCATTTGAATGATGGGTGTGGAGGAGACTATAATGAATTCCATGGACTGCAAGAATGACCAATAAGATGGTTTTAGAGAGTATAAAGATAGAATGCTCCTTGGAGGCAATGATTGCTAAACAGAAGTTGATGTACTTTGGATATATTATGTAAGCTGATGAATCATTCGAAAAGACATTTATTTTGGACAAAGACTGAAGGAATGAGAAGAAGAGGAAGACCACAAAAGAGTTGGATAGACAACATAAAAGAATTTACCAACTTAACTTACAAATGCTGAAAGAAAGGACAAGAGGCAGAGTGGGATGAAGAGCCTTTGTGCACAATATCACCAACATCCAAAAATGACTGGATGGCACACAACAAAAAATGTTATGCAGTTTAGGAAGAAAATTCTCTTAACTCTAGAAAGAAAGAGTTAAATTAAAACATTCTTGGTCTAGGAAGATCTTGTTGTTATTACTCATATTTTCAAAGAAGCTAATCAAAAAACTTATATCATCATCTCTTCTTTGAGTGCCATCTCTTATCAGAGGTTGGCAACCACCTTGGCAAATTTTGAGCGTTTCTCAGCTACTCTGAGCAGTCTCTCAGAATTCTCTACTATATTAAATCAGTCATTTTTACTGTTTATACTGTCCGACCATATATGCGAGACCCCCTCGACATTTCTGCACATGGCAGAAGAAGGTGAATACATTCTGATAATAGGGTAATCAATCCGTTTCATGGGATGAGTGTTTCTTATTATATGTCAGAAAATTATTATTTTGAAATATTAAAAAAGCATGTGATTTCGTGTGTTGGTGACAAATTTGTACATGACTTTATTCCTTCCTTCCCTTCAACACGAACTGACTCTTCTTGGCAATCTTCCAGCCAGGATTCTTGCATCTGTTATCAGACAGTATAAGTAACTTTTTTTTTACTGCATATGTCAACCTATAAGACAATATTTGAAGTTAAGAAAAAAAATGAAAGATGGAGTGATTTTATACTCCAGGTATTAAATCTGAACCTCTGAATCAGCAATTGAAAGCAGTATCAAGTGATCATCTAGCTCAGACCTGCACAACTTGATTTTCTTTGAGGGCCAAACCCAACTTGGACCACCTGACCAAGGGCCAGATCACTTCGGACCTTGAATCTTAGACTAGTCCACTGCAGCTAAACTTAAGTAAATTTGTTAGTAGGTCTAGAGTAAATACTAATTAATATGCATATTTAATTTTTTTTAGAAAGTTACAATTAAAATTATAATCAAAATTATTAACAGTCATATGGGATAAACTGATATTTTCAAAATTATTTTTCTTATCAGGACACAATTGGGAAACAGCAATCATCAGACACTTTTTTATCAACTCTCCCTCAGTAAACAATTTGCCGGCACAAACTATTTCTTGTGATATTTTTAAGCTAATCTTTGTGGCAACTTCATTTGCAGATGTCACTTTTTTAAAGGCTTGTTGCTCACCACTAAGGACTTTCAATAACTTTGCTGCTTTTATTTGCTATTCAGTTGCATCCAACTTGCCAAGGTTAGGATGTTTTGATTCAAAATGACATCTCAGATTGTACTCATTTGGCACAGCGATAGATTCCCAGCAAACAATGCACACTATTTTGTCCTTAAACAACATAAAAAAATATCTGTTTGTCCACTCAGGGTTAAATGCTCGATGTTCCGAATCTATTTTACGCTATTTACTTATGCCCATTGTGTCGAGATTGACAATATTGAGTTTTTCATCATTATTTTTTTGTAATTAATTACAAAAAAATAATGATGAAAAACTCACAATAATGCAGGTTATGATAACAGCTACAACCAACAGTTACGGCAAACTTTGTGTAATACGATTCATTCTTGTTCGTAGACATCGTCGTCATCACGGAGATGTAACTTTGAATTTCCCCGCAGCGACACTAGCGCTAACAAAACCTTGGCACGATTGTTATAATTTGTTATTAAATACAACAGTGGGAATAACTCCAAATGCAATTTATTATCAAGTTGAAAGAAACATGATTGTGACATTACTCGCATGAATGTAAACATGCAGAGTCTTAGTAAAAATTTAATTAAACGCTAGAAAAAAATTGTCTAACTTCATATTCCCTCATATGATTAAATAATTTCATTCAGGCAGACGGGCCAAAATAAATAGCCATGTGGGCCACATGAAGCCAGTATATTGTGCAAGCCTGATCTAGCTTCTATGGTAATGTAAACTGAATAGCAGTGTTATGAAAAATGCATGTATACTATGTTCTGAGAAGCTTCTGCTTTCATATTATGGTGATTAGAATATTAATATACTGATATATTAATATATTTTTATATAAATATTTGTAATTAATAAATGTATTCATTAGGGTAGGGCTTCCCAAATTTTATGGCTCGAGCTCGACCCAATTTCGAAAACTGTAATTTTTTGCAACCCACTCGCTTGTAATGCATATTTTAAAAGGAAGGGGGGGGGGGGTGAATAAAAAATATCACTTTATTACTTTTCAATTTTTTATTGAATATGGAGAACCTGTTGAACAAGTGAAACATTTCAGCTACTTAGGCACCGTTTTTAGTGAAGATGGTAAATTAAATGTGAAAATAGACAACACCAGAATCAACAAACCTGGTATGGTAGGAAGTCAATTGAATAAATTCATAAAATTCATATGGAATAAGAGAGAAATTAGTTGGAACACTAAATTAGCTGTATACAAGACAGTGTTCAAACCAGTTTTAACTTATGGATCTGAGAGCTGGGTCAGAAGTAAAACACTTGACCAAAGACTAGAGACCGCAGATATGACAGTCCTGAGAAAGATTAGAGGCATGAACAGATGGCATCAATGGCAATATCATATTAAAAATGAGGATATTAGGAAAGAATTTGACATTGTCAGCATCCAGGAATGCGTTAGCAAAGCTAATCTCAGGTGGTATGGTCCATTAAATACAATGGGCGAGGAAAGATTAGCAAAACAAATGTTCTCTGCCAGGTTGGCAGGAAAACGACCCAGAGGAAGACCAAGATATAGGTGGATGGATATGGTACAAAGTGCCTTACACGATAGAAATATAAGATCTGATAATGTTGGAGTCTTGACAAGTAACAGACTGATTTGGAGGAAAATTGTAGATAGGAAGTCAGTAATGATGCAAATTTTTCATGTGGTACTATCATATCCTGTACACCCCTTGCGGGTACATTGCAGGAATTTGATGACGAACTTTCTTTCAACGAGTCTAGATGTTCAACTATTACAGAGATTAAGTCGTCAGCTGGTGCCACTTCATTTTCAATGATAAAAGTTTCGAATGTCTCAAAACAATCATACTTTTAGTAGTTAATATTTTTTTCCCATAAATAGTTTTTTGGTAAAACCTTGAATTTTATCATGTACAGCAAATATATCAGCTCCATCCATTTCTTATGAGTATAAATTTAGTTCGTTTAATTTCGCAAATGTATCTGCCAAATAAGTGAGCTTCAGAACAAACTTCTCATCATGCAAAGATTTTGCATAATTGTTTTGTCTATCCAGAAACATTGTGACTTCTTTGCAGAGTTTAACAAGTCTTGTAAGCACTTTGCCCCTCGACAGCCAGCGCACTTCAGTATGCAAAACAAGAGATCTATGGAAACTCCCCATAGCTTCAAACAGTTTTTCAAATAAGCATGACTAATGGTTTACTCTTGATAAAATTTATGATTTTCATGGCAGTGTTTAAAACGTTTTTCTTGTCTAACATACTTTTAGATACTAATGTTTCTCTATAAAGACTACAGTGAGTCCATGATGCATTCGGACCTAGTTTAAGAATGTGTTTCACAATATCACTATTTTTTCCACACATTGCCCATGCACCATCTGCAATACATATACCAACGCAATTCATCCAGTGCAGTTTCTTCAATTTGACATAAGTGTCAAGAGTTTGAAAATTTCCTTGCTAGTACCTCAAATAATTGGTTTACAAAATAGCATATCTTCATGCAGCTTATTGTTCCATATAAAACGGATAAAAACAATCAAGTGGGGCAAACCTTGTATATATATCTGTTGACTCATCCAGTTGCTATGAAAAAAATTTACTCACCTTAACTCTGTTGATAAGCTGATCTTCTATCCACTCGGACATTTCATGGTTTCTGTGGTAACAGTGTTATTGAAAAGTGGAATTAATTCAACCTCTTGTCACCAAACATAACTCCAACAGCACCTTTTATCGCTGGGAGTACTAATGACTCTCCAATGGTGTGAGACTTACCAGATTGTGCAATTTGCAAACTAATGAGGTATGGCATGCATTGTTTTTTCATTAATACTGGTGAAATGAGAAAGCATATTTTATGAAGTATTCATTTCTTTTAGTTTGCTTGCAAAAAAATGAAGTGGCTTGTTTTTCAAATCTACATGTTTTGTCTCAATATGGCAAAGTAATTTGTCAGGTCCCATATCGTCATTTGCGAGAATTTCATAGTAAATAACACATTGCGTATATATATATGGATCTCCTTTGTCACCATTCCATGTAAATTTGAATTTTAAGTAGTCAGAATCAAGTTTTCTTACTACTTTTCATTGTTTTGATTAGTGGCTATGCACTTCACAACCATATGCCTGGGGAAGGAGTGTCCTGGGTTCGATTCCCGTCTCCGACGTGAGGAGCTTGGGGATCTTCCGCAGCCATAGCCAAGTTAGCCAGTCTTGGGCGTGGACAGCAGGGTTTTTCTCCCAAGTTTATCTGGGGTTTTTTATCCCACAAGCATGCAAACCGGCCCCGTGAACACATGGATCTACAGCCATAAATACTTAATCCCCCATGAGGAGGCTCAACTCGCCCCAATAGGGACGGGGAAGAAAAGGAAGGAAACTCCATATGAATAAATAAATAAATTGTTTTGATAATTGAAAACTTGTTGAAGGATTTTCATTAATTTTTACATGCTTACCCTAATGATTAGGATAAGCATGTAGCTTTTTCATAAAAATCCTAATGAAACCCTTACTAGCGTGATAATCATATGAATTACAACACACAAAATCAAGGGCAACATTCAAAAATTACAGTAAAAGAAATACCTGCTGTGATTTATATGCCTACGGTATATTAAAGTAAAAGTATTGTGTAAGAAGCTGTCAGCAGTAAGTGAAAAATTTTCAGTTGTCTTGTATGACAAGTATAAGCTTTCTCTGCCTTTCTCCATGTGGCAGCCTGTACATAAGCACTGCAGCACCCCCAAGGCAAAAATGAAAAAATTAAATTTTGTTTGTGTTTATAAATAATAACAATGCTTACAACATTATATAAATGTAATACAACAAGTTAAAGGTTACAGCTTATATTTCGACATTGATTGAATAGTTAATAATTGGAATTGTTCTATTAATGCTTTAGAATACAAAACAAATGCACTGCGATCTAACGCCGATATTCGTTTGCACTTGTCATTGTCATTCCCACACTGCTCAAACGGCAGTGTATGTTTAGTATGCTTATGCACCTTATTTCTGTGAGGTATGAAACGTTCATTATTAGTGCATGTGCATGACGAACTATTTTTTGTAAATCTTATTTTATTTTGTTAAAATAACATATAATTATTTATTTATTATAGATAGAAGGCTGAATTATGACGAGTGTCACTGTTGAAAATATGAAAAGAATTGTATTTTTTCATTTGTTTCGTGTAATGATAATTGCGATCTAACACCGATATTCATTCGCACTTGCCCATCACGTCATACGATACACTGCAGTTTGGGCAGTGTATCATATTCTTCCACGTTGTTTCTGTGAGATATGAAACGTTTATTATTGGTGCGTGTTCGTGGTGAACTATTTTTTGTAAATCTTATTTTATTTTGTTAAAATAACATATAATTATTTATTTATTATAGATACAAGGCTGAATTATGACGAGTGTCACTGTTGAAAATATGAAAAGAATTACCGTATATTATCGCGTATAATGCGAAAAATTTATGGTAAAAAACTACTTAAAGTTAGGGGTTCACATTATATGTGGATCCTAAAAAAAAAAAATATAACATCTTATTAGACTTGCACACACAATATATACTACCCAATGCCTATGCAACCAAATCTACTTGACCCACTCGCATTCGGCGACCGAGCGTGCATCGTATCTGCACATAAAGCTACTTACATTACTGGCATTATGCGCAGATATGATGCGCTCTCCGTCGCCGAATGATAGAGCACAGTGAGATTGATAGAGCACAGTTAGGTATATCAGTTTAACCACAGTTCATTTTAAATATTATTCGTTAAACAAACCTAGCCTGAAAATGAGCCAACAGAAACGTAAATGTAAAATCCCCAAAACGAAACGTGCCCATCGTGGAGATGTAGCATCCTTTCCAGAACTCGAAGAAGAGCTAAACGAATGGATTTTGATGCAACAACAAGATGGCATTATAGTATCAAGCAATACAATTTGTTTTCGAGCTCTACAACTCAAGAATGGTAAATTCAAGGACACACCAGGTATTTCATCTTTTCTTGCTTCACCTGGGTGGTGCAACAGATTTATGGAACGCAAAGCATTAATATTATGACACCGAACAAAAATTGCACAAAAGTTACCAAAGCAGCTTGAAGAAAAGTGCAGTCATTCCATAAATTTATCATAAAATTACGGAAGTGTCACAGATATGAACTTTCCCAAATTGGCAATATGGATGAGACGCCCATGTACTTTGATATGCCTGGGAATCGAACAGTAAACTCAGTTGGTGAAAAGGGTGTCTTCGTAAAAACAACGGGACATGAAAAAATGCATTTTACCGTTGTTCTAGCATTCATGGCAGACGGAACCAAATTAAAGCCAACAGTGATATTTAAAAGGAAGAAAATTCCGAAGCATATGAAATTTCCACCAGGTGTAATTGTTTGCGCCAATCAGAAAGGTTGGATGGATGAAGAAGGTGTACAATTGTGGCTGGATCAAGTGGAACATACATCCAGGTAGCTTGTTACATTAACAAAGCATGCTAGTCTGGGATATGTTCTGGGTGCATTTAACAGAGGCAAGCAAAGAGAAAGCACGTGAGCTATGTACAGACCTAGCAGTCATACCAGGTGGTCTAACTTCCGTTTTGCAGCTGCTTGATGTCAGCTTGAATAAGCCATTTAAAGATCACTTACGTGAAAAATGGAGAGAATGGATGTCATCTGGTTTGGAGAAGATGACAAAGGGTGGGAATTTTCAGAAGCCTGAGATCACCCTAGTCACCAGCTGGGTTAAAGAAGCATGGGATTCGATACCATCTGAAATGATTCAACACTCATTTCTTAAATGTAGAATAAGTAATTCAATCGATGGATCCGAAGATCACGTCATATACAAAAGTGAGGATGACGCACAACAAATTGGAGAGCATGAAGATGACGACGACAACTGCTACACTGATGATGCAATCCCTACAGATGAATTTATAAATGAAATGTTTGATGACTCAAAAGATGAAGAATTTAAAGGATTCTGACATTTTGTTTTAAAATAAATATTTCTTTCGTTAATTCGTATTGTATTATTTATAATGTTATGGAACAAGATTAACAGATCGCATTATACGTGGACATGGCATTTTAGAGCTAGTATTTAAACAAAATTTCTAGTTCGCATTATACGTGGATCGCATTATATGCGATAATATACAGTATATATTTTCAATTATCATTACGCGAAACAAATGCATTGCGTTCTAACACCGATATTCATTTGCACTTGCCATTGCTATTGATACGAAACTTTTATTATTGATGGTTGTTCGTGGTGAGGATGAAATATTTTTAATAAAGCTATTTTTAATATGTAAATTTATTTATTAATAAATTCATTACTGATTAGGATTTTTTTTTTTTTTTTGTATATGCAGCACCCCCACTTAAAATTTTCACTGGCCGCCACCGCTCTAAACTATGGAAAAGCATAGAGATGAACTTTCTCCACCAGAAAGAGTACTGTAAAATGAAACAAAGGTGATAAAAGCAACATAAACACTAATAACAAAGAATAGTTGTCTAGAGTAATTACTTTGAAAGATTGCTAAATGAAAACAAGCAGCGACAACATGGTAGAAAACATTCAAGAGGAATGAAATCAGGAGCACATATATCAATACTTTATGAAGAAGAACCCATCATAAACATGAAATGTGGAAAGGCAGTTGGAATAGATGATATTCAACCTAAAATCTCAAATATGGAGGTCTAAAATTCTTATAATGGCTATACTGCATAATTCAGAAAGTCTGATCAAAGGGTCAAATTCTAGATTATAGGAATAGAACTTTCATAGTACCCACCTATGAAAAGGGAAAGAAAACTGAATGTAAGAATTTCAGAAGAATATCTGACTGAGTGTTTCTGGTAAGATATATATAAGCATACATAAATGCACTGTTTATACAACAGTTTATGCATCAACTCTAGTACCTCCTCTTCAGGCACCTGTGTCTGATCACACAGAGTTAGTATTGAGCTATATGTTGCATAGATCATATTGATAGTTTTCAGCAAAACAGAAACTCATTAGCTTAACAATCTCTTCTGCATCTGCCACTTGCCTGCCATCTTCATTCAGTAGTTATTCTTTCCTTTACTTGAAACATAACAGAATTCTTTTGGGTTATCATTGGTTTGCAAGCAATATTTTTTTTTATATATTCAGTTTTCTGTACAATGCCTGTCATTCTTATATCCTGTGCATTATAATTTTCATAACTAACTTCATCCTTTTACACATGGTATTCTTTCACAGTGTTTTCTTAACAATCTCTTGCTTAATAAGACTGCACATCCATTTCACTCCTATCCTATTTATTCTTTAAACTCTCAACACACTCCAATACTGTATCACTGATGTATTTTTTAATACTTCTCATGCACTACCATATCCTTCCAATCTAGCAACTGATACCATGGTGGTGAACCTAATATTCTCCAGAGCTAGTCATAATTTCCTTCTTTGTAGTTTAGCATGTAATTTTTTTCTGAATGAAACATCCATATACTTAAGCCACTTCTTGGGTCAATGCAGCATGATCAGTCACCGGAAGCAATGAAAACCTCCTTTGACACCATAATTTCTTACTTTTCTTTTCTGTTTTTCAATTACATTTTTTTTTATGCTACTTCCACCAATGCCAGATTGTAAACCTGTGGATGGATAAAGATTTGTTTTCTATTTTTATTAATTTTTATATTTTTAAAAAATTTCATAGATAATCCAGAAACCCTGCTCAAGGACAAACATGAAAATTTTCAAGCCATTCCAAGTTTGTAACAATCAGGATGGTAGTCTCACATTAGGTGATGAAATTCAGTTTCCACCTAAAGACAATGACAAACATCCAAGCCCACAGCAGGATTTGAACTTGCAGCCTGTTGTTGGAGAGCAGATATACTAACCACTTGGCCAAGCAGGTTTGCAAAACTCTAAGTAGTAGCATGCTTATCAAATCACTTGTTTTATAATAGTCTCCATATCATATGACATCCTTTTTTTTTTATATTCAACTTTAGTTACCTAATATTCATTGTACAGTAATATGTACAATAGCCTTAATGCTTTGTTATAATGACTGGATAATGTCAGAATCATAATATATTCCATTACTGAAACTGATGAAGATATTGAAAATAATCTAACTTCCAAAATCTCAAGACTAAAAGAAATTATTCAACAAATGACATGGGAATTAGAAAAAGTCAAGACAGAAGCATAGAAGGACATGAAAGTTAAGAAGCAAAAGAAGAAACAACATTGCTTCTTAACTTTCATGTCCTTCTATGCTTCTGTCTTGATTTTTCTAATTCCCATGTCATTTGTTGAATAACTTGTTTTAGTCTTGAGATTTTGGAAGTTAAATTATTTTCAATATCTTCATCAGTTTCAGTAATGGAATATATTATGAATATATCTGAAATGAAAAATATTATGATTCTGACATTATCCAGTTATAGTGATGCTATCATCATTATAACTGGATAATGTCAAAATCATAATATATGTAAAACAATGACATTGCCTGAGTGAAAGGAAAATGACCCATAATGCAAATACAGTAAGTACTGTTTTTTTGATTAACACACACACACACACACACACACAAAATGGCTTATCTTCTCTTTATTACCTATCATATGGTAAAAAGTTGCAATATTATATAACTTCCTTTATATTAAGCTTTACAACAAAAATTTGTATTCAGATGAATATTTAAAATCACATTTATGCCCTGTTCACTTACCCTCCCTGAATATAATCTAAGAATGTGTGCTCCTCTTCTATGTGTACTGATGTTAGTTTCACCTGAAAAGAAACAGCAAACTTAATATTTATCACCAATTTTTTACTTAAAAAAGTAATAGATTATTCAGTAATAATTATTCAGAGAGGGAAGATTGTGTGTGTGTGTGTGTGTTGCCCAGTTATGATAATAACGAGCTGAGTAGAAGAGCATTAATAATGAATAGTATGATAGTCAGAATGTGTCAGAAGTTAGGCTTGTAATACGTGAATGCTTGCAAGGCATTTGAGGACAGAAAGGAATTGTATACGAGAGACTGCTCGCATTTGAATGAGGAAGGACGTAGGCATCTCGAGAGATTGCTGTTCTCTGAATGAATCAGTGTGTCAATGCATGGAAACTAGAATTACCAGGATGGATGGTAGCAAGGGGTGGCCTCTTGTGGGAATAGGCGCTTGGGTGAAAGGGTGATTTCAATGAGTCCAGTGGAGCCCGGAGGGGATAATGATAGATATAGAAGCAGTGACGTTTTTATGCTTTATACTAATGCCAGGAGTATCCGGAATAAAGGAGATGAATTGGTGCCAAAGATTATTGGGATCTCTGAGACGTGGTTGACAGAAGATGATATAATAACAGGAATAGGAGTAGCAGGGTACAGCATTTTTTGACAGGATAGGAAGGGAAAACATGGTGATGGAGTGCTACTTATGATAAGTGATGACTTATGTCCTCACTGAGTGGAGGCTTTGGAGGGAAATGACACTAATTTGAAAACATTATGTGTGAGGTAGAGGTGGGCAAGACAGGATATTTAGTGGGGTGTTCCTGCAAGCCAAGAAGCACAGAGGGTGAGGAGTAGGAAATGTTTAGGCAGCTGAGCTTGGTAAGTGCAAGAAGAAGAATGATTGTTATGAGAGATTTTAACTGTGGCAGTATGAATTGGGAAGAGGAAAATGCATGTAGTAATAAGGGAATGGAATTTCTAGAATTCTTGAGGGACAAATGTCTTAGGCAACATGTAATAGAAAGAACACGAGGTCCAAGAGTTTGGGATTTGGTCATAGCATCAAAAGAGTTTATTATAACTGAGATAGCATCTCTTCCCTCAACTGGAGAGAGTGACCATGTGGTTTTGACTTGGAAGATGAATAGACATGCAGGAGTATCAAAGAGAGGGAATGTATGTGGAATTATAAGGTGGGTGATATTCACCTATTATAACAGATTATACAGATTATAATAGGCGAATATAATTGATATCAACTTGGGACAGTTCAACAGAGGGAGGAATTGGAAGGGCGAGATATTATTAGTTTTGGGAAATTGTGAAGGAATATTTGTTATAAGCAATACCAAGCTGTATTCCACAAGTGAAGAAGACACAATTTGGTGTAAAGTGGATGACAAACAATATCAAACAGGAACTGCAGGTGAAAAAGAGGTTATGGAAGATATAAGGAAAGGGGGTGGAGAGCAGATGCATGAAGAATATAAGAATCAGGCCAGGAGAATGACTAATATGGTAAGAAAGGCAAAACTGGAATATGGGAATATGAGAAGGGATTGGCACTAAGATCCAAAGAAAATCCCAGGGAATTTTTTAGCTATGTGGGCAGTAGGATGAGAAATGATTGTGGAAGAATGAGATTGTGGGATAAAAATCTGAATAGGGTGACTGATGCAGATGACATAGTGGAGTTGTTCAATAAACACTTTATTGGAGTATTTCATCCTGGAGAAGTAAGTTTTAATACTAGAGGGATAGGATAGGTTCAAGGTTTAGAGGTGCAAGAGGAGAGTGTGTTTCAAATACTGAGTACTCTACATGTCAATAAAGCTGTGGGACTGGATGGAATTTTGCCATGGATTTTGAGAGAATGCACTAAAGAACTGCTGACAGCTCCGTTGACCTGGCTTTTAAATGAAAGTCTGGCTACAGGAAAGGTACTCAGAGAATGGAAGGAAGGAAAGATAGTGCTATTGCATAAGGGCAGTAAAAGACTGGAAGTGTCAAATTATAGACCAGTTTGTGTTAAGTCAGTAGTTGTTAAGATCTTGGAGAAATTAGTGAGGGACCATATACAGTGTTAGGAAGATGAGGGTAATGTTATCTGTGAGAGTCAACATGGATTTGTTAAGGATCATGCTTGCTTTAGTAATATGATTGCCTTTTATAGTAGCATGACAAGAGTGGTTGATGAGGGTAAAGGCATATTCTGCCTTTTTTTTTTTTTTTTTTATTTTGCAAAAGCATTCGACAGGGTACCACATGATAAGCTGACATTTAAGTTGCAGCACATGGGTTTATATGTCAGGTTAGTCAACTGGATTCAGGACTGGCTATCTGATGGGTATCAGAGAGTTGTGTATGGTAGGACAATATCATGAAAGTTACTAGTGGGGTCCCACAGGGCTCAGTACTGGGACCTATATTGTTTAACCTTTATATCAATGACATTGTCAATGGATTGAAGGGGGGATATTCAGTTGTTTGCAGATGATGATGTGAAGCTGGGAGGTATTAGTAATAGTGCAGATGTGGCAGCCCTGCAAGAGGATTTGAATGAACTGGACAGATGGGCAAATGAACAGAGATGTCATTTTAATGCAGCAAAATGTAAAGTCTTGAAGTTTGGGGATACATTGATGGGAGGCTGCATACTCGATTAAAGCAGCTGTACTGCAGGAAGTAGGGGAGACAAGAGATTCTGGGGGTGATGATTGATAGAAAACTGAAATTCAGGGAACATATTGCAAAGGTGGTGAAAGTAACCCAGAGGATTGCTCAATACTGAGAAGGACACTGACCTGCAGAGATAAAAGAGTTATCGTTCCATTGTATAAGACCCTGATCAGACCACACTTATATTATTGTTCTGAAATTTGGTCCCCATGGTTATTGTGCTATTTTCATAGTTTTAAAGCCCATTTTGAATTTCACTATGATTATACATAAAAAGATGAAGAGGATAATTTTTTCAATGGTTATATTTTCAGCCAAAGAAATATGCCACACTTCAGAAAACAAAAACAAGAAAATTGTTGCTACAAATATTTAGCCCCTGAAAGAGATTTCCATAGGCTGAATATATGGTTTGCACTTACAAACACAAGAGTTACACCTATTTTTTTATCCCCCAGAGATAATAAAAAGCACTTTCGTTCATTCATGCACGTGGCAATGATACTCATAATTTCAGAAAAGTCCTAATATGGTTTTCCAGCTAGATGGGATAAATGACATTTTTCTACATGAAGGTTGTTTTCTTGATCATAAATTAGTAAATAATAATATTTGGTTAACCGATCAAGTGTTGATCAATATTTTATTAATTAACTGGACCAACTAGTTTTGCCACACTTATCTGTTGGCTTCTTCAGGGCACTTACATATAGGTTTAAACACTCTCACAATTATGCATAACTGCAAAACTGACAAGAATAAAAACTGACTAGAATTATTACAAATGAAATAGTATCGAACGTGAGTGAAACACGTATCGCGTGTACAAGATCAGCAACAGCTAGCTGATCTTGTACACGCGATACGTCTAAGTTGGCAAGGAATAATTATCAGATTAATGTAGATGAGATTTTTCATAGAATATCTGGAGAAAGGGAGAGAATGAGAGGCTATCCTAGGAGTATAAGGCAGGTGTGAGCAAGGGAGGGGAACATTAGATTTTTAGCATGGAAAGTGCAGAGACAGTGAATGCATTCAAGTCAAGGTATGATGAGCTGTGCATGTGAAAGTGGAACCTTCCAGATGAGTCTGTTGACTCCATAGAGGTCTTTTGATAATAATAATAATAATAATAATTTATTTAGGAATATAACATAATATAACATGAATCCAGGAGACATAATTTAAGAGTATAGTATTATATACCATCATATAACACATATATTTCTGATTTTGATGTAGTTCTTCATGACACTTTCTTCCATAACTTGATCATAAAGATGATGAATAACTGTAGAGATAACCGTAAACCTTTATCTTACTTAATTTTATATCAAATCATTTTCCAGTACCTCCCTGAAATCTAAAAACTGATTTTCAAATTAGGTATAAGCTATCCACTGCTCTATAGAATGTCCTTTGCATCATATAATTGTAAGAAGAACTGTTCCCTTGGTATCTTATACCTTTTCTAGAGTTACAACACTTAAATATATGTTCTTCTTATACTCCATTTTCTTACACATTTGTGTTAGAATAAAAATCTAGTCCTTACTTCCATTTGTCCTGAATCAGTATGTTCTATCCCAGTTTTTCTTGGCCTCTCAGGCATTTGCTTGCATAAATCATTTCTGGAACACTCAGTTCTAAGTAATTCTCACATTCAGCTTTATTTCCTTCTTTATAGTCAGGAACTTAGAGAGTTCTACTCAAATCATGCAAAGTAGTCATGCTAAAAGTTTTATATATCCAGCTGTATTTCAATATTTCAGATATCTAGTGTGTTTATTATTTATTTTTATTATCTTCAATACCAAAATGTACTCCTGACTGCAATTTTCTTGATTTTCTTTTCTATCACTGTTTACCTCATTTTATAATTTTTCAAAGCAATTATTCCATTCAGCCAGAATATCATTTAGTTTTATTTAGGGTTAGAACTTTTCAGCAATATATTATAATGATGGAATTTGTTAAACAGTATTTGATACAGTCAGAGTCAACTGTATTTGAATCTACAACTTGCCCACTTAAACTTACTCAACTTATGACTTCCAAATAAATTTTTCTTTCAATGTGTACTCATTAACAACTTATCCTGCATACAAAAAAAAAAAAAAAAAAAAAAAAGAGGCAAACACATCCTATTTTGAATCACTTTAATACTTTTGTATCCTGAATCAGTCTAAAGATATCAACAACAACAGTCAACACAACTTTCCTCTCTGTGTGAACTGGCATGCTTTGAAGAAAAATCAAGCATGCATAAATGATTAAAAGTACATTTAAAAGAATAGACATTAAAAGAATAAGAATTAAAGGCATACATTTAAAAGAATAGACAACACAAAAAAAAAAAAAAAAAAGAATAGTAACACAAAAATGCTACTTGCATAAAATATTATGAAAAACAATAAAATATCAAATTTCACTCATCCAATGACTAATATACTTTAAAGCTGTTCCGTTATGCTGCATTAAATCTTCTCGGGTACATATATTATTAATGTCTATTAGGCAGCATTGCAGAAGAAGTTCCATGGTTTGTGTTTCACCACATGAGCAGCTGTCATTGTCAGTATATTCCCATGACCATGAACTGCTTTGATCTGTCCATTCTGGAACGAAGGCTATTTAATGTTTTTCATCTTTGCCAGTCTAGATGTAAGCTAGGAGGAAGAGATTCATTTAAGTTCAGAGCCTCTGGAGATTTTCTTGCCACATTGCTGACCTTGTAGCTTTTATAGAATCAACCAACGGTTCCATTGAGTGAGTAAAACTTTTCCTTGATCTTAGCCTCCTATGGATTTCAATATGTCCATACAAAGGATGCCGTTCATCATTTGCGGCAACATGTTTCATTAAGAACCTTGTCAATAATTTTGACATGTGATGATCTTTCCCAAACAGGACTAGCATACTCAGCTGTAGAAAAGCAAAGTGCCAGTGCAGAGGTGCACAGTACCTGTGGACTTGCACCCCACTGAGATGATGTTAATTGGTGCAAAACAGTATTACTTGTTTGAGTTTTAGCTGTCTGCACAGTTAGCCGAGTGCCTATGCGCTTCACAACCACATGCCTGGGAAAGGAGTGTCCTGGGTTTGATTCCTGTCGTTGATGTGAGGAGCTTAAGGATTTTTCTCAGACATAGCCAAGTTAGCCATCTTCAGCGTAGACTGCAGGGGTTTTTCTCTCCAGTTTATCTGGGGTTTTCCTCCTGCAAGCAGGCAAATCAGCCCAGTGAACACACACATCTACAGACATAGGACACACAGGGAGGCATAGGGCTAGCCACCTTATCCTTGGGACAGATACGGCTTAGAAGGGATAGCCCTGCAACAGGCCACTAGGCCTAATATGTGAAGGGAAGAAGTAGAGTTTTAGCTGATGTCTTATCTATGTGTCGCTTATAATGTAAGGTCCTATCTAGTGTAACACCTAGATAAGTTGGATATGAATAATTGACCAATTTCATACCATTCCATTTTATGTTGACCTCTCTCCTTGCTTTCCTATTATTGAGATGGAAAAGACATATTTGGGTTTTATTGAGATTTGATTTCAGTTGGTGTTCCCTATAGTAAACTGTAAGGGGCTTCTAATTCTTGTGTGAGCTGCTTCTCAATGTTATCAAAGGATTTTACTTGATGAACAACTGCCCGGTCATCTGCATATAAGAAGGTTCTTGACTGCAGGTTTATGGGTTGGTCGTTACTGTGTGCGTGCGTGTGTGTATTGGGGGGGGGGGGAGCACACTTCCCTCGGGTAGACCATTTTTCTGGATACGCCATCTGCTCTTTTTTTCCTTGAAATTCCTCAAAGAATCTCCTGCTAAACAGCAGCGATCTAAATACCTCTGCTAACTGATAGCTGTCTGTCATGCTATAAATTTTGACTATAAGCTTTCTAAGATTTAGTGTGTCATATGCTGCTGTCAGATCTATGAATAGAGCTCCTGTTGTTAACCTCCTCCCCTTTCAAAGCCATCCTCAGTTAACTGTGTTAAATTTAATACTTGTCTAGTGCATGATCTTCTTGCTTAAATCCTGCTTTTCATTTGTCAGCATTTTCTCTATTTCTGGACTTGATATAGACTGGACTCTGTTCAAGATTAACCTCATACAGCTTCAGCGTAGGAGAGCTATAGGCCTGTAGCTCTTTGGATCTTCAGCAGGTTTACTCGGTTTCAGGATTAGTATTACTTTTGTTTGCCTCCATATGCTGGGTATTTTAGTAAATTTCCAACAAAAGTTGAAAAATTCTAACAACCACTCTATTGCCTTTTCTCATTCCTTAGGATCTCATTTCATATCTATACTGGCAATTTTTTCTGTTTTTTAAGGCTTTTAGAGCATTTTCTAGGTTCGCTTTAGTAAATAATGCTTTGAAAAGATTATTTTCTGAATTCCTAATGCTTTTAATGTAATCTTTAGGTATTTTTCCTTCGATACTCGGTTTACCATTCAGAGATAGCTGAGTTGCAATTTGGTTTGCATTTATATTAACTTCAGTTACTGCTGTTGTGGATTCACCAGATAATTTTTTGAGTAAGAGCCAGGCTTTCCTGCTACTATGTTTCATATCTAAGCTTTTAATTTTCTCTGCCCATTGTCGACTTCTTTTTTTCCAGACACTATAAGTTCCTCCCTCTCCTGCATCAATTGTTTCTGATGAAAATGGATCTTTATCATATTGGTCACACCATCTTTCATATACTTTAGTATATGAAAGATGGTAGAAATATGACAGAACACATTATGTTCTGTCAAACCTGAATATAACACATTCTACAACATCTTGTGATGTCCCTGGTAGCAGACCGTCTACTAGCGTTGGTGAACTTTGCATAATTTTCTGGTCTAAGTAAAATGTTGAATAAGTTTATATCAAATTCTCTTGAGAACTGTTCCCAGTTTAGTTTTTTTAAAATTAAAAAGTCTTCTAAGTGAGATCTCCTCAGGTCGGACTGGTAGGAAAACTTGCAGCATTATTGGTCTATGTTGTGAACTTGGGATTGGTGCAAGTACCTGTTTATTGCACAGATTAGCTATTCTATTACTAACAAATCCAAGGTCCAGGTTATATCCTCTTTTCCATCTCCCACTGTTAAATGATGATAGCTGTTTAGGCTCATTTGATTAATTGGAGTAATTACCTTGAAAAATTGTTAAAAGAAAGAGGCAGTGACAGCATGATGGTAGCAAATTTTCAAGAAGAATGCAAACAGGGGTACATATCAACAATTGAGGTAGAAAAAGCCATCAAAAACTTAAAGTGTGTGTGTGTGTGTGTGTGTGTGTGTGTGTGTGTGTGTGTGTGTGTGTGAGTGAGGGGGGGGGGGGCAGCTGGAGTAGATGAAATCCTGGTCAGAAGGTCAAATTCAGATGACTGGAGTAGAGCTCTCCTAGTTCCAATCTATATAAAAAAAAAGGGAATAAATCTGAATGTGAGAATAACAAAGGAATTTTTCTACTAACTATTCCAATTAATATTAATGCAAGCATACAGTGAAACAATGTCGAGAAATGCTGCGGAAGAGAAACTTGGAGAAGAACAAGTTGGGTTCAGGTCAAATAGAGGTTGTCAAGATCAGATTTTCACTTCATGACAAATAGTTCAGAAATCATGGGAATATCACAAGGATTTGTATTTAAGTTTTGTAGATCTGGAAAGACATATGAGAAAAGTGTCCAGAGAAAAGCTTTTCAAAAGACCATTACACAGGGTAAATGGAATATTATACAGAGCAATTATACTGCTGACTTAAGTTGTGAGTCAGCAGTTAGAACTGAAGGAAATACAGGAAGATGATTCCATGTAAAATCAAGTTTAAGAAAAGGATATACATCGTCTCCATCTTTTCTATATTATTATTACGTAACACTTTCAGGGAGTCCAAAGACTCATCGAGAGAGGGCACCTACTCTACAGCTCACCGTGTCCACCACTACAGCAACTACCATCATCATCTACACCAACTCCATCTACCACCGACCATCACCACTACTATTTTCACAGACAATCACACGCATCCATGTCCACGGTGGGATTCGAACCCACAGCCTTTTGGCTGGAGAGTGGATATGCTAACCACTTGTCCAACCAGGCTGGCGATATAGATCGCATTATGAAAGAAAGTGGCATTAAACCTGATATTAAAATCAGGGATATCAAATTTAGTTCTCTGCTGAGCACATATGATTGTACTCATAATACATCCATTGCAAGTCTCCAGGGCTCTCTAAATAAATTAAATGACAGCTGTTACAAGTTTGGCATGAAAATCAGCAGTAAAAAGACTAACACTATGAAATTAAGAAGGAAGATAGAAAACTAATTACATTCTCAATAGAGTCTATAAAATGAGTAAAATCATTTTACCCATTCAAAACTGGGAAAGTTTTTTTAGTGAAGATGGCAAATTCAATTTGGAAATAGACAGAATAAGCAAAGCTGATATAGTGGAGAGCTAATTAAATAAATTTATATGGAATATGAGACAAATTAGTCAAAACACTGAACTAGCAGTATACAAGACAGTGTTCATACCAATTTTAAGTTATGGATCTGAGAGTTGGGTTAGAAATAAAGCACTTGATCAAAGACCAGAGACCAAGATATGAGCGGTCTGAGAAAAAATAGGGGAAATGAACAGATGACATTGATAGTAGAATCATATTAAAAATGAAGAAATCAGAAATAAAACTGACATTGTTAGCATTCAAGAATGTGTGAACAGGACTAATCTAAGGTGGTATGGCCACTTCAATAGAATGGGTGAGGAAAGGTTAGTGAGATCACAAAAAGAGACTCAGAGGAAGACCACAGTCTAGGTGGATAGATTCATTTCAGAAGTGCCTTAGAAGCATGAAATGTTAAGTACATGAAAATTGGAGTGCTGATAAATAATAGACTAATTTGAAAGAAAATTGTTAATAGGAAATAGTGTGCACAAGAATTAAAAGATAAAATCAGAGATGCCATAAATGCAGTTAGGCTGCACAGAGAGAGAAAAGTTATAAACTGGATATTTGCCGAGTTATGCAGGGAGCTCACATTTAATTTGTTCATCCAAAATAATTAAATGGTGCAGGGAAAAATCAAGTTTAATAGCCATTTGTATTTATCATTTTTATTATTAGACCTCCAGGGAGTCAAGGCCTCCTTCAATGTACTCATTACTTCAGGCAAACTGTTCCATTCACTCATTGATATGTGAAAATTCACACAAACTTAACCACAGATGCCCTCTGTCCTCTCCCACCTTCCATGAAATGAAAAATTTTATCAACTGACATTCAAAAGTCAGTCAAAAGTTCATAGACCTCTACCATATTACCCTCCCTTTGTACCAGTGTCTGCAGTCCACATACTCTAAACCAATTCTCACAGTCTACATTCCATAATCTTGATATTATCTTTGAAACTCTTCTTTACAGCTTTTATCTCTTTGAAACCAAGGAGACCAAATCTGCACACAGTAGTCCAGGTGCAGTCATATCGAGGTCTTGTAAAAAGGCAAAACAGCTTCCATAATCTTTAAATATCAATGTTTGTTTCAACATTGCAATTACCATTTCAGTTGTATTCACAATTTTTGTAATGTGACCCTTGAACTTAAGCTATATCCACCACAACTCCAAGATCTCTAGCCTCATCAGTTACTCCAAGCATAATCCCACCAATATAATATGCCATTGGATATCATATAAAAGTAGATTGACTAGTTTAACACACTATAGATGTGACTTTCTTCATAATGATTAGATTTTTTTTCCCTCTTTAAAAAAAAAAGGGTGAGGTATCTTTGGAGAAGCTTTTTTTTTTTTCATTCAATTTTGTTTTACCAAAATTTATGACAAAGTTTAAAAAATTTATGACGAAAAAACTGGGTGTTAAAAAGATAAAAAATCTGACTCTCCATTACAGAAAATTTTTGAAATATATATTAACATGAGTCATGATATACCAAACTTAAATAGTAATCTTAATGAAACTATTGAATCATTTATTGAAATGGCCATTAGTCAAGGTAATTGGTAGCACTGATCGTTCTGTTCAGAATGTTAATAGCTTCGCACTATATAACTTTTAAATGCATTCTTAATAGAGGAATTTTCTAAATAACAAGATCTTGATCAAAATCTTTGGCCAAGATCTTGTTATTTAGAAAATTTTTCATTTGCGTTCATTAATGAACACAAGTGAAAAAAATAGTCTGTTTCCCAATGTTATTATTGATTATCCATAATATTCATTATTGCATATCTTAATTTTTTCAATAAATAATTGCATGTAAAACATGTGCAAGGATTCTCTTTCTCTCTCAAATTTCAAAATTAAACCTAAGCTTTGTAGGTTTTAAACTGTTCAATTCAACACATTATGAATAGTACTTAGATGATATTTATTCTAATTATGTGAAAATGGGTGAATTTTATTATGAAAGTTGAGCAGCTTTAACCTTTAATGATTAGAATTTAGTGTTTTGTGATCAAAACATAGTCAGAATTTATTTCTGATAAACATTACAAATCACATTTTCGAAAATTATGGAGACAACTACCGTGTTTGAATAAAAACTTTAGTTTAATATAACTAAAATCTACATTCAATTTTCGACCTTTATGTCAAGGTCATCTTCTGGAAAAGCACCTGCTCTTTACACCGCACAAAAACCTGGTACGAAAGGAAATTTAAGGAAGCCTGCGAAATCCTGATAAACCACCCAAATATCAACAACAAAGATGGTATGAAAATTCCAAGGATCTGGATGGCACATATGATACCTAATATATAAGATCCAGCATAAGTCAGGACTCTAGCCAATCTTCAGCTAGTATTAGAAACCATTCCATACCAACTGGCTGGAATGTACATGATGTTAATATATGTATATAGATAGATATTTGTTGTTGTGCCCAATGTATTTCTACAACCAACAGATAACACTAATAATAGGACTCTAGCGTTGATGTATAATTTTATTTTATTTTATTTTATTTTTTTCACCAGAGGTCAGGCCAACAATTGTTGTAGCAGTTGGTCAGTGTCTTTAACAAACCAGTTTGATTGTAGTGTAGCTTGTTTTCTGTGTATAGTTGTACGCTCCAGAAGATGACCTCGACATAGAGGTCAAAACGTTGAATGTAGATTTTAGTTATATTAAACTAAAGTTTTTATTTAAACATGGTAGTAGTCTCCATAATTTTCAAAAATGCATTTGGATCACTGTGCAAGCTTAAAAGAAAGGATTACAAATCACAATTTTTCAACCTTATCCTTTTCAAAATGTTATCTCTATGATTGAATGTACCAGTTTCCCTTCTATTTGTGTCTTCTATTTTTCTAAAATGTCTCTTTTATTATTATTTTATTTATTTATTAATTTTTTAAATCATTTTTAGAGGGATTATTTGACATCAAATAACTTTCAACGCCAACTCCAATTTTGGGAGCCCCTTAAAGGATCCCACCTGGGGCCAGGCCTAAAAATAATATCTTTTAATATTGAAGGTTTCTCCAGTGTCAAGCAAGATCTCATTGCAAATATTTGCAGAGATAATGACTCTGATGTGCTCTGCCTGCAAGAAACTCATAGAGGGGAAGGTGCCGCAAGAAGACCTTACATCCATGGCATGAAACTTATCAAAGAGATACCCCATGATAAATATGATAGTGCAATATTTACAAAAGAAAACTTAATTCCATCGTCCACTGACTCAATGAACAACAGAAACATTGAGATTATTACAGTCACATTTAAAAATATCTCAATCACCTCAGTCTATAAAACCACCAGAAAAAGCCTTCTCCTTCCCTTACATCCTCCTCAACAATAGTACATACATGACCTAATGTTGTATTAGGTGACTTTAACAGCAACAGTATTAACTGGGGTTACACAAAGGCCAATAAAGATGGAGAATTCATTGAAAAATGGGCTGAAAGGTTTCTCTAAACCTTTCTCCAAACCTGATACATAATCCAAACTTCCTGCATCTTTCAATAGTGGCAAATGGAAGAGAGGCTATATAACCCTGACCTCATATTTGTTAGCTCAAAAATATCCAACATTTGTGTTAAAAGAGTTTTAAATTTCATTCCACATACTCAACATAGACCGATAGTGTTTCAATTCAACCCAGCCATTAAGCCTAACACAGTCCCTTACAGACGAATGGTTTAATTTGAAAAAAGCTAATTGGAAGGGTTTCATGGAAGATCTTGACTGCTTCATAGAACCAGTCCCTCCAAACCCTCGAGAGTATCCTCAATTCATAAAAATACTGAGGAAAAACTCCACCAAACGCATCCCGAGGTTGTCGCACAAACTACATTCAGGCCATTCCAGTGATATACTAGCCTAGTATGCTAATTACTTACAACTTTATAACACCAACCTCTTCTCAGTGAAGACTATCCATGCAGGAGAAAAATTATGCTCCAAGATGGCAGAAGAAAGTTGTTCCTCATGAAAAAAAGAAATAGAAGCCCTTGATATGAACCACAGTAGCAGAAAGCCATGGAACTTTATCAACAGAATTGGGAAGGATTTCACTAAGCCATATGAGTATCCACAGGTAACAGCTAATCAAAACTGCTCACCAGCTGCTGCTGAATGGAAAATTCCCTAAAAAGCACCCAAAAAATAAGATACTTAGAACCCCCAAGTGAGAAACAAAACATGATTAACTCAGACTTCACCATCACTGAACTCAACGCTGCCATAAACCTATTAAATTTGCAGGCTTTGATGATATCTGTAACAAACAAATTAAGCACTTTGGACCCAGGACTAAAGAGTGGTTATTAAACTTATACAACACTTGCCTCAGAACCCTAAGGATACCAACTATCTGGAGGCATGCTAAAGTGGTGGCCTTTCTGAAATCAGGGAAAACTCCAACCAAAGCAACCTCTTTAAACTCTGTGAATGATTAATTCTGAACAGGCTACAATCTCCTAATCGAACCCTATCTTATTGCCGAGCAGGTTGGTTTTAGACCAGGCAAATCCTGTACATCACAAATTCTCAACCTCACTCAATATCTAGAAAATGGTTATGAGCAAAAACTAGCCACAGGAGCAGTCTTTGTAGATCTAACTGCAGCATATGATACCATAAACCATCTCACACTCAGAAATAAAATATACAGAATAACTAGAGACTCTTGTCCTCCTGATTCAATCATTCTTGGAAAACAGATGCTTTTTTTGTGGACCTAGAGGGTAGGAAGAGCTGCTGGCATCCCCCAAAAAATAGTCTCCCCCAGGGAAGTGTGTTATGACCATTCCTTTTCAACATCTATGTCAATGATCTTCCCATCTTTCCAGGAACTCAAAATTTTATCTATGCTGATGACCTTGCCATAGCTACTCAATCAAAAAATTTCAAGTCCATAGCCTAACACCACATATTACAGCAGTAACCAATTAAAACACCCCCTTGAAAATTTAGTTTAATCCTTTATCCAAGTGTAAGCAAAGAAAGTTTGCACCTGAAGTATCTTCAGGACTGAGGCAACTCGTGGTAAAGGTGGACCAAGCTCTCATCACTCCTTGTCTTAGTATCTCCCATAATGTAAAGCACATCTCCTTGCGAACATGTATAATGCTATGCATTAAGGGAAGGGTCACTACCCAGACCGATTTCGACCTTTATTGAGGTCTCGTCAATGGGAGCCAGACCCACAGGTGGTGATACTAAGGCAGAAGCAATGGAGAAGTCATATTTACCTATATGAGTTGCCAAAAGGTGTCTCACCTTTTTATTCAATTACTTTGGATTTTAGAGAAAAAATACTTCCAACCCCTTGAAACTGGCCTTTTCCACCTTAACAACAAGGAAGCTACAGATTTCTTGGGAAGCCTCTAATACAGAACATTCCTGGAACCCAGTCTATCTTGGTGTGACTCTTGATCGTACTCTTTCATATAAAGCACACACATAGAAAAAAAAAAAAAAAAAGGCAAAAGTGAATGCAAGAAACAATATACTAAGAAAGCTTACCTCCTCCAAATGGGGTGCAGATCCAAGAACACTGAGATATTCTGCCTTGGCCCTTTGCTATTCTTCTGCTGAATACGCCTGCCCAGTATGGTTCAGATCCTGTCATGCTGAAAAACTTGACCCAGCATTGAATGAAAGCTGCCGCTTAATTACAGGATGCATGAAACCAACACCACTAAGAGACCTGTATACTTTGGCTGGTATTGCATCCCTTCAGTTCGACGATCTGCGTTCTCAGCTGACGAAAGAAGCAAATGAATGATGAACACCACCCACTATTCGGCCAGACCACAGTGCCCCAAAAGACTAAGATCCCGATATAACTTCCTAGCAACTGTTGAACCACCTAAAACACTCCAGAGACAAGACTTCAACAATAGCTTGTACTATACCCAGAAAATAATACTGGTATTCCAACAGCCAAACATCTTCCATGTGGTGCCCACTTGGACTGGAATACTTGGAAAAGCCTCAACAGACTTTAAACAACAGGACGCTGCAAACAGAACCTCATCAAATGGGGCTACCTCACTGGACCACATAATTGTGAGTGTGGGACGACCCAGTCCATAGTGGAACATCTTCTTTCTTGTTCCCCCTTCTTCAATCACTTGTACCAAAGAGGACCTTTTATGCTGTACAGAAAGAGTAGTTGATTGCACAAGATACTGGAATAACATCTGACCATATTTATTCTATATAACTTATGTATAGTTTCTTTTTTTCCTCATATTTTACTTATTAGTCCCAGTGTAATTCATCTACCAAATTTAAGCTGTTCTCATTTGTAATGTATCCTAATTTGTTGTAAATAATGTCGTACCACTTACTACTGTACCACTTATGTTTGGATATGAAATAAAATAAATTTTGGGAACAGGTTGAAATCACACAGTATTAAGTCAAGTAAATAAGCTGGTTGATTAAGTTATAGAATGTTTGTTTTTTTTTTAAATTGTGAATGGTGAATGGAAAAAAATGAAGAAACATATTCTTTATGTGGAAAACAATAGCAGGTGGATGTCCCCACAACTGAGGGCAGCACAAAATCTGAATTTTCAATAAATATTAAAACTTCACTTATATCCAGGGTTCTCACTATATTTTAGCAATCTTACTATCATCATCAAATTTCTGACATATACTCTCAGGGAGTGAGTGTACAGAATCTTATGATAGTACCACATGAAAAGTTACATCATTACTAACTTCATATCAACAAATTTCCTCCAGATTAACCTGTTATCTGTCAACATTCCAATAGTATCAGATCTTATATCTGCCTTCTAAGACACTTTTTACTGTATCAATCCACCTACATCTCAGTCTTCTTCTGGGTATTTTTCCCACCATCCCAGTAAAGAACACTTGTTTAGCTAAACTTTCCTTTCCTATTCTATTCTGGTCAAGTGGCCACACCACCTGAGACTAGTTCTTTCCTAATAACCTCATTTTTAATATGATACTGTCATTGATGCCATCTGTTCAGTCCTCTAATATTTCTCAGTACTTTTATATTGTGGTCTTCAGTCTTTGATCAAGAGTTTTATTTCTAACCCAGCTCTCAGATGCATTAGTTAAAATTGGTTTGAACACTGTTTTGTATACAGCACTTAGTATCTCTCTCTTATTCCATATAAATTTATTCAACTGAACTTCGTACCATACCAGCTTTCTTAATTCTGCTTTCAACAATTTTGGATGCTTTACAATTTTAGCATTCTTTATTCATAAATATAGGTATAACATAAATGCAGACACAAATACTTACCACTCCAGAATTTGTATACTTCTTTTTTTTCTTCTTTTTTTTTGGATTGATACACTACATGAAATAGAAAAATTAAAAAACTGTTATAGTACCTCCTAATATTCATCAATACATATAAATATTCAGTCATCAGAAAAGGAAAAATCCAAAGTGATTATTTATATCAACAAAGCATCTGGAGCTAAAGCTGTGTTAATCAACACAGCACCTGAAGCAAACTAAAGTGGCAATATTTATTTATTCTATGAATACTGCTTAATTACTCACAAACTCAACATCAGCAGACTAAAGATATGAAACATCATCGTCATCATCATCAAATTCTTGCCATCTACCTTCAAAGAGTGTACAGGATATGATAGCACTACATGAAAAATTACATAATTACTAACTTCCTATCTACAATTTTCCTCCAAATCAGTCTGTTACCTGCCAAGATTCCAACATTATCAGATCTTATATTTCTATCTTCTAAGGCACTTTTTACCATATCAATCCACCTATCTCTTGGTCTTCCTCTGGGTCTTTTTTCTATTTACCCAAAATAAGAAGAACACTTATTTTGCTAATCGTTCCTCTTCCATTGTATTTAATGGACCATACCACCTGAGATTATCTCTGCTAACGCATTCCTGGATGCTGGCAATGTCAAGTTCTTTCCTAATATTCTCATTTTAATATGATATTGCCATTGATGCCATCTGTTCATGCCGCTAATCTTTCTCAGGACTCTCATATCTGCAGTCTCTAGTCTTTGGTCAAGTGTTTTACTTCTGACCCAGCTCTCAGATCCATAAGTTAAAACTGGTTTGACACTGTCTTGTATAGAGCTAATTTAGTGTTCCAACTAATTTCTCTCTTATTCGATATGAATTTATTCAGTTGACTTCCTACCACACCAGCTTCGTTGATTCTGTTGTCTATTTCCATATTTAATTTACCATCTTCACTAAAAATCGTGCCTAAGTAGCTGAAATGTTTTACTTGTTCCACAGGTTCTCTATTCACAATGCAATTGATATTTTCAATGCTTCTGCCTATTTCCATTGTCTTTGTCTTTTTATTGCTGACCTTCATTCCATATCTATCACAACAGTTATTCAATTTAGTCGGGGAATCTTGCAGACTTGTAGCAGATTTATTCAGAAGTATAACATCATCTGCGTAAAGCAAAGAGATGACATTAACATCTCCAATTTTGATATCAGGTTTAATACCACTTTCTTTTATAATGTGATCCATATAGGTAACGAATAACAGAGGAGGATAATGTACATCCCTGTCTGACACCAGATTTAACATTAAACCATCTTCTTGTACTTCCTCCAATTCTAACTGCTGACTTACAACTCAAATAAAGACTAATAAGGATTACTTGATATAATGCCCCAATGCACCATATAGCTATAGTGTTTTGAATAGATTTTCTCTTGGCACCTTGTCATATGCCTTTTCCAGATCTACAAAACTTAAATACAGATCTCTGTTATATTCCCATGATTTCTCAACTATCTGTCGTAAAGTGAAAATCAGATCCTGACAGCCTCCATTTGGCCTGAATCCAGCTTGTTCTTCACCAAGCTTTTCTTCCACAATCCTTCTCAACCATTTCTCAAGTATACTTACGTAAATCTTACCAGGAACACTCAGTAGAGATAACGCTGTAATTCTCACATTCAGTTTTATTTCCCTTTTAATATATGGGTACTATGAGAGCTCTACTCCAATCATCAGGAATTCGTCCCTCTGTCCAGGCTTTCTGAATTATGCAGTGCAGCCACTGTAAAACTTTTATACCTCCATACTTGAGCATTTCTGGTCGAATATCATCTATTAGAATAGCTTTCGATTAGAATTAGAATTCGTCCCTCTGTCCAGGCTTTCTGAATTATGCAGTGCAGCCACTGTAAAACTTTTATACCTCCATACTTGAGCATTTCTGGTCGAATATCATCTATTAGAATAGCAGCTGCCTTCACATATTTCAGGCTTTTGATGGCTTTTTCTACTTCAAGTATGGATATGTATCCCTGGATGCCTGGTGAGTGTTTTTTACCACTGTGCTGTCATCACTGCTATTTTATTTAGCAACTTTTTGAAGTAATTACTCCATACTTCAAAGATATCTTTTTCTCCAGTTTTCATGTCACCTTTATCATCTCTAATTCCTTTTACAGCACTCTTTCCTCCATCTCTAAGCTTCTTCAACAACCTCCAGAATATCTTGCCACTTTCTTGATATTTATTTTCTATGTTCTTACCAAAGTCTTCCCATGACTTTTGTTTAGCTAGTTTTACACAGTGTTCAGGTTTCTTACATTTGTCTCTGTATTCTCAAAGAGCACAAGCTGACTTATTTGCCAGTAACTTTTGATATGCTTTCTTCTTTTCCTTCACTGCCTCCTTACTTCTAACTACTGACTTACAACTCAAATAAAGACTAAGTATTACATGATATAATGCCCCACTGACACCATGTAACTGTTGCTTTCTGAATAGCTTCTCTTTTAGCACTTTGTCATATGCCTTTTCCAGATCTACAAAATTTAAATATGGGAACCATCAACATAAATACCAATGAAAAAGAAGTCAAACTAGCAGAAGAATGAGAGGAGTGTTATCAACATAAATGGCATTACAGAAACAAATCATACTATAACAGGGGAAATTCTGCTAAATAATAAACATGTTATATCTGGGCAATTGTGATGATGTAAAGAAAGGAATAGCTATAGGAATCAACACTAAATATAAAAATAACCTTCTTGATTTGCAAGCACTTTTATGCAAGAGTAACTTGAGGATATTCAAAATGGGCAAGTGGATTAATTTTTTGAGTGATTAGATTTGGCACTTAAAGATATAAACAGCAGAATAGGAAATCAATACCAGAAATTTAGATACATTATGGGAAAATTTGGAAAATTATAAAGAGCAACATGTAGTGTGAATTTGAGTTGTAAGCCAAGCCAGCAGTAAGAATTGAAGGAGTACAGGAATATAGTCCGATGTTAAATCAGGTATGAAACAAGTATGCACATTATCTCTATTGTTAATCATCATTTATATGGATCACATTATGATGAAAATCGACCTTGAACCTAATATCAGAATTTTCAGCTCTTTACTTTATGCAGATGACGATATACTCCTAAACAAATTTTCCATCAGCAAAGGTGAACTGGCCATTAGAACCCATGTAATTAACACACATCATAAACTGACCTCATAGCCTAAGATTGCTTTGGATGTAAATCCAAATTAATCAATCAACCAATCCTAATTAAATTCAGTACTAGTGCTGCAGGATTCCCTAATTAAATTGAATAACTACAAGATGTAATAAATTTGGTATGAGAATCAGCAATAAAAGAAAAATACTAAGAAAATAGGCAGGAACACTTTTATTTATTTATTTATTCTTATGGCAAAGGGAATACAAAACAGCTACAGGTCAATGTCCAGTCTAGAAAAAAATCCAGGGCCTCATCCGTTCACCTTGTCGATGTCCTGGAGGCCACTACCATGAAATTGGTGACTTGGGCAGTCATTCACAATATGAGTAATCATCTGGGCCATGGAGGAATAATCATAATAAGGGTGGTCTGACAGTTTCCAGTTACAAGAAGGTAGCCACATCTGCCCTGATTAGTTCTGATTCTGTTGATAGATGACCAAATCTTCCTAGGAAGAGCAAAACCAGGCTGCGGATCACAGGGATCTTCAACCAGGAAGCCATTTCTTGGAAGATTGTTGAGCCAATGTTCTCTCCACATGTCAGGTGTTGATGGTAAGGTAGTTAAGAAAGTTCGTCCATGGACCAGTATAGGTTTCTTGATTTTAGTCAAAGACTGTGATTTATGAGTCTGGTGCAGGGGAAGGAGTGGATTGCTCATTACTTTATTAAATTCTTTAATCAAGGCTTGTCTTTGGTACACAATAAATAACGGAAAAAACTCACGTAGAAAGATTATTTATTAGTATAATTTTCGCCAGTGTGTCACAGGCATCCTCAGTACATTAAGCTCAAAATTAAACACTAACTGACAATTCCAAAAAGCGCCACCTAAGTAGCTGGTGTAAGATAACTAAAAAGGTCAATAACTTTAATTTAAAAAAAAAAAAAAAAAAAAAATTAATACAATAAAAAGTTAGGAAAGATTATCTGATTTGTAAAGTACTATCTCCCATAAAGGGGACAGACGTAAGCCGTCGGATCTGTTTAAGTTAGGAGAATGAAGTAGAGTTTCACATGTTTCTTTATAAAGGCGTTCCATGAGAAACTGACTTTTGTGAAGAACTCTTGTCTTTCTCCAATGAACTCTGTGTCTAGTGAAGATCGCATGTTCAGAAAGTCCAGACTTTTCAGGTTTAAAGTATTCAATATAAGATTGGTGTTCTTCTAGCCGAATAGAGGCAGATCTTCCCGTTTGTCCGAAATAAGATAATCCACAAGAGCACGGAATCTGGTAGACACCTGGATGATTAAGATGTGGAAGCTTGTCCTTAGGAGAAGTGAGAAAGGTGGAGATTTTTCTAAACGGTCGAAAGGCAACAAAAATATTCAGTGGTTTTAAAACTTTTGCTATACGTTCACTGATGCCTTGTACATAAGGGATAGTAATGCGCGTTATTTCTACTTCATTCTCCTAACTCAAACAGATCCGACGGCTTACGTCTGTCCCCTTTATGGGAGATAGTACTTTACAAATCAGCCAATCTTTCCTAACTTTTTATTGTATTAATTTTTTTTTTTTTTTTTTTTTTTAAGGAAAGTTATTGACCTTTTTAGTTATCGTACACCAGCTACTTAGGTGGCGCTTTTTGGAATTGTCAGTTAGTGTTTAATTTTGAGCTTAATGTAATGAGGATGCCTGTGACACACAGGTGAAAATTATACTAATAAATAATCTTTCTACGTGAGTTTTTTCCGTTATTTATTGTGTACCGATATGTCTACTCACGGTTTACCTCTTTTAAAACTTAAGGTTTGTCTTCTCTGTATATTTGGTGGAGCAATGTTAGGTATGACAGGGGTGCTTCTCAGTGTCCCACTAATGGTGTACATGGTAGAGTTTAGCTGCGTATCTATAATGTTAGTGTGTGCACTTCTTTCCCAGATGGGGGCACAGCATTCTGCTGCAGAGAATGTGAGGGCTAGTGCAGATGACCTTAGGACTTCTGGTCCTAAGGTCCCAGGTTGTTCTAGCAAGCCTTGAAATGATATTTATTGTTTTAATTTTGTTGGACAGGTAAGTGATGTGCCTTGCCACAGAAAGGGAGGTTGAGGTGTCAATTTGCCTCTGCATTGTTCAGGTGAATACTGTGGACAGTTTTTGTTGGATTTGGCTTCAGGTACCAATGCTTGAAGTACTATTCCAGGATGTTCAGGTCTGTGTTCAAGGGTGATTCCAGGTTGGCAAAGGAGGTAGATTGGTGTAGGATCGCTAGGTCATCAGCATACATATATTTGCTCAAGCTGGTATGTGGTAAGTCAGACACATACATGTTAAACAGAGCATGGTCTGCAAGACCAGAGTGGCTGTACTGGTGAAACCAGATGTAGTCCTTGTGTTCTGAAATTCTGATATTCGTTGTCCTGCCTGTTTGGCCAAAGTAGGACAGCTTACTGCTGCAAGGGACCTGGTGTATACCAGGTCCCTTGCAGCAGTAAGCAGGTAGGTCTAGGGGAAGTGGTTGGTCTTTAGTGGAGCAGATAAGGGATGCCAATTTTCTATATGGTCTGTAACAAGAGATCAAGTCATGTTTTTTTAAGATTTTGGTATTTTTTTCCGAGGTGCCTTGGATGTAGGGAATGGTGATGGATTTAGAGTAATCCTTGTTGTGAGGGGGGGGGGTTTACTGGTTTCAATATTTTTGGGATTTGGGGGGGGGGGGTAGCCATTGGCTGAGAAAGTGTTGAGGATGTGATTTAGTTCAGTGGTTAGGGCACTGTCATTTGAACAGATTAGTTTAGCCCTATTGCGTAGGGTCTTAATAACTCCATATTGTTGTGAGGGGGTGGGGATTGTTGGTGAATGTATCTGCCTGTATGGGTGGGTTTTCTATAAACTGAGAAAACCAAGGTTACAACAGGCTGGCAGGTGACTAGTGTGTCTAGGAAAGGGAGGCTATTGTTTTCCTCTTTTTTCCAGGGTGAACTTGATTTTGGGGGTGTTGGTTGTTTAAGTGTGTTAAGAAGGAGAGGAGTACATCAGAGCCATGTGGCCAAATAGCGAACACATAATCAATGTAGTGAAGCCATATGGTTGGTTTTTTGTCGGGCAGAGTTTAAGGCCTTCTCTTCAAAAGCCTCCATAAAGAAGTTGGTCAAGGGTGGGGAGAGTGGTGAACCCATGACTGTCCCCTCTATTTGTTTGTAGAATTTTCCCTGCCAAACGAAATAGCCTGAGTTCATTGTGAACCGAAATAGGGCTGAGATATCAGGAAGAAATTTAGCTTGGATTAGCTCTAAGGTTTTTCGTGAGTGGAACATTTGTGAATAAGGAGGAGACGTCAAAACTGACCATTATGTTAGTATGTTGGAGTGTAAGGTTTTCTATGCTGGCTTTGAAGTGGGCTGTTTTTTGTGTGGTGTATTGCCAGTATAGTGTGTTTGAGCGTTTTGGCCAAATGTTTAGCTAATATGTATGTAGGGGAATCAATGCCATCCATGTAATAGCACATTTTCTTTATGTATTTTTGGGAGTCCATATATATGGGGGGGGGGTATACAGTTAAACGGTTTTAATTTGTTAGTAACTTCTACAGGCCAAGATGTGACCTTCTTAAGGAGCCTATGGAGTTTTCTGATTTGTGAGTTGGTGGGATTGTATTCAATAGGCAGGTAACCAGCGTGATCTAATATCTAATAATAGCGCATAAAGCTTACCTATGTAGTCTGTTTGTTTGAGTACTACGGTGGTGTTTCCCTTATCTGCTTTGGTGATTACTATTTCTTTGTTTTTCTTCATTTCATGAAGAGCTTTATATTCACTATTGGATATGTTAGCTTTTAGTGGTCTTGCTTTGGTAAGAACACAAGCTACACCCAGTCCAATATTGTTGGCGATGTGGTTTGAAAGGTGGCAGATCCAGCGTTCAATAGAGATCATTATATCCTCGGCCGGTATTTTTCTGAGAGCAGTAGTGAAGTTGTGGCCACGTGAAAGAGCGATGAGTGCTGCAGGCTTCAATGTAACTGAAGAAAGGTTGACTACAGTGTTGGTTGGAAATTTTGGTTCGGAGGTCAAGTTCTTTTTTAATTTCTCAAATTTCTTGATATGTCGACCCCGTATTTTCTCCAATTCTTTATCTGTCACAGTGCACGAGATGCCATATAAAATTGACCAAAGCTCATGATTTAATGTTAGAAAGCTCTTCTTCAAGCGCCCAAATAGCATTGTTTGCGTAAGCTAGGAGAACACATGTGGCGGCAATTTGGCCAAACAGGCAGGACAGCGAATATCAGAATTTCAGAACACAAGGACTACATCTGTTTTCACCAGTATAGCCACTCTGGTCTTGCAGACCATACTCTGGATACACGCCACCAGAATACAGTGGAAGAAAGCCACAATAATACATCGCAGCAAGTTCAAATTTGAAAGACTTTTCATGGAATCAGCTTCAGCCCTAAGAAACATGGCAAACCTCAACAAATTTGGTTGCATAAGATTGTCCCAAATTTTGGAGACGTACATCAGGAGAACTTCAGCCCAACGGCCAAGAATGGCTACATAGCCCACTAGGGGGGGGCACCATCAAGACTTTTAGGAGAAACAACAGCTTCCTTGCTTCGTGCTCATTTACTGTGTGTAGTGCCTGCGAGCACATGTCTTTATTTTAACCCTTTCTACTCTAATGATTCCAATTGGAATCACTAACTGTCTTGGCTTTTGTAGCCCATATTATGTGGTGAATGATTCCAATTGGTATCGTACGTCGTGGTTCTATTTCTTTAATATAATAACAGGTATGTATTATACGTATAAATCTTACCAATATCAGTTTTTATGACTTAGTAGAATAATATGCATATATTGGATTATAGAGTATAAGCTCAGAAGTTGAATATTTGCTACCAGAATATAATGATTCCATATGAAATCAGTCAGTCAGAATTCCTATCCTGAAATGTATAGGAGAGAAAGAAAATTGTTTTTCACTTGGAAAAAAAAATTCAGGTCAGAAAGGGTTAAGTTCCTTTGAAGATGGCAACGCGACGTTGCTAAAATATCAGAAATATATATTAAAGTTTAATTTAATTTATATTCTAGTGTAAGTTGTAAATTCCTTAAGTTAATTAATAATCATGTATAATCAATGTATAAGCCTTTCTACAGGAAAGACGACTACATGAGCAAAGCATGATTTGAAAGCATGATTTGACCAAAAGCGCTTTACATCGATTTTTACAGAGATCAAGTTTCATGAGATTGTTACAAAAATACTGAATAAATAAATTTACATCGATTTTTACAGAGATCAAGTCTCATGAGATTGTTACAAAAATACTGAATGAATAAATTTATATGGAAGAGATAAATTTATCAAAACACCACAGTAGTTGTATACACAACTACATTCAAACACATTTTAGCTTATGGATCTGAGAGTCAGGTTAAAATTTATCAAAGACTATAGAACACAGATATCAGAGTTTTAAGAAAAAATAGGAGTAAACAGATGACATTAATGGCAGAATCACATTAAAATGAATACATCAGGAAGGATCTTTATAATGTTAGCATTCAGGAATGTGTAAGAAGAGCTAATCTCAGATATGGTCTCTTAGACTGAAAAAGGAAATGTTAACAAAAACAAATGTTTGAGACAGGTTTGCAGTAGAACTCACAGGAAGAATTATAGATGGACTGATACAGTCAGAAATACCACAAAAGATTGAAATTTGAGTATAATTTCTTAAAATACTGGAATCTTGCCAGAGTGATTAGCATAACTACTCTCCAACCAACAGGTTGTGGGTTCAAATCCCACCATGGACTTGGATGTTTGTGATTGTCTTGAAGTGGAATTTCATCGTCTAATATAAGACCTCCACACCATTTAATGAAAGATGTAAATGGCTTGAGAGCTGGGTTACAAAACATTTGACCAAAGTCTGGAGACCGGAGATATGAGAGTCCTGAGAAAGATTAGGGGTGTGAACAAATGGCATCAATGGCAATATCATATTAAAAACGAAGAAATTATATACTTGGTTTAATCCTTTATCCATGTGTAAGCAAACAAAGTTTGGGCCTGAAGTATTTTCAGGACTGGGGCAACTCGTGGTAAAGGTGGTATTGTAAAACTCAATGTAGCTTGTAAATACCAAAAGCGCTTTACATCGATTTTTACAGAGATCAAGTCTCATGAGATTGTTACAAAAATAACCTTGTATGTCTCTATATATTTTACGCTAAATATTAATGTAAATAACCCTATGGAAATTGACTGTACTTACTGGTTTAACAAAAATTTCTAGAATGTAAAAAAACAAAGGCAATGTTTTGCCACCGGAACTTTGTACAATAGCTATGTATAAGGGCACAAGAAAGTTGTTTACGATTTAAGTGTATTAAAAAAGTTGTTTGCGAGCTCTGCATATTGTAATTTAATATGTAATTTAATATGTATTTAATATGTAATTTAATATGTAATTTAATGTTCCATAAAAATTCAAATAATGAATTCAAATGATAAAATTTACCCTTTTTTTTAGTTCTTTTTGCTAGTTTTATGCTTTTTTTATAACTATATTCTTCTTGCTTAGACTGTTCATTTTTTTTTATAAATCAAAATGTCGTTGCATTCATTTCTGCCAATTTTAATAATCATGATGAAAAGAAACTTATAACTGCAATTACTATCAGACCAAAAATAAGGTTAAAAAATATATTTCTTTACCAATATTGAGAACACAACTGAAAATTTCAGTTTAATTTGTTTGGATCTGTTATTAATCATCATTATCATTAGAGTATAAATTACAACTGTAGTAAATACACAGTACTCAATTACACTGATGTAGAAATAATTCAAATTGTAACTGAAACAGGAATTTAAGTGCTAATTTAATGGAATTTAATTTCATTAGTTCCTAACAACACATTGTTAGGAACTAATGCTCTAACAAGGCATCCTTCAGAGGCTGGTTAACAAGGAAGTTAATTTGAAAAAGCTGAGATACATATAGTGTTAAAAACAGTCTTTCAGACTATTTTTAAAAATCTCTAGTGATTTCTATACAGTACAGCTGGCTTTTTTTTTAATATTTTCATTTAATCCTGTATGATGGCATATCCAGAGTATGTTCATCTTCTGACTTGCCATACAAATGATTGCAGATATAGCTTATGTTATTCAAGGTAGACATTAGATCTATCATGACTAAACAAACACACATAATAATTATTCTTACTTACTTAATGCCTCCAGGGAGTCCAAAGACTCATCAAGTGCACCTACTCTACAACTCTCTCCACCCAATTCTCCAACTACATCTACACCAATGCCATCTACCATCCACCACCACCACTAGTATTTTCACAGACAATCACAAACATCCATGCCCATGGCAGGATTCAAACCCGCAGCCTCTTGGCTGGAGAGCGGATACGCTCACCACTAAGCCAAACAGGCCAGCATCTTAGGACATCGTCAGCACTGTACTGACGATGTCCTAAGATACTTAGGATGAAATATTTACTTATTAAAACTTATTACTGTGGTTATTATGTGTGTTTGTGTAGTCATGAATTCTCCACAGGTTTCATTGTATAATAAAATTAGATCTATCAGTCTGTTCAAAGTAGGCTAAGCTGCCAACACAAGGAATAAACTCCAAGATGTGCAAAATGATGAAGATGATCCTTAAGAGAATGGTAGCTAGCTGAATGTGTGGTTTGAAAGTGGATTATATTTACAGAACTCTTTCCCATCCCT
Source organism: Typopeltis vanoorti (assembly GCF_054136105.1). Taxonomy (NCBI): domain Eukaryota; kingdom Metazoa; phylum Arthropoda; class Arachnida; order Uropygi; family Thelyphonidae; genus Typopeltis; species Typopeltis vanoorti. The sequence continues at coordinate 69,219,382 of NC_143549.1, read as the reverse complement.
ATTCGGGATGGGAACTCTTTTGCAGCAATAACTTCTGTGTTGATAGCAAGAATGATGGAAGACCATGCAGTATTTTGTCTACTTTATAAGAGTTGTAGTCATTGGCTAAAAAGTGTTGCAAAAATGCCTTGAGTTTGGTTTAAAGATGTCTTTAAACAAATAGTCCTGGCTCTGTGTGTGCAGTACCGTTGACAGGGTGTAGCATAGAGGCAGCTGCCTCATGGCGTGACTTAATAAGGGTGCTCAATCAGCCATATTGAGGTAGGCGCCGTCATGATAGCAAGTGCTGAAAGAAGTTTTTCTGAGCTTAAACTGATTAAAAATTATTTGTGAACAGCAATGACCCAAGAAAGATTGGTTAATCTACCAACTATATCGATAGAGACAGACATATCCGAATTTAAATTTAGAAGAGCTTATAAACAGTTTTATTGTGCAATATCCCCGTAGAGCAAACATTTAATTAATATTATTATGTAATCATTTTGCATTAATGTTTCTCTTGTAATAAAAACAAAATAGCAATTGGAGATTTTCTTATATTTTTGTCTTGTAATTCATCAGGGACAATATTTAATTGTTTGCCTCAGTGCACGATCTAATCTGCTGACGGCCATGTGTGTATGTGCGTGTATAAATACAGTATATATAATATGATAAAAGGGGTGCTTAAAAGTCAAATTGTATAATTGGGAGAAGAACACCACATTGCATTTTAAGGAATGCAGAGAACTGCTAGGGGCTTCTGACCTAATGTCCAATCTTCACCTTCTTGTGGTGCACCCTATTAGGCATCTACATGGATACTGAACAAATGAGGATGGGCTGGGAATTTGGGATGTAGCTGACCAAATTGTATTCTTAACGGCTTAAACCACATTGTAAAATGATGATACAACACGACAGAATATCATGCTGGCTAGAACGTTGCCGGTTCAACAAGCCCCCCCCCCCCCATTATTTTCATCAGGGAACCAGGGCGAACAGCAAAAAAGTCAGCTACTAGAACAAATCCCACAACACATCACTAATCAACATCAACTGAATTAAAGATTGGTTCTATGAACATAAGAAGCATCAATAGAAAAGAAATGGAACTAGCAGAAGAATTGGATAAGTACTACATCGACATAATATGTGTGACTGAAAAAAAAACAAAGAAGCGCGCTTGGCCGCACGAAGTAAGACTTGGTTTCGAGTCTAGTCGGCGACTAGAGGAAATTTTTCTAAGCCTTTTTTCGACCGGTTCCCGAGTTAGTCGATCTCTGGCACAGGCAAGCAGGTTTTTCCTCCCGGAAACTCTGGTTTTTCGTCCTGTAAACTCAAGAAAATTGACCGTAGAACCCACATTATTTCAGACATTAAATATATTGTGTTAGGGTTAGGGACCACGAGGTGGTGGCACATTTGAGCCATCTCTCTCTTCACTGAGTACCGCTTAATTAGTGATAGCCTTGGGCCATCTATCTCTGATTGGTACCAGTGGAGATTGAACTGCCCACTCAGTCTCCAAAAGTTAGATAGGGCTAAATGGCCTCGCCTACTCCCCGTATATGGGGAATAAAAAGGCGTTAGCTGATAGCATAGCTGATCTTTCTAAGCAACAAATACAAAATGGTATATTCAGGCAATAACAATCAGGAAAAAGAGGGAGTATCTATAGTATACAACACTAAATATGAGGATAATCTTCTTAAATGGCAGGCAATATCAAGTAGAGAGATGTGGGCAAATATCAGAATGGGGAACTGGAAAATGAGACTTATTTGTGCTTATGGTCCCACAGTAGGTTCTATCAAGTAAGAAATGGAAGGATGTTTTGAGGCATTAGAGAATGCAGCTGACTCAATGAAAAAGGAAGAGTTGGTCCTTGTTGGAGATCTATACAGCAGAGTAGGAAATGATTATTAGACATATAGAAATATTTTTGGAAAATTTGGAGAAAAGTGCAAAGCTAATAATAATATAATAATGTAAATGCCTATTGGATTTCGGTTCAGGTAGATTAGTTATTACTAACACCATTTTCCAACATAAAAATAGGGAGTGATCACTATTTAGTTTTGAGCAGGATAAAATTGAATTTCATACTGAAAATGAAAGTGTGTAAGAAAGTTTTAAAATTAATCATGGTGGAGCAGCTTTTAGAAGTGAACTGTAGACTCAAATACACAAACATCATTCAAGAAAAAAATGAAAGAGTTGGAAAACAAGAACCAAACCTTGGAAAAGTAGCAGCAAACTCTGAAGAAAATATTGATTGATTCAGCGAGGAAGGCATGTGGTGAGGTTCTCTCTAAGGAAAGAAAAATCAGAATTCCATGGTGGATCAGGAAGTTAAAGATGCAGTGAAGGAAAAGAAGAAAGTATATTGAAAGTTTCTGGCATGTAAGTTGGCTTGTGCTCTTAGAAAATACACAGAAAAATGTAAGAAAGCAAAGCACTCTGTAAAACTATCCAAGCAAAAGTAATGGGAAGAGTTTAGTAAGAACATAGAAAATAAATATCAGGAAGGTGGCAAAATATTCTGAAGGCTATTGATAAAGTTTACAAATGGAGGAAAAATTACTATAAAAGGAATCAGGCAATAAAGGTGACAACTTTGAAAGACTGCTAAATGAAACAAGAAGTGAAAGCATGATGGTAGAAAACTCCCAACAAGGATGTAGTCGGGATTACATATCCATACTTTAAGTAGAAAAAGTCACCAAAAAGTGGAAAGGCAGTTGAAGTAAATGAAATTCAGCCAGAAATGTTCAGTATGAAGGTTTTACAATGGCTGCATTGCATAATTCTGAAGGTATATTCAGAGAGTGGAATTCCAGATGATTGGAGTAGAGCTCTTAAGTATCCATCTATAAAAAGAGAAATAAAACTGAATGTGAGAATTACAGAGATATTTCCTTACCGATTGTGACTGGTAAGATTTATGAAAGTATACTTGAGAAATGGCAACGAAAAATTGTGGAATGGAGGCTGGGTGAAGAACAAGCTGAATTCAGGTCAGGTTGTCAGGATCAGATTTTCACTTTAAGACAAATAGTTGAGAAATCTTGGGAATAAAACAAGGATTTGTATTTAAATTTTGTTGATCTGGAAAAAGGCACATGACACATGACAAGGTGCCACAGGAGAAAAGCTTTTCAAAATGCTACAGTTATATGGTGTAAATAGAACATTATATCAAGTAATACTTATCTTTATTTGAGTTGTAAGTTAGCAGTTAGAACTGAAGGAGGCACAGGAAGATGGTTTGAGGTAAAATCGAGTGTAAGACAAGGGTGTACATTATCTCCACTGTTATTCATCTTTATGCAGATTGTTATATTTCTGAATAAATCCAGTACAAACCTGCAAGATTCCATGACTAAATTGAATAACTGTTGTAATAAATTTGGTGTGAAAATCAGCAATAAAAAGACAAAGACAATGAAAATAGGCAGAAATACTGAAAACATCAACTGTGTCCTGAATGGAGGCAGCTGAAAATGGACAACAAAATTAGCAAAGCTGGTATGGTAGGAAGCCAAATGAATAAATTTATATAGAATAAAAAACAAATCAGCCAAAACACTAAATGAGTTGTATACATAACAGTGTTCAAAACAATTTTTAACTTATGATCTGAGAGCTAGGTAAGCAATAAAACACTTGATCAAAGACTAGAGACCACATATATGAGAGTCCTGAGAAAGATTAGGATTCAATTAGAATTCAATTTAATATGATACTTCCATCAATGGAAGTACCACATTAAAAAGATTAGATTTCAATTATAGGTCTCTTGACCTCTCATGTATGGGATCATTTTTCATATTAATCTTTAATCATATTAAAGATTAGGATTCAATTAGAATTCAATTTAATATGATACTTCCATCAATGGAAATATATTAAAAATGAGGATATTAAGAAGGAACTTGACATTATTAACATTCAGGAATGTGTTAGTAGAGTTCATCTCAGGTGGTATGGTCACTTAAACAGAATGGGAGAGGAATGATTAAAAAAAAAAAAAACAAGTGTTCTTTGCAAGGTTGGCAGGAAAAACACCCAGAGAAAGACCAAGATGTAGATGAATTGATACAGTAAAAAGTGCCTTAAAGGACAGAAATATAAGATTTGATAATATTGAAGGAATCTTGCTAATAACACATTCATTTGCAGGAAAATTGTTGATCATAAGTTATTAGTAATGGCAAAACGTTTTCATGTAGTACTATTATAATTATCCTGTAACCCTGTACCTTTTTTTTTTTGGGGCCCCCTCCCCAAAAGGTACATATCAGGAATTTCATGATAATGATAAAATGATCCCATACATGAGAGGTCAAGAGACCTATAATCACATCGGCACCGTGTATGTGTTTGTGTATATGATGGGGGGTACAAGTGGATGGAATAAAGAAAGGAAAAGCAGATTCAGTATGTTTGTCATACAGATGATTGCAGATGTAGTTCATGTTCTTCAAGATAGATGCTAGATCTATCAATCTGTTCAAAGCAGAAATTGGTCCATCATTCCTTTTCAGGCATCGAAAAGGGATTCTGGGTAAATTGCTGTTCTTATATTAACAGGTGCAACAGAAAGTGGAGGAATGATCATTAAAGTACTTGTAGAATAAAGTGTCAAAACACTGTATCTCTCACATTAAGATTAAAGTGAATTTGTAAGAGAGGGATCATTTATGAGCTGAATTGTTCTCTTCTGGGCAGCATCAAGAATTTTGAAGCACACCAATTCCAAAACATGTGAGCAGTATTCTAAGAATGGGCAGGCTTAAGATATGGGAACAATCTTGTCCTAAAGATAATGCATATAGAAAATAAATATTAAATATAGAAAAAATAAATAAAGGTGGCAAAATATTCTGGAGACTATTAATAAAGCTTAAAAAATGAAGGAAAGAGTACAGTAAAAGTAATCAGGAGATGATAAAGGTAACATGGCAAGTGAAGATAAAGATATTCCAGATATGTGGCATAATTTCTTTGAAAAATTGCTAAATGAAACAATATCAGCATGATGGTAGCAAACACTCAAGAAGAATGCAATCAAGAATACATATCAATACTTGACATGTATTGTCTTGTAGAATTCTACAAGAATATCAATACTTGAGGTAGAAAAAGCGATCGAAATGAAATGTGGAGACAGCTGGAGTAGATGATATTCAACCAAAAATGCTAAAATATAGAGATACAAAAATCTTAGTGGCTACACTGCATAATTCAGAAGACCTGACATGAGGGTCAAATCAGAGATGATTGGAGTAGAGCTCTCTCATAGTATGCATTTATAAAATGAGAAATAACACTGAATATGAGAATTAAGTGAAATTTGAGAGCTAAATAGACAGCTAAAGTTCTTTGCAAATATAATCTCCATGCCACTTTGAAATCATACATTCAGCTAGCTACCTTTATCCATTCAATCTTAATCCTCTTGCATGTCTTGAAGGGTATAAAGTTCCTCTGTGCCTGCAGCTTAGCTTACTTTGAACAGAGTGATGGATAAAACTTATTTTAGATCAACTGTACAGACAGCAAAGACTCGCAGACCACCATTCTCATCAAATTCCTGATATGTAACCTGAAAGGGAAGGAGGAGCGGGGGGAGAAGATACTACACAGTATTACATGAGGAAGTTTACATCATTACTAAGACTGTTGCTCCAGATTTGCTAATTCTGTCAACTATTCCATATTTAATTTGCAATCTTCACTAGAAATTGTGGCAAAATAGCTAAAATGTTTACTTGTTATCAACATATCAACAATTTTCTAACAAAGACCTAATATATCAATCTTCTAATGCACTTTTTACTGTATCAATCCACGACAAATATGATTTTCTTGGCAAGTATTTTTCTTGCAATTCTAGAAGAAAAAAAAAATACTGCTTCTATTACCAATTCCTCACACATTTAGTTCAAGTGAATCACCTGAGATTAGTACTGCTTTCCTGAATGCTAACAATGCCAGTTTCCTTATCAAGATCCTCATTTTAAACATGATTATACCATCTGTTCATTCTCCTAATATCTGTCCGAACCTTCATAATCTGAGGTCTCCAGTGTTTGATCAAGTGTCTTATTTCTAACCCAGCTCTTAGATCCATAAGTTAAATTTGGTTCGAACACTGACTTATATACATAGCTAATTTAGTCTTGCAACTAAATACTCCTATTCCCACATAAATGTATTCAGTTGACTTTCTACGATTCATATCAGTTTTGTTAATTCTGTTGTCTATTTCCATAATTTGCAAGCTTTACTAAAATTTGTGCCTAAATAGCTGAAATGTTTTGTTTGTTTCACAAGTTGTCCTTTCAGAATACAATTGATGATTTCAAGGTTTTTTTTCAGTCTGTCTTCACTAGAGATTGTGCCTAAATAGCCAAAATGTTTTACTTATCTTGTTTTACTTTATTATAGCTGTTATTCAATTCAGTCAGGGAATTTCACAGACTTATTACACTCCTAAATAAATCTGGTGTACTATCTGCATAAAGTAGAGCTGAGATAAACATCTCAAATTTTGATATCAGGTTTAATGCCATTTTTCTTTATAATGTGATCAACTGCAATCCATTCTCTGGATATTTCTTCAAACATGATTAAATCCAGGAATACAAATTTATTGCACAGAAGTTGCTATAGGTCTAAAAGGCTTTTAAGAATCAGCCATGAAGCACTTTCCTAACCCCAGAAATATATCCGCAATCATCTGCCAAAGGTTTGTGAGACAGTCGATCTAATACTACATTTAGCTTGATTCGAATTAATTGAATTTTTATCCATCTTCTAGAGGATACCTTGTTAAGATATTTACTTCTTTTTCCATTGCAATCTGAATTATTTCTACATAAATCTGTTTGTGTTTACCACAGTTGTAATTTGTATTCTAATGATTACTATTAGAAACAAGCTGTAATCACAATATACTCTAAAATAAAATAGGCATGGCAACAAAGTGTTTTTAATTTCTTTCTTTCTCTCTCTTTCTTTCATTCCAACTTCCTAGTGTCGGATAAACTTTTCTTTTTTGAGCAGCGATAATATACATTTATTTATATATATATATAGATATATTCATGCTTTTTCTATACTGACTGAGAAACGAGAATTAGAATAAATAATGAAATTTATTAAAATACGCAACATGTTTCATTGGGGTGGCTGACTTCTTCAGGTGTGATAGAACATACAAAACCAATAAAAAGCACTGTAAAGGAACATTGAGTCACTATAAAACCATAAACTATAAAATCGACTATAAACTACAGTTATTTTGAACTGGAGCTACAGTCCTTGTTAAAGTTCTATTGCTAGAAACCTGTGCGCGTGTGATTTCACGAGTGCGCAATATCTGGCAGCAGAGCTAAAAGAGTCGGGCAAATTATAGCTGAGGTTACTGTTTAAATGAAGAGGGGTCCATGACAATCTCTTTAGACTCGATTATGTGGCGTTCTACCTCGTTGTGGCATATGTGGAGGTTTGAAGTTGTTGTCCAGCGGCCTTCATTATTTGAGTTAACCGAAAACATGCCATGGCTTGAGAGGGTACTAGCTCTAGTTCTTTTGTAAGTGATGTCTCTTTGGTGTTCCTCGAGACGTAGGAGGATGGACTTTCCCGTTTGGCCATAGTATGGTTTCCCACAGTCACATGTGATTTTGTCACACCTGGGAATTGTAGATGGTTGGGAACTTGCTTGTAATTGCTTAAACTTGATCTTAGTTTGGGAAGAGTAGAGAAGCACGTTTTTATGTTAAACTTTCTTAAAATTCTACTCAGTTTCTTGGAGAGCGTGCTGATGTATGGCAAGGAGATATAGCCTTTGGGGTTGTCCTGTATTTCTACGTTGTTTTGCTGATGGTGGTATAGTTGTTTATTAATACTTTTTGAAGAGCAGCCATTGTTTTTTGAAGGTCGTTTTAAGATGTTGTAGCTCATTTTTTAGTTCCTCTTCATCTGACAGTACAGATCTAGCACGATGCACTAGAGTTGAGATGATACCCATCTCCTGTGCCGGATAGTAATGTGAGGATGCATGCAGGTATCTGTCTGTGTGTGTATGTTTTCTAAAGATGGAGATTTTTATGGACTCAAGTGTTTTAGTAAGTTTAACGTCCAGGAAACATAGAGATCCATTTTCTTCCATCTCCATGGTTAATTTAATTTGATGTCTGGATGGAAGTTGTTTAAGTGATTGAGAAAAGTGTGAAGATTCTCAATACCATGTTCCCAGATGAGGAAAATGTCATCCACATATCTAATTCTCAAAACAACGTAGTAACGCCAGTCAACAAAACAACATAGAAATACAGGACGACTCCAAAGGCTATATCTCCTTGCCATACATCAGCACGTTCTCCAAGAAACTGAGTAGAATTTTAAGAAAGTTTAACATAAAAACGTGCTTCTCTACTCTTCCCAAACTAAGATCAAGTTTAAGCAATCACAAGCAAGCTCATAACCGTCTACAATTCCCAGGTGTGTACAAAATCACATGTGACTGTGGGAAACCATACTATGGCCAAACGGAAAAGTCCATCCTCCTACGTCTCGAGGAACACCAAAGAGACATCGCTTACAAAAGAACTAGAGCTAGTGCCCTCTCAAGCCATGTCCTGTTTTCGGTTAACACAAATAATGAAGGCTACCAACATGAGATAAAGTGGACAACAACTTCAAACCTCCACATATGCCACGACGAGGTAGAACGCCGCATAATCGAGTCTAAAGATTGTCATGGACCCTCTTCATTTAAACAGTAACCTCAGCTATAATTTGCCCGACTCTTTTAGCTCTGCTGTCAGATATTGGCGCACTCGTGAAATCACACGCGCACAGGATTCTAGCAATAGAACTTTAACACGGACTGTAGCTCCAGTTCAAAATAACTGTAGTTTATAGTCGATTTTATAGTTTATGGTTTTATAGTGACTCAATGTTCCTTTACAGTGTTTTTTATTGGCTTTGTAGGTTCTATCACGCCTGAAGAAGTCGGCCACCCCGATGAAAAATGTTGCGTATTTTAATAAATTTCATTATTTATTCTAATTCTCAAATCTCAGTCAGTATATAAAAAGCATGAACATATCCCAATTCCGAGTCAACACTACAAGTCATATATATATATATATATATACATGAGTCTCCATAGCTCAGTCAGTATAGATGAAATCCTTTGGTCGGAAAGACCTGGGTTCAATTCCTGTTAGTGATGCAAGGACTCTTTATCTGATCTCTTTTGACTAAAGGTGAGTTAGCCAGTCTCATACAGAGGTGAGGGGGGGGGGGGGGTTTCCTCACCCGGAAACTAGGTTTTTCCATTCCCCAGAACAGGCAAACCGATCCATGAACACAGCATCTACAGACATAGGACACACCGGGAAGCATAGGGCTAACCACCTTATCCTCGATGCAGTAGTGGTTAAATGTAGAAAAATCTTCGACACCACATGGTAAAAGAGGAAGGAAGGAATAATAATAATAATAATAATATATTCATAGTGTACACAGAGGCAAAGAGTCACCTTTTAGTGGGACATGGGACACCACAGAGCTCTGCACTTGGGTCACTGTTGGTTAACTTCATATTAATGATTACTAGGATTGGTCTGGATATTAAGACACAATTATTTGCCAATAATGAAAAGTTAGGAAAGATAATAATGGACATTTCTGCTTCTCCTTTTTTCCTGCATTTGGCAACAATCAATATTGCTAAGTGGTTATATGATTTCAAGAGAGAGGCCACTAAAGAGTATTTTATTTTAATAGTCATTTTCATAAAATTGTCAATGAAGGTAGAGAGCTGGGAGTGATGGTAGATAGTTATAGTTTATGGACCACATTGCTAAGGTGATTAAAGTCATCATATCAGATAACTGCAATGGCAAATCCTTGCACTTCACAAGGCTTTGATAAAACCACATCTAGCCTACTGTGCTCAGATATGATCACCTAGGTTCTGAGGAGATGAGACAACTGAAAAAACTATAAAAACCAAGATGATAACTGGCCTATGAAATTGTGCATATGAGGATAGACTAAGAGAATGCTGTCTTCAAATATCTGAGTAATGGATGGAAGAGAGGAGATATGATAGAAACATACAAATTAATAAAGGAGATCTTGCAGTATACACATATGAGGCTTTACAGCTTATAGAAAGTGGGAGAGAGAGAGAACTCATTATATCACCCACACTAAATTCTAGACAAACATTATTAGCTAATGATAATGTTTGTTGCCTATAATTATAATGCCACTTCAGATAAGCATATGCAGGAAGTTAATACCAGGGAACCAAATAGAGCTTGGAAGAATAGCAGTAAAATATCTCAGAAGTCCAATGTGGAAACAAACAAACAGGAAATCAGAGCTTACAGGGTTCAAGTAATAGGAATGTGTAAAAAGATGCACGATCTAAGATTCTACAGAAGAGTGGTTGAATCCAATACAAACATCAACTGTAGCAATTAACAATGCAAGTGTAAATCACATGACAATTTAAAAATTTTCTTATGCAATTCTACCTCTGAAAGTATGAAACTTATAGTACATTATCACATAATTATGCTTTTTGCCACAAAAATTTCACATAAACTGTGTGGAATTTTTGTAGCACATAAAATGAGTGGGGAAGGAAGATGGAAGAAAAGAAATCAAGTCAATGACACCAGTGCAATGTGTGCTTGCTTGTATTCATGAACTTGTGTTCATTTTAGCGCACACACGCACACACACACACAGAGAGAGAGAGAGGGGGGGAAAATATAAAACCTAATACAATACACAACACCCACCTCATATTCATTGCGTGGATCTGGACCTAAAGCAAGAGTATGAAAGTTTGTCGTGAATTCTCCAATCAAGTCATGCCTACTGAAACAGGGAGAAAAAAAAATAAAAGTTAATTTTTTTTTTAATACACTAGCAAGCTTCCTTGCATTATAACATTCAAAAAAATTCTAAATATCTGTTGCTTTTAAAAGATTCTCTTAAAGTATTTTATTATTTATATTGTTATCTTTACTTATATTAAAAATTCATACTTATTTTAATCACACTCATAATGGATTTTTGATGCGTTTTGAAATTAAACATAGACCAGGTGTAAATTTCACAGTCCTAGAACCAATTTCAATTAATCTCAGATACTTTTGTCCCTGTTGTTTTTTATGCTATTCAAAAATGGGTTTGTGTTATTTAGTATAATTGACAATCATTATCCTTGGCCCACAATGCCAATTTATTAAAATCATCTTGCAGAATATCTACATCACCTTTATCTACTATTATTCTAATTTTAAAGTAGAATAAAAAAATACATATGAAAGTCTTAAAAAGAAAGAATCAAAAGTCAAACACCTTTCAGAGGTGAAATGTAAGCTTATATATATTATTATTATACGGTTATCTCCACGGAGTCTGGAGACTTGTCATGGGAAATCTAAACTAATTATTACACACAAAAAAAACTCTAGTTTTGCATCATCAGCAAACTAAATATCCTCCCCCCCCATTAAATCTTTCCCTATATCATTGATATACAAATTAAAGATAACTGGTGGAAAAAAAAAAACTTTAAAAACAAGAACAAACTTCAGAGTTACAATGGCAAAATCTGAAGAAATCAATGACTGATTCACTCAAGAGAATTGTAAAAAAAAGCAGAAATTATGTTAAAAGGTACATATATTCTCAGAGAATACAGAGAAAAATGTTCTTAAGACCACTGGAAAAGCTCAGGAATAGGAGAAATATGAAGTTCAGTAGCTACACTGCATAAATCTGAATGTCTGTTCCAAAGTCAGATTCCAGTTAACTGGAGGAGAACTCAATAGTGCTCATCTAAAAAGAAAATAAAGCAATGTGACAAATGCAGAGGAATCTGCCTATAGAGTACTCCAAGTAGGATTTGTCAAGCACATATTTGAAAAGAAAAGCTAAGAAAAATTGGAGTAAAATGACTCAGATCCAGGCCAAATAGGGATCTACTAGATTGTGAGGACTAGATTTGTATTTGAACACAATCATGAAATCATGGGAACACAAGAAAATTAATTCAGGGATTTTTAATTCTAGAAAAGGCATATGATAAGCTGTCATGGGAAAATATTTATGTGATGTAAACTTCATTACTTTCATTCTATTCTTAAGCTGTAACCCAGTAGTTTTGAAGGATGTACAGAAAGATGCAAAAGCCAAGTGTAAGGAAAAAGTACTCCTATTTATACAGCCATAAATCATCTACATGAATTCCATTAAAGGAAAGTGGCAGTAAAACCTATTATCAAAATCAGATATATTATACTCCATTATTTAGTTTAAGCACGTCATGTTATACTCCTAAATAAATCCACATGTACGGCATGAAAATCAGCATTAAAAGACAAACATTATGAAAATAAGCTGTACCATAAATATACCAATTGCATTCTCAACAGAAAATCTACAAAACAAGTAAAATATGTCAGCTATTTAGTCACAGTTTTTAGTGGAGATGGAAAATTAAATACAGGAATATAGCAGATGACAGAATAACCAAAGAGCCAGCTAAATAAATTTATATGAAATAAGAGAAAAATTATCCAAAACAAGTAGCATGTAAAATGTATTCAAACCAATTTTAACTTATGAATCTTGCGGCATGGAATAAGTGGCTGTGTGAATATATGTAATGAGTCATTATCTTAGTAGTGTAGAATATGTCAGAAGGTTAGCCTCAAACTATCCAAGAGCATCCTTCAATTTACATTAGTGCAATGTTTAAGTCCTATAAAAGCTTAGAATCAAGATTTAGAAAAACTAATAAAGTGTAACTATATCTATTTGATGTTTATGCATTTCTCAGTTATAATAAATAACTTGCAAACAACACACTGATCTGATATCTATCAATGCATTATCTCCAAAAAAATTTGCAAACCTGTGTGCTAGTAGTAAGTTCTCATGACTGATATAATGATACAATAAGATAATGAGAAAAATATGATTAAGGTTTACAGTCCCTGCATTGTCATTAATCTACACTCCAATCCCTCACTCTAGAAAGTACTGGCTGGTGCAGTCGAAAAAAAAATTTTTTTGCTAGGCTGCAGAGTGTGAGAAATTAGATAGATCATAAACATATAGCTGTCGGCAATCAAAAATAAAGCTGACCATATGTGCAATACAGGTTAAGGCAAGGCAGGAAGTAAAAGGGTGTGCTTAAGGGTTAAAGCTGTATAAATGAGAGGAGACCTCCACACAGCCTTTAAAGGAATGCGGAGAACCGACTAGGGCTTTTGACCTAATGTCCAATTCTCACCTTCTCGTGGTGCACCCTGTTGGGTATCTACCTGGATACTGAACGAACGAGGATGGGCTGGAAATTTGGGATTTAGACAACCAACTTGTATTCTTATTGGCTTAAACCAATACAAAAAATGACGGTACAACGTAACAAAATTTCATGCCTACTGGGGCGTTGTCCAGTTAAACAAGGCCCATTGTTTTCGCCAGGGAACCAGGGTGAACAGCGAAAAGTCAGCTACTGGAACAAATCCGAAAGCACATCCCAACTCAGCATCACCAGAGTTAAAGATCGGTATACTATCAACATAAGAAGCCTGAATGGCAAAGAAATGGAGCTAGCTGAAGAATTAGATCGACAATCTGAAGTACCAGATCGACATAATAGGGGTGACTGAAACAAAAAGGACAAAAACTGGCGAGATCTTTCTGAGCAATAAATACAAAATGTTATATTCAGGCAATGACAATCAAGGAAATGAAGGAGTAGCCATTCAACAGTAAACACGAAACTAATCTTCTTGAATGGCAGGCAGTCTCAAGTTGAGTGATGTGGGCTAATATCAGAATGGGGAACTGGACAATGAGACTGATTTGTGCCTATGGTCCCACAGAAGGTTCTACTAAGGTAGAAGTGGAGGAATTTTTTGAGGCTTTAGAGAAAGCAACTGACACAATGAAAAAGTAAAAGTTGGTCCTTGTTGGGGATCTAAATAGCAGATTATGAAATGATTTTCAGACACACAAAAATATTTTGGGAAAATTTGAAGAAAAGAGCAAAGCTAATAATAATGGCAAATAGTTGTTGGATGTCTGCTCAGGACATGGACTGGTTATTACTAACACCATGTTCCAACATAAAAATGTGCACATATTCACATGGAGAATAGAGACAAAGAATAAGAAAAGTCTCATTGACTATGTTATTGTTGATATTGATGTTTTTTCCATGGTGCAGGACACCAGAGTGTGCAGAGGATTTGAAAGTGGAAGTGATCACTATTTAGTCTTGAGCAAGATAAAATTGAATTTCATATTGAAAAGAAGAACATGTAAGAAATTTTTAAGTAAATAAAAGTTGAGCAGCTCTCAGATGTGAACTATAGACTAAAATACACATAGATTATTGAAGAAAAAATGAAAGAGTTTGAGAACAGGAAGCAAACCTTGAATATTCAGTGGCAAACCTTGAAGAAAACCCTGACTGATTCAGCCAGAGAGGAATGTGGTGAGATTGTCTGCAAGGATAGAAAAATCAGAATTCCATGGTGGACCCAGGAAGTTAAAGAGGCAGTGAAGGAAAAGAAGAAAGCATATCAAAAGCTACTGGCAAATAAGTCAGCTTGTGCTCTTAGAGAATACAGAGACAAACGTAAGAAAGCTAAACACTGTGTAAAACTACCTAAACAAACTCTTCATGGGAAGAGTTTGGTAAGAACATGGAAAATAAATATCAAGAAGGTAGATGATATTCTGGAGGTTGTTGAAGAGGCTCAGAAATGGAGGAAAGAGTGTTGTAAAAGGAATTAGAGATGATAAAGGTGACATGAAAACTGGAGAAAAAAAGATATCCTTGACGTATGAAGTAATTACTTCGAAAAATTGCTAAATGAAACAAGCAGAGATAGCACAGTGGTAAAAAACACTCAACAGGCATACAGTGAGGAACACATATCCATACTTGAAGTAGAAAAAGCTATCTAAGGCTTGAAACGTGGAAAGGCAGCAGGAATAGATGATATTCGACCAGAAATGCTGAAGTATCCAGCCCTTCTGAATTATGCAGTAGCTGCACTGCATAATTCAGAAGGGCTGGACAGAGGGACGATTTCCCGATGATTGGAGTAGAGCTCTCATAGTACCCATATATAAAAAGGGAAATAAAACTGAATGTCAGAATTACCGAGGTATTTTTCCCTACTGAGTGTTTCCCTGCTGAGTGTTCCTGATAAGAATTTTCCAAGTATACTTGAGAACCAGTTGAGAAGAATTGTGGAAAAAATGCCTGGTGAGGAACAAGCTGGATTCGGACAAATAGAGGCTGTGAGGATCAGATCCTCACTTTATGACAAATAGTTGAGAAATCATGGGAATATAACAGAGGTCTGTATTTAAGTTTTGTAGATCTGGTAAAGGCATATGACATGATGCCAAGACATATACAAAACACTACAGTTATATGGTGTCAATGGGAAATTATATCAAGCAATACTTAGACTTTGAGTTGTAAGTCAGCAGTTAGAATTGAAGGAAGTACAAGAAGATGGTTTAATGTTAAATCTGATGTCAGACAAGGATGTACATTATCCCCTCTATTATTCATTATCTATATGGATCACATTATGAAGGAAAGTGGTATTAAACCTGATATCAAAATTGGAGATGTTAATATCAGCTCTTTGCTTTATGCGGATGATGTTATACTTCTAAATAAATCCGCTACAAGTCTGCAAGATTCCCTGACCAAATTGAATAACTGTTGTAATAGATATGGTATGAAGGTCAGCAATAACAAGACGAAGACAATAAAAATAAGCAGAATCACTGAAAATGTCAACTACGTTGTGAATGGAGAACCTGTCGAACAAGTGAAACATTTCAGCTACTTAGGCACGGTTTTTAGTGAAGATGGTAAATTAAATGTGGAAATAGACAACAACAGAATCAACAAACCTGGTATGGTAGGAAGTCAATTGAACATATTCATATGGGATAAGAGAGAAATTAGTTGGAAGAATAAATGAGCTGTACACAAGACAGTGTTCAAACCAGTTTTAACTTATGCATCTGAGAGCTGGGTCAGAAGTAAAACACTTGACCAAAGACTAGAGACCACAGATATGAGAGTCCTGAGAATGATTAGGGGCACAAACAGATGGCATCAATGGCAATATCATATTAAAAATAAGGATATTAGGAAAGAACTTGACATTGTCAGCATCCAAGAATGTGTTAGCAGAGCTCATCTCAGGTGGTATGTCATTTAAACAGATGGGCGAGGAAAGATTAGCAAAACAAGTATTCACTGCCAGGTTGGCAGGAAAACGACCAAGAGGCAGACTAAGATATAGGTGGATTGATACGGTACAAAGTGCCTTAGACCAGCGCTTCCCAAACTGTGGGCCGTGGCCCCCTTGGAGGCAGTAGGTTTTGTTGAGGGGGGCCGTGAAATAATGAAAACAAATTTTAAATGTTTTAAGACTAAGTAGAGTTTTTTATTTTAAAAGAAACGTATTTAACTTCTATTATTTCTTTTTTGTTATTTTTTATATTTTAATGGAAAAATTCAGACATTGGTGTTGGTGCTTTGGTTCTTCAAGCTTTGCTTCCTGCGTATTTCAGCGCTTAATGAATATTAGTAAATATTGCTTATTCATACGTTTCTTTCAAAGCAGTGGTTAATTGTATTTACTTTGAAAGCTCCAAATCTTCCTCTCCCTTTCATCACACGTTCATAATCAGGGACTGTTGACATATCAAAACTCGTTTTATATTATCACTGTCATCCGAGCTAGTTTTCTGTCACCAATAAAAGTTTCACATATACTTCACACATGAAAAAAAGCTTAAACAAGTTCATGTGGGGAGATAATAACTCCCTTGCGGTGGTAAACAACACCTCTCCCTAACAGCCACTATACTGCAGAGGCAATAAAAACAAGTACTTTTATTATGCCAGTGAATAAGGTATGAGGAGTCTGTGTAATATATTTCTCAACAAATAGTGCATTAGAGACAACTCAAGAAATAGTGCAATTAGATAAAAACACTAATTAATGAATCACATGTCCCCTCATACAGAAACTATGCTGTATAGACTGAAACAAAACCATACGTTGCATGGGCAAACACAGTATCTAACTAAAAACTATTGTTATTAATTAGATGTGTGTGAGTTCGATTTCCCAAGGCAGCAATAAAATTCAACTGAACGTGTTAAAATCCGTAAAAGTGTTAAAACTAAATAATATATATATATATATATATATATAATGAATGTTATGGGCAGTTTCACATATGGAATTCGGTTGAAGAGAGTTAGCATTTCAACTCAATTGTCAGATATGCTTTTATCTTTCAGTTACGTGATCTTTTGTTAATACCACACCAATCATATGCACGTTTTAATAACCTGCCTTTGCTGTCTGTTTCGCGTTAGGCTTAATTACCGTAAAGGGAGAAAAGTCACAAAAGAGAAAAATGTTCTTGGTGCGGGGATTCCCTTATTCAGGTAATATTCAATAATTTCATGTTATCAGTCTGTGGTGTGTCAGTATCGGTAAGTGGTGATATTATTTGACCTATTCTACGTTAAAAAATTTAACCCTGAGATGGATAAGTGGCTGATAAAAAATAAAAAAAATTCTCGCGAACACTCAGATGAAGCAGAAACAGACTCAAAAAAAAGGACAGTGTTTCGTATTTTACTAGAACAGCCAGCATCGTCTTCTGAACCAAACGGTAAGAGGCAAAAAATGTAATATATGCATTTGATTTTTGCAATATTCACTGTGTGTATTTTGTATTGAATATAAATACAATAAATATTATAATAATATATCTCTCTATTACGATTTTTTTTTCGAGGGGGGGGGGGCATGAAATATTTTAATTTTTGCAAAGGGGGCCCTGACATCCAGAAGTTTGGGAAGCACTGCTAGATGATAGAAATATAAGATCTGATAATGTTGGAGTCTTGACAAGTAAGAGACTGATTTGAGGAAAATTGTAGATAGGAAGTTAGTAATGATGTAAATTTTTCATGTAGTACTATCATATACTGTACATCCCTTGAGGGTACATGGCAGGAATTCGATGATGACATTCTTTTTTATTACAAGCTCTGTAGATGGAATATTAATTGTTACAAAACTGGGATAGGGTGGTTTGGGAGAAAGAGCACCATATTTAAGAATATTTTGGGATAATAGTTATATCCAACTAATATTTATAGTTGACTATTTACACATTCTTATTATTCCAATTAACTATTCTAACTATTAATAGAATAGTTAAGGAAGAAGGGCACAATATTTAGGAATATTTATTTTACTAACCGTTCACTATCTGTTCTGCGCATTTAGACACACATCCATGTGTGATTTATTTTATTTTTATTTTTTATCTGAACTAATTCAGAAAGTGACTTATCTCAGTTACTGAATACACGTGTATTTTGAAAATTATTCCATTTTTCCTGTATACTAAAGATATCCTGTACGCTGTTTATCGCAGAGCTAGTTTAAGATCATAGATGCACTTTTGAGTCATTATATTAAAGAAATTGGTAATAAATTCATTTAAATTATATCATCATATAAATTAGCATAAGCTGCATTGACATCTATGGGTGCAATACTAGTTTTTGCCTTTTCCTCCAATACAATTATTTCATAATACTAAGAAATTTGTCTTCTTTACTGAAAAAAAAAAAAAAAATATATATATATATATATATATATATATTAGATTTTTTTTTTTAAATATATAGATGCATGCTCCCAAAGTGAAATAAGTAATTAATTACTTCTTTTGTGAAACATTCAAAAATAAGCTGTAATCAGAAATATCATGTTATTAACAACCAACTTGATAGCGTACCTTCTCCCACCAATGAGCTGTAGATCTGAAATATGCAGTGGGCATGGATGTGTGTAATTGTTTTTAGGTAAGAGATGAATTTTGTCGTCTGATGTAAGACCATAGCACAGCTATTACTGGAGGCCTGAAGTAGCTTCAGTGGTTTCCATGTTTGGTGAGGGAATCTGAGCAGGATTTCTGAACCAGGTTAAAAGGAATAAAAATTACAACAAAACAGAAATTAGGAAACTCACCAATCAAAAAACATATTACTTTTGTTAGATCCTGAATGGAGGATTCTCTAAGAAGTTGTTCATTCAAAATCTAACATGAAAATTTTAACTAATTTAAGATAATACCTGCTCACCAGCAGAAAGTAAGAAAGACCTGGTTTGTTGTATAAGAGAATGTGTATTAATATGTGAATTGTATTAGAAATATTTGTAGTCGAAAAACGGAAAACTAAACTAGAGAATTATGTCAGATTAATGATTCTATGTAAAAGAAATATTAGCTTAAATTTGTGTCCTATTAAGCTATCTCAAATAATGTAAGTCGAAACGCACGTATCAGTCATAATGGCGGAGGCTACAGCATACGCAGAAAATAACGTAAGCGTGCTTTTCTGGAAGATAGCATCTAACAGCACTAGGGAGAGAAAGGATCATCTTAAGGGCATTAGAACTAAGGGTCATGCAAAAAAGAATACAGCAAAAAGAGGGCACTAGAACACAGAATAAGGCAATGCGCGCCACATTGCAGCTCTCTTTTGTTCCGGATTTTTTCATCTCGAGGATTCTTGATCAGTGGTCGGAGAAAGGACGAGGCAGGGTTCTATAATGTAGGACAGTGGCCGTTTTCCTGATTATGCTGAAGAGGATTCCACATAGAGCCATACGCGAATCATCAGCTTATGCAGAATCATGCCAGTCAATGGATGTCCCATCGGAAAGGAGTGGAGATAGCCCTCAGTCACGAAAGAAACTAGTTCGAGTCCTGCAACAGTAGAAAGGACAACGTAGCCAAAAGCCAGGTGCCAAGATAGCCAATCAAAAGATGACCAGAACAACATGTGGTAGTTAATAGACCTTCAGAAAGAACTGGGTAATGTAGAGATCTTTGTTATTTGTTACGGAAGTGATAGAAGATAGAAATTTGTGTTTGATTAAGTAATGTGGACAACCCTTAGAGAACTTTGATAAGATTTCGTATTTGAGACAGCGAATTCTGTTGGACAAGGAATTGTCAGGAATGAATCAAATTGTATGTGACTGAAGTAATAAGTGTATTTTGTTTAGTAGATAATCTTAACTGAGAAAGCCACAAGTTGTATAATATGTACTCTATGAATAGCATGCATGAGAGACTCTTAATTTAGTGTAATATTGTCATTGCTTTCTATTGTTTGTGTGATTAACAATTTGATCTGTCTAGGTGAACTTGATTAATTTAGAATTGTTTAATTATCTTAGCATGAGATTTAACTTAGCAAGAGATTTAGAAGGTTGTAGTATTTTGATTCAATTTAGTTGTAATTGTCATATGTCTGAGTCATCCCTGAATTCAAGATATCAAATTACAACTTATAAAATTAGAACCATAACGGGAGAAATTTT
This sequence comes from Typopeltis vanoorti, assembly GCF_054136105.1. Lineage (NCBI taxonomy): Eukaryota > Metazoa > Arthropoda > Arachnida > Uropygi > Thelyphonidae > Typopeltis > Typopeltis vanoorti. The sequence continues at coordinate 69,198,878 of NC_143549.1, read as the reverse complement.
AGATATATATGTTTAAGAATAGATCATTGGTCACGACAGCAAAGTATCGCTATCTATTTAACTGTGTGTGTTAGAGTGTATGCCAATGAATCTAGGAATATTTCTGTGAACTTGAATAAATTCCAGTTATAGGATACTGGCTGGCACAGTATAAATGTTACCGCTAAAGTGCGAAAACCGTTAATGTGCACATTACCTAGCTAATCTGCAGATTAACTGATTTGCTCCGTTAACATGCGGAATCAAGAGTTTTCCGCATTTTACCTAGTTAATGTGCACATTAACAGCTTCCACATCGTTAAAGTTCAAAAGTTTGTATCTCTCATTTCCTTTCCCTACTCCTTCCCCCCCTCTCCCTCCACTTTTAGTTTGGTTTTTTAATAAGTAAACATAATTTTATCATATGTTTTTTTTCTTAATTGTAATAATATTTTAAACCGTTTGATTCCTTGTATTATATTAATTGATTGATGATTGATTTTATCAACTAATTTGTTGATTGTTTGATTGTATTAACTTGATTCTTTAGATATCAAAAAATAAATAAATAACATTATCTTAATTTAAACATACAGAAACGTTGCTGTTGTTCCAGCAAAGATCTTATTTTCACTTTAATGAGTGCCTAGTAGGTAATGTGCAGATTACCTAGGTAATTTGAGAAATGAAACAATTTTCCGCACATTAATGGATCACCGTAGTTAATCTGCACAATACCTAGATAATCTGCAGAATAACTGATTTCTGCACTTTAACGGTAACATAAATATAAATTTGCCAGTATCTGAAAAAAAGGAAACATCCCTAGGTAGAATCTAGTTAGGCTACACACAAGAAAAGATAATAGAGGTTAAAGAAGTAAATAAGTTAAGAAATTAGAGAGAAATAATGACTACATAACAATGGCACAGTCGACAGGATGTGTTTAGGGCCCCTAAAATTTAATTGAATAGATTCTAAAGCACTGTAAGTTGGTCTTGAACTCGCATCAGGCAGTTATTGGAATTGTAAAATTTGAGAAAAGGTTAAATCTAGTAAATTGTAGGCTGATAAGAGGTATGTCTCATCCTACCAGTTCTGAATTGGATGATTCGGAATTTTTCCGAATAATAAATCCCCAGCAAGTAATTCCACAGTTCTCTGGGGAAGACACCGATGACGTAATCACGTTTTTCAACTCTATAGAAGAACTAAGAAGGATTATCAGATGGTCTGAATTCCAACTTATTGTGCTGTTACGCAGCAAGTTGGTAGGGAAGGCCAAAACTTATTTTCAATCATCGCCAATCCTGAAAGAAACTCGTGATTACGGTAAATTTACAGACATCCTAATCTCACAATTCTCCAGAGTGAACAATGTAGGGCTGAATCTCTGGAAGCTGCAGAAGATGGTACAAGGGGATAGGGAGAAGGCGTCTGATTTCTACAACAGAGTACTCACTCTCTCAAATACCTTTGACGTCCCCAGTGAATACAAACATCACTTAGACTGGGCCATCTTCCAACATTTCAGGATAGGTTTGAAGCAGAAGTTGAGAGAGACAGCATTTGGAAAGGGCATATCCAACTTAGCAGAATGCTACAAGGCTGTAACAGAAAGAGAACAGTTGCTAGGAGACATCAGTCCCACAGCTGCTTCAGGGTTCGTCAAGGTAATCAAGGAAGAGAAAGATAATAGTAAAGACCTAGGTACTGTAAAAGGATATAAGGAAAAGGGTAAGCAGCAGAAAGCACAAAAACAGTGTTGAGTGTAGAGCTGAGTCAGTTTGTCAGATCACAACAAGCATTCCCGATCAAAACGAGATCCGTTCCATAATTAAACAGGAGATCGAAAGACTACAACAGCCTGTTATGGAATGTCTCGATGTGGTGCTTAACCGACTTCAGTCAGGCTCTACAGAAAACACAGAGAATTCTCACTCCCAAGATGAAAGAACTACTATCCTAATTCGTAGGGAGGTTGAAAGGATGCAAGAACCACTACTTAGCAAAATAGACTCTATAATGAATAGACTGACAGAGCTGTCTGCCCAGTGCAAAAGCAATCCTCCTTTGTCCTCGGATGGAGAGAATGCTAGGGATTACCATCGAGAGTCCCCAAGGTGGTACACAACTGCAACAAGCTAGGACATATTGCAAGAAACTGTTTCATCAGACAAGGCAAAACAAACAGAGATTTCTCACAGGCTGTCTCATGTTTGCAGTAAGCAAGAAAAGGGGAGAAAAAAAAAGGGGGGGGATCATAGACAACCTTGAGATGATGGTTGAAGGAAAGGTATGCGGAAGAAAACTTAGAGCATTAATTGACACTGGTTCACGGGCTTCGATCATACCAGAATACTGTTTCAGTATTCTGGTATGATAGAAAAACCATTAAAGCCCTATGTAAGAGGGAGGATAAAGTTTCTAAGACAGCCCATTAAACTTTTGGGAATATCCTCCTCAACTACCCAAGCTATGAGGTCTGTAAGATTGAAGATCAACCTACCTGCATTTGGCACAATTTTCTAATTTTGCCAAAATACTCTTCCCCTCATTTAGGATTAATCCTGGGAAATGATTTCCTATCCAAGTACAGTTTCTCCTGTAATTACGCTAGTAGGGAAGTTTGTTTCCAAAGGAGGAAGAAAACTATAGAGTTTGGAAGAGGATCACAAGAGAGAGAGAGAGAGAGAGAGAAGGCCCAGACCAACTGAGGGAGACAGTGTGCATAGAGAGTTCACAAATTCAGAACAGAGATGAATTTGTGAACATTGAGCTCAGAGAACCCTGATACATTAGACCAAGCAGAAGGAAGGAGACAACCAGATGAAGGTGTTGCAGACAGGGTTGTGTGTGAAACAAGTGAGAATATACTGGTGATTAACTATGCTGGTATCTGGCAGAGTGTAAATCAACCCCAGGGAACTGAAGGAAGAATAAAAAAGAAGTTTCTCTGATGAAAACAGAAAACTTTTTTTTCCTTAAAGGGGGGACCTTTGTTAGATCCTGAATGGAGGATTCTCTAAGAAGTTGTTCATTCAGAATCTAACATGAAAATTCTAACTAATTTAAGATAATACCTGCTCACCAGCAGAAAGTAAGAAAGATCTGGTTTGTTGTTGTATAAGAGAATGTGTATTAATATGTGAATTGCATTAGAAATATTTGTAGTCAAAAAACAGAAAACTAAACTAGAGAATTGTCAGATTAATGATTCTATGTAAAAGAAATATTAGCTTAAATTTGTGTCCTATTAAGCTATCTCTTATAACGTAAGTCGCCAGACAGGTAATGAGTAACAGTGCAAAAGTCGCATCTGAAACACACTTATTGGTCGTAACACCGGAGGCTACAGCGTACACGGAAAATAACGTAAGCGCGCTTTCCTGGAAGACAGCACCTAACAGCAATAGGGAGAATAAGGATCATATTAAGGGCTTTAAAACTAAGGGTCGTATGAAAAAGAATATAGCAAAAAGAGGGTTCTAGAACACAGAATATAAGGCAATGCCTGCCATATTGCAGCTTTCTTTTGTTCCGGATTTCATCTTGAGGATTCTTGATTGGTGGTCGGAGAAAGGACGAGGCAGGGTTCTATGATGTCGGACAGTGGCCATTTTCCTGATTATGCTGAAGAAGATTCCAGGCAGAGCCGTACGCGAATCATCAGCTTATGCAGAATCATGCCAGTCACTGGATGTCCCATTGGAAAGGAGTGGAGATAGCCCTCAGTCGCAGAAGAAACTAGTTCGAGTCTTGCAACAGTAGAAAGGACAACGTAGTCAAAAGCCAGATGCCAAGATAGCCGATCAAAAGATGATCAGAACAACATGTGGTAGTTAATAGACCTTCAGAAAGAACTGGGTAATGTAGAGATCTTTGTTATTTGTTACGGAAGTGATAGAAGATAGAAATTTGTGTTTGATTAAGTAATGTGGACAACCCTTAGAGAACTTTGATAAGATTTCGTATTTGAGACAGCAAATTCTGTTGGACAAGGAATTGTCAGGAATGAATCAAATTATATGTGACTGAAGTAATAAGTGTATTTTGTTTAGTAGATAACCTTAACTGAGAAAGCAACAAGTTGTATAATATGTACTCTATGAATAGCATGCATGAGAGACTCTTAATTTAGTGTAATATTGTCAATGCTTTCTATTGTTCTGTGTGATTAACAATTTGATCTGTCTAGGTGAACTCGATTAATTTAGAATTGTTTAATTATCTTAGCATGAGATTTAACTTAGCAAGAGAATTAGAAGTTTTAGTATTTTGATTCAATTTAGTTGTAATTGTCATTTAATTCCAATAAACATGTTTTAGTGCATATGCCTGAGTCATGAAATTTTAATTCAAATCTAAACAAATAATACATGAGTACATTAAAAAAAAAAATTATATATATATATATACATATATATATATCTTGTGAAATTTATCTTGCACTGCATTTATTTTTCATGTATTGTTATTAATGCAATATCATTTCAATTTTCTAACGAATAATGTTTTCAGTGAACCATGATGAATTTTCCTGCAAATGAATTTTACCAACGATGAATTGTCCATGGGAGAAAAGAGCAAAGTTAATAATAATGAGAATACCTGTTGGATTTCTGCTCAGGACATGGACTGGTTATTACTAACACCATTTTCCAACATAAAAATGTTCACAAATTCACATGGAGAGAAGAGTCAAGGAATAAGGAAAGTCTCATTGACTATGTTATTGTTGATAGTGATGTTTTCTCCCTGGTATTCAAACGATTTGAAATTGGAAGTGATCATTCATTTTAAAAATTTTATGGAATTTACAACCATGTTACATAAATATACAGGACAAGCTGAGTTACATCATTAACTGTAAGCTAGAGAAACAATGATTTGATCACATGTTATTCTACTGGCATGACCTCTGGTGAAAAAAAAACAATAAAAAAATAAAATAAAATAAAATAAAAATAAAAAAGAAATTTTTTTACATCAAGCTAAATTCTATTTTACAATGACAAGAATAAATATTCTTTTAGATGGTTTTCTTTCAGAAACAACTGATGTCCTATTTTTAGTATTACAATTCTTATTTTTGATTTACAATACTGGATTTTCTACAGTCCTGTTTATAGTTGTTCTTGGTGAGGAAGGTCGAATATACACCTTCCATATGTTTGGGATTTTTAGACAATCATTGTTGTTCAGATTGGGATGGTTGATAATAATCTCACAGGCTTCCTTGAATTTCCGTTCATACCATGTTCTAGTGTGATGTAGACAGCTGGTGGTTTATCAGTCAATTCTGTGTAAGGTATTCAAGGGCATGATCAGAAAGGCCAGCTTCACCATAATTATTATATTTAATGTGTCGTTTATGTTCTTTTTACCTAATAGGAATAGTGCGTCCTGTTTCTCCTATATATGGTATGTTGCAAGTACAATAAATCCGGTATACTCCATGGTGAGCAAGTGGAGGGAGTTGGTCTTTGGATGAGTTGAGTAAGTTTTTTAATTTTGCAGGAGGTTTAAAGGTGGCTTTGAGGTTGTACTTTTGTAGTAGTCTGTTTATCTTGTCTGATATGCCTTTAATGTAGGGAATGGTTATAGTTTTATTTACTGTAGTCTGGTTTGCCTTTGTTTTTTATTGTGGTTTTGTAGAGAATTTTGTTAATAGTGTTATGGCTGTATCTGTTTTTTTGTAAGTTATTACTGATAATTTTAAATTCATCTTTCAGTGCCTGTTCACTGGAACAGATCGTCTGAGCTCAGTTTTTTAGCGTGTTGATGACACCTAGTTTTTGTGATGGGGATGACTTCCTATTTCAAATCCTCTGCATATTCTTATGACCTATTATTCATATTCAAATCACTATTGCCTGGATATAACATCTTGTATTTGTTGCTTTTAAGAATCTTGCCAGTTTTTGTCTTCTTTTTTTTTCAGTAACACCTATTATGTCAATCTGGTACTTATCTACTAGTTTTCTTTTTCTTTTCCATTTCCATTTTCCATTTCTTTTCCACTGATGCTTCTTATGTTGATTTGCCAACAATTTGGTTGGGTGAAGCCCAATTTATCAGTCTATTTTTGTTTGTTCACTTTGTAGGTCTGCTGAAGAGGTGAACCATGAGATGGTGAGGATTTGATATCATATCAAAAGCCCCAGTTGGTTCTGTGCATTTCTTAAAAGGCTACGTTGCCTCCCAGTTATCCAACTATGACCCTTCAGTGACTCTTGAATATATTGCATTCATGTAAAAATGCTCAAATATAATAATTTTACAGTGACAGAATTGTGTAATTCAGAAGGCTGGTGAGAAAGATAAATTTCATATTATTCATAATACCTATCTAAAAAAAAAAAAAAAAAAGCTATAAAACAATGTTGAAATGAGAACGGTTTCCTTAATAAGTCCAGGTAAAGTATTTCTTAGCCTCTTCTCAAGCATAATATTATTTTCGAGTTTGGAGAACAATGAAAATAAATATTAGATACTTCAGAAGAAGGTAAAAAAAAACTGTGGAGGGGAAATCTGGAGAAGAACAAGCTGAGTTCACATCAAATAGAGGTCATCAGGATCAGATTTTCATCTTAAATAGTTGAGACTATTGAGTGTTATTTTTAATTATGATGTTTTCGCACTGGTTCAAAACACAGGAGTATACAGAGGATTTGAAATTGAAAGTGATTGTCATAGTTGAAAAGCTTTCAGAGGAGAAGTGAAGACAGCAATACACAAACATTATTCAAAAGTTTCTTCTTAAGAGTTTAAAAACAAGAACCAAACTTTGGAAACCAAACTCAGTGGCAAACCCTAAAGAAAACATTGATTCAATCAGCAAGAAAGGCATGTGATGAGGTAGTCTGCAAGGTCAGAAAAATCAGAACTCCATGACAGCCTCAAGAAGTAAAACAGGCAGTCAAGGAAAATAAGAAAGCACATCAAAAGTTACTGGCAAGTAAATAAGTTTGTGCTCTGAGAAAATACAGAGACAAATGTAAGAAAGCCAAACACTGTGTAAAACTGGCTAAAGGAAAGTCATGTGAAGAGTTTGGAGAACAGTGAAAATAAATATTAGAAAGGTAGAAAAATATTCTGTAAGCTACTGAAAAAAACTCAGAATTGGAGGACAGTACTGTCAAAGGAAATGATAAAGATGACATGCAAGCTGAAGACAGATATTCTAGATGTCTGGAGTAATTACATTGAAAGATTGCTAAATGAAAATAAGCAGTGACAGCATGGCAGTAGAAACAGTTGATAGGGATGTTCAATACTCAAAGAAGAAAAAGCCATCAAAAACCTGAAATCTGGAAAAGCAGCTGGAACAGATGATATTTGACCAGAAATGCTCATGTATGGAGGTATAAAAGTTTTAAATCAGGTACAAGTAAGTACCTGATTTAACATCCCACCTGATGTTAAATCAGGTATGTGACAACTATGTACATTATCTCCACTATTATCATCTATACGGATCACATTATGAAAGAAAGTGGTATTAAATCCGATATCAAAATTGGAATTGTTAATTTCAGCTACTTACTTCATGGAGATGATCTTATACTTCTAATTAAATCCAGAATAAGTCTGTAGAATTCCTAGACTAAACTGAATAACTGTTATAATAAATTTGGTATGAAAATTGGCAATAAAAAGACAATGAAATTAGTCAGAAAATGTTGAAAACATCAACTGAATCAAGAATGGGGAACCTACAGAATAAATAAAATATTTCAGGTATTTAGGCACAATTTTTAATAATGATCACAAATTAAATATGGAAATAGACAGCAGAATTAACAAAGCTAGTATATGCTAGGAAGTACACTAATTGTATACAAGATAGTGTTCAAACCAATTTTAACTATGGATCTGAGAACCGAATTAGAAATAAAGCCCTTGTTCAAAGACTGGAAACCATACAAGTGAGTGTTCTGCTAAAGATTAGGGGAACCAAGATGGCATCAATGGCAATACCGTGTTAAAAATAAGGATATTAAGGAAAAAAACTTGATATTTTTAGCACTGAAGAACGTGTTGGTGGAACTAATCTCAGGTGGTATGATCACTTAAACAGAATCAGAAAGGAAAGGTTAGCATAAACAAGTGTGCTTTGTTAGCATGGCAGGAAAAAGACCTAGAGGAAGAGCAAAATCTAGGTGGATTGATGCAGTGAAAAGTGCTTAGAAGACAGAAATATAATATAATTCTTATTGACAATAAAGAAGTTAGTAATGATGAACATTTTTCATGTAGTACTATCATTATATCCTGTACACCCCTTAAGGGTACATGTCAAGAATTTGATGATGACAAACAGCTGATATATCATAGTAATATAAGGATCCGCAACTAAGTTTTGCAGATCTGGAAAAAAAAAAAAGCATTGACAAGGTGTCATGAGAAAAGCTGTTCAAAATGGTATAATTATATGGTGAAAATGGGACACTGTATTGAGCTTTATAATCTACATAAGTAAGTCAGTAGTTAGAACAGAAAGAAGTATAACAAGATGGCTTGATGTAAAATCAGGGGAGTAACACAAGGGTACACATTATTAAGAAATGTGGCATTAGGCCTGGTATCAAAATAGGAGTAGCAAGGCTTATACGTTGGTCAGACATAACTGGTAATTAGTTTACGGAATTAACAACGCATATAAAGTATATTAATTAAAGGTAACTTTAATGAATAACTTCTATATTTCGGCAACGTCACATTGCCATCTTCAGGAACATAAAGATATGGTATGTGCACTCAGGGTTTACTTAGGAGAGTGAACAGATGGCATCGATGGCAGAATCATGTTAAAAATGACATCAGGAAAGAATTTGACAATGTTAGCATTCAGGAAGACCAAGATATAGGTGGACCGATGCAGTTAGAAGTGCCTTGGAAGATTACTATAGAAGATCTGACAGTATTGTTGTTCCGACTGATTTGGAGCAAAATTATCAATAAAAATTTAGTAATGATGAAAACTTTTCATATAATCTTTCAAGGTACCTGTGGCATGACTATAAACAATAAATTACATGATAACCACAGTAATTAACTTTAATGAAATGAATTATATAATCAGGATATTTCATAGAGTTATAGAATCATCATATTTCAGATGGAAAAACAAGATCTATAGACAAGTTGAAGGCACTGCCATGGAGAGCCCTCTGTCTCCACCTTTAGCAAACTATTTTTGAACCATCTGGAAGATACCTTGTTCTCATCCATTCATTCCCCAACCCTCTCATTCATAGTATATATAGCAGTTGCAGGAATGAAGGAGGAGGAAAAGAATTCCAGCTTGGTTGGCCGAGTGGTTAGCATATCCACTCTCCAGCCAAAAGACTGTGGGTTCGAATCCCACCATGAGCATGGATGTTTGTGATTGTCAGCGAAAATACTAGTGGTGGTGCTCGGCGGTAGATGGCATTGGTGTAGCTGATGAAGGTAGTTGCGGTTGGTGGAGACGAAGAGTTATAGAGTAAATGCCCTCCCTCGAGGAGTCTTTGGACTCCCTGGAGGTTTTATGTAATAATAATAATAATGTTGATTATGTCTTTGCTGGTTTTTATGTTGAGCCCATATGCAAGAGGTTGGTAGATCAACCTATAGTACATTAGTACCGTGGATGGATTGGGAAAGAAGGTACTTGTTCACATTGGATTTGAATGATTGTATATTGTATTCCTTAGGGAACACATCAAGGGGAAGACTGTTCCATAGTATAGTAGTTGCAGGGATGGAGGAGAAGAAATTTGTTCTGTGGGTTTCAAGGTGCACTGTGTAGGGATGTTGAACAGCAGCTGCATGTGTTCCAACGAGCTTAGTACTAAGTGGGGGATTATTGATGCTATTTCAGACGAACATTTCCCATGGAAATATTTGTAGAAAACACACAGTGCAGAGACCGATTGTCTGCAAAAGTGGGGGGAGTGAGTTGGTAAGAGATGGGTCATTAATGTCTGATTGCTCTCCTCTGGAATGAGTCGAGCATTTTGAGGGAGCTTTTGGAGATCCCCACCCCCATGTGTGGGAGCAGTATTCGATGGCTGGGAGAATTTGTGATTTGTATAAGGTTAACAGATGTTCGAGAGTTGAAGTAATGTCTTGAGTGAAAGAGAAATCCTAGTTTTTTAGAAGCTGAAGATGCAATGGTTATGTGTTTATGCCAGGAGAGGCTGGATGTCAGGGTAATTCTAAGAAAAGAAATCTTAGATTTCTGGGAATTTGGGTGTTGTCAAAAATAATACTGGGAGAGAATGGGATTTTTTTTTTTATTATTATTATTTCTTTTTATGAGAAATGAGACAGCACTGGGTTTCATTTGCATTGAAATTGACCAGGTTATCTGAACCCCAGTGGAGGATGGCATGGAGGTCTGAATTGAGGGCAAAGGTGGTTTCTATTCTGTAGATTGAGGTGAGTTGAGTGGAGTAAGGTTTATCAAAAGAAAGGGAGTAGTGCAATGTGCTGTCATCTGCAAAACTGTGTATTGGGTTGGAGGTAAGCTGAAGTAGGTCATTGATATATATATAGTAGAAAGAGGGTTAGTGAGAGGACAGAACCTTGAGGAACCTGGCATTAGTTGAATGGTGAGAGGATAAGGAGCCATCCACCACCAACACACATAGTGGGCATCCAGACAGAAAGCTGGCAATCCAACTATGGAGGTCTTGAGATAGACCAAACGATGGCAGCTTGCTTAGTAAGCCCTTGTGCCAGATCTGGTCAAACGCCTTGGAGATATCGTCCAACTGCTTGAGATTCACCAAACTTCTCCATGGTATTTGTCCAGAGATGGGTGACACATGTGAGCAGATCTCCTGTTGATTGGCAGTGACAGAATCCATATTGGCGGTTGTTTATTAGACGGGTAGCTTCAAAGTGGTGTTGGAGTTGGGAATTGATGATTTTTTCCATTACTTTAGACAGGACTGAGGTGGGCGAGATGGGGCAGTAGTTGGAAGGCAGTGACTTGTCACCCTTCTTGGGAATGGGTTGAATACAGGTCAATTTCCAGGCTGTGGGATAGATACCAGTGGAGTAAGACAGTATATATATATAAGCAACACATAAGACAGGATACAGTTCTGGTGTGCAAACCTTCAGGACAACTGGAGGAATGCCATCAGGGCCAGGAAACTTTTTTTGTGTCTAATTTGGAGTGTATTTTACTGATCTCTTTCTGCAAAAGGATATAGTGGGCATTGTATGTTGGGCAACTGGAATGGTGAATTATGTGTGTACTGGAAGCAAAGTATGAGGCCAGGAGATTGGCCTTTTCTGTAGGTGATGATGCAATGGAGCCATCTGGGTATGATATAGGTGGGAATAGTGTTGGGCAGAAGTTACAACCAATTGCTTTAGCAAGGGATCAAAAGGCTCAGCTGCCATTTGGACAGGATACTAATTTCCTGCTTTTTGCTCTTTCGAACTCTGTTTTGGAAGCATTGATTGTTTTTTTTTTTTGCATTTATTTCAGGCTTGAGTATAAGCTCTAAAGGAGGATGGGGGTTCTTGATTTAAGCCAGTAATGGTAGGTTTGGTTTTTCATTTGTACAGCCTTGGCACATCTTTGAGAAAACCAAGGTTTAGTTAGGGAATGGTAGTTCAGAGTACTGTGTGGAATGTACGATTCCATGCCAGTGAGGATTACTTTGATTATGAGTTTGATGCATGTGTTTGGATTGGAAGGTCAGAAGCAATAGTCTAACCATAGGAATGAGGCAGAGAAGTTTCGGAGGCTGTCCCACTTAGCATTGTTATAATACCAAACTACTCTTGTAAGGGAGTGGCTGTGTCAGCGTTGTTGCATTGGAGGAGGGGGGGGGGATGAGCACTAGGTTGTGGTCAGAATTGCCTAGTGGACCCTCTATGTATTTGGAAGAGTAATAGGCCTAGGTATTTGGAAAGTGGTTTGGGTTATTGGGTATTCTGGTTGGCATCTGAACTAGTTGTGTAAGGTCATTAGTGATGTTGGAAGTTTTTTTCACTTGGTTAGACTATAAATTATATATTTAGTTTAATCCTTTATCCAAGTGTAAGCAAACAAAGTTTGTGCCTGAAGTATCTTCAGGACTGGGGCAACTCGTGGCAAAGGCGGACTGAGTTCTCACCATTTTCCTTTGCATCCCATAATGCAAAGCACATCTCATTGCAAACATGTATAATGCTATGCATTATAGGAAGGGTGGGAACCAGACCCAGAGGTGATATCAAGGTTGAAGCAATGCAGAAGTCATATTTCCATATGCCAGTTGCCAAAAGGTGTCACACCTTATTATTAAATTACTCTGGATTAGAGAAAGATGTTGGAAGTTTTTTCACTTGGTTAGACTTATAAATTATATATTTAGTTTAATCCTTTATCCTAAAACTTTGTTTTCTTACACTTGGATAAAGGATTAAACTAAATATATAATTTACACTCCAACCAAGTAAAAGAAAACTTCCAACATCTTTCTCTAATCCAGAGTAATTTAATAATAAGGTGTGACACTTTTTGGCAACTGGCATATTTCCATATGCCAGTTGCTTATTTCTGCATTTCTTCAATCTTGGTATCACCTCTGGGCATGATCAGAAATCTGATCATGCCCTGAGGTGATCTATGACTTTACATAGAAGACTGGAAAAAGCACCAGTTGTTTACATTGCACCAAAAAATGGTATGAACGCAAATTTAAGGAAGCCTGTGAGATGCTTATCAACCACCCCAATCTGAACAATAATGATGGTCTAAAAATCCTTCAAAAGCATATGAAGGCACACATTCTACCATGGAATCTTTCTTCCTAAGAGCTAACTATAAACAGGACTGTAGATAATCCAGAATCTTAAATCTAATATAACAACTGTCATGTTAAAAATAGGACATCATTATTACTGTAAGAAAACTATCAATACGAAAGAATGTTTCTCCCATGTTATCTTAAATAGAATTTAGCTTTGATGTAGCTTTTTAAATATTTAATTCATTTTTAATTTTATCTGTATTTTTTTTCTTCACTAGAGGTTATGCCAGTAGAATAACTGGTGATCAAATCATTGTTTCTTTAGCTTACTGTGTGAAATGTAACTCAGCTTGTTTTTATATATACTTCAGATGATGACTTTGATATGAAGGTCGAAACGTCGGGAAATTAAAAATAGTTATTTATAACACGGTTGTAAAGTCCATAATTTCTAAAATGAATGCTGATCACCGTGCAACACTAAAATAAATGATACGAATATAAATTAAATTATACTTTAATAAATATTTCCGATATTTCGGCAACTTCACGTTGCCATCTTCAAAAGGAACTTACAAAAAAAGGCACAAGCACGTAGGCACTACAACACAGTAACTGAGAACGAAGTGATGAAGCTATTGTTCTTCTAAAAGTCCTGATGGCGCCCTCTAACGGACTAAATAGGTGTTCTTGGCTATTGGACTGAAGGTCTACTGATGTAAGCCTCCCAAATTTGGGGCAGTCTCATACAACCAAATTTGTTGAGGTTTGGAGAGTTTCTTAGGGCTGAGGCTGATTCCATAAATAGTCTTTCGAATTTGTATTTGCTACGGTGCATTACTGTAGCTTTCTTCCACCGTATTCTGTGGCGTGTATCCAGAGCATGGTCTGCAAAACCAGAATGGCTGTACTTGTGAAAACGATGTAGTCCTTGTGTTCAGAAATTCTGATATTCACTGTCCTGCCTGTTTGGCCAAAGTAAGAGAGTTTACAGCTGCAAGGGACCTGGTATACACCAGGTAGGTCTAGGGGAAGTGGTTGGTCTTTAGTGGAGCGGATAAGGGATGCCAATTTCCTGTCTTTTTAAGATTTTGGTAATTTTTTCCAAGGGTGGGTTTTCTATAAACTGAGAAAAACCAAGGTTCCATTAGGCTGGCGGGTGACTAATGTGTCTAGAAAAGGGAGGCTGTTGTTTTCCTCTTTTTCCAGGGTGAACTTGATTCTGGGGGGGGGGGGGTTTAAGTGTGCTAAGAAGGAGAGGAGTGTATCAGAGCCATGTGGCCAAATAGCGAACACATCATCAACGTAGCAAAGCCATATGGTTGGTTTTTGTGGGGCAGAGGCTAAAGCTTTTTCTTTAAAAGTCTCCATAAAGAAATTAGCCAAGGGTGGGGAGAGTGGTGAACCTATGGCTGTCCCCTCTATTTGTTTGTAGAATTTTCCCTGCCAAAAGAAATAGCCTGAGTTCATTGTGAACTGAAATAGGGCTGAGATATCAGGAGAAAATTTAGCTTGGATAAGCTCTAAAGTTTCCTTGAGTGGGACATTTGTGAATAAGGAGGAGACGTCAAAGCTGACCATTATGTCAGTATGCTGGAGTGTAAGGTTTTCTATGCTGGCTTTGAAGTGGGCTGAGTTATTTATGTGTGATGGTGTGTTGCCAGTATAGTGTGGGGGAATCAATGCCATCCACTATGGGACGTAATGGCACATTTTCTTTATGTATTTTTGGGAGTCCATAAATACGGGGGGGGGGGGGGGTGATAGAGTTAAATGGCTTTAATCTGTTGGTAACTTCTACAGGCCAAGAAGTGACTTTCTTAAGGATCCTGTGAAGTTTTCTGATTTGTGAGTTGGTGGGATTGTATTCGATAGGGAGGTAAGTAGCCCGATCTACTAGACGAGCATTAAGCTTACCTGTGTAGTCCTTTTGGTTAAGTGCTACAGTTGCATTTCCCTTATCTGCTTTGGTGATAACTATTTCTTTATTATTCTTCATTTCCTGCACAGCTTTATATTCCTTGTTGGATATGTTGGTTTTCGGTGGTCTTGCTTTGGAGAGGACACAAGCTACATCCAGTCTTACACTGTTGGTGATTTGATTTGGAAGGCGGCAGATTCCGCGTTCGATCTAGATCATAATATCCTTGGTTCATTCTCAGTTACTGTGTTGTAGTGTCTATGTGCACATACCTTTTTTTTTTGTAAGTTCCTTCTGATGATGGCAATGTGACGTTGCCGAAATATCGGAAATATTTATTAAAGTGTAATTTAATTTATATTCGTATCTACGTTGTCAATTCCTTAAGTGATTTAGTAATGCATTACCAATGTATAAGCCTGTCTATGAGAACTAAAATAAATGGTTTGTTATAGTGCAAAGTTTGCTATAGTGAATTCATGGGAAAAAAAAGATTGATTCTACTGACTTTGTGAAGGCTTTGAACTCTTTTTATTAAGAGACTTAGGCTGGAACTTTTCTGTAATTTTATAGTACAGTACATCATTTCATTATAGTAGTGTTCTCTATAATATGAATCTAATGTATAGTGGCAGTGTTGAATCAGAGAGAAAGCACTGATCAGTGGTGTGATATAGGGGCTCTGTACTTGGGCCACTTATTTGTACAGCAATGACATTGGGAATACGTTGAGGAATGTCAATTTTTTTGCAGATAATGCTAAATTTGGGAGAGCAATAGCTAATATATGTGATGGGGATATCCTACAGGATGATCTCAACAGACTAGTAGTTTGGTTTAAAAATAATAACTACCAATTTTGGAATTAAAATTCCAAGGGGTCTATTACACAGATAGGACAGAATTGCAAGAAATTGATAAAATTAGGGATTTAGGGATAACGGTGGATAGGGAGATGAAATTCGGAGGACATAATTCAAAAGTGGGCAAAATATCTCAAAGGTCACTTGGATGTTAAGAAACACTCTGACAAGGAGGAATAAGAAAGTATTATTATTCCTTTTTATAAGATTCTGATATGAGCATATACAGGGTGTTCGGGATAAATTTGACAGTTTCGTAAGGAAAAAGAAAATCTTCTTTGTATCTATTAAATTTAATGAATTGACAAAAAAACATTACAGGCAGAGTTAATTACAATACTATCAACAAGATTTACTCAAAATAACCACCATTAGCATCGATCACAGCTTCAATTCTGCTTCGGAACCTCGAACAAGCTGATGCTACAGTCTCCCTGGGAAGGGCCGCAAAAACTGTTTTAATTTTATCCATTAACTGGGCTTTTGTATTACTGGAAGTGCGATTGGTGTCTTTTTCAACTGCGCCCCATACAAAATAATCCATGGGGTTAAGGTCTGGGGAGTTTGGAGGCCAAACATTTGGACTGGTGAAGTCGTAGAAATTTTCAGACAACCATTTTTGACTTTTCCCAGAGGTGTGGCAAGGGGCCGAATCCTGCTGCCATACATACGGCCTACCATTGGCTACCCTTGTTATCCAGGGCTTGACTACAGTTAGCAACTCCACGAACAAAGCCCGAATTCCAATGCCAGGGTTCTTCAACACCTGTTCCTGCAGATTTGCGAGGAATTCTGCTGTACGAACGCAATCAGATCGTCTGCTAGGGATCTTTCTTCTTGCTACATCCTCGTAGTCACCATTGCAAGTCTCTAGTTCATGCCTGATTGTTTTTACTGTATTCAGGGAGCATTGGGCAGCAGTCGTAATATCCTTATTTTGATGGCGGGCACGAATCATCATGATACAAGTTATTCTCTTCCATGATTCAGGTGGGTTCCAGCTATCCATCCTTTCTGACATCTTGTATATGAATGAAGAAGGGTCCAAACTTTTAAATGAAGAGAAGTGTGTGTTAATACATGTAACTTACGGAAAAATATAATTAATTATAAATATGTCAAATTTATCCCGAACACCCTGTATATGGGCTCTTTGTGCACAGATTTGATCCCCTAAGTTTCTTGTAGAAGTGGTGGAGAGGATTCGGAGGCAGAAATCAAAATGATAATTGGTTCGTGGAGTGTGTCATATGAAGACACTGAAGGTTTGTAGGATTTCAATGTTTAATTGACAGGCAGAAAAAAGAAGATATAGTAGATACACATTAAGTTATTAAAGTTTTATTAATAACATATAATTTAATGAATAATAAATAATTTAATGGATATTGGCATACACATGATGTCCAAACATCAGTACATGTAACAGTGAACTGCTGTGAAGATATTCATATGTTAATGCATGAACATTTTATCAAAAGCTTATTTGACAGCATGATCAAATAATCAAATGGGTAAAATAAAATGGCTAAGATCGTGATAAACTAATTAATTTTTTAAAAATTTCTTCTATTTGAAATATCTCTAATTTCTTATTCATGCATACTTATAATTCTGTGATGCAATATGCAAATTAGATATGCTAATTACATACCAAGTTTAAGTAATTATATTTCAAGTCATACTTAATCTCTTACCCTCCATCTCTATTCCAGTCAAAACATTCTACTTTAATAGTTCTCTGATGATCACCATTACAAAGTGCTCTAAGAGATATGCTGAAAGGTTGCCATGATGGATTTAGAGTATTTTTTATAACTTCTGTTTTATGTACTGCAGTAAAACTGCAAGAAAGAGAATTCTGGTCAATTTTAGAAAAAACAAACAATGTTCAAAATATGCCATTTTTATTACATTTTTTTTTGGAAACAGCAATTTAATTCTACAGCAATCCCTCAATTAATAGCCCCCTTCTCACCACTTTCACGAGTCTTCAATTAGTGTGTTTTTGATTAGTGTGTCATTTTTTTTCTATACCAAAATTCAATTAGTGCACCTCTAAAATTCGATAAGTGCACTTATATACATATAAGTGCATTTATAAAAATAAATGTTACAGATTTTAAAAATTTTCTATCTATACATTTTTAAAATTGGCTATTTTCTTAAAAATAGCCAATTTTTGGGTCATATACCCAAAAAATCACTCACAGGTTGAAATAATTTAGTTACTGATTTAAAACATTTTACAAAGTCATTTTTTAATGTCATACTACACTATTTCTATGTACACTATGTTCCAAATTTACTGCCAAAATTTGTTGTATGCTAATTACATAGCATTTTCCTGATCATATCTCATGTCTCCTTTGCATTTGTTTTCCTTACTTTTTTTTTTTTTTATTTTAAAGTATTTTCCCAACCTTTCATCATGAGTAAAATAATTAGTGAGCAAAAAAGTGGAAGTGTGAAAAAGATTTGAAAAGTAATCTCACTGGAAGAAAAACTTGAAATAATAAAGAAAAATGAACAAGGCGAGCCAGAGCTAAGACAGGACAAAAACACAAAATGGGTGATCAACTATAAGATCAAATTTAAGCTAAGCTGCTGAATACAAAGAGAAAAGTAAGGCTGGTTCAAGTTCATCATGCATGCACTCGAAATCAAAACCCAGACCGGTTTCAACCTTCATATAGAAATATGAGTTCACGACTCATATGGAAATATGAGTTCTGCATTGCTTCAAACTTGGTATCACCTCTGGGTCTGGCTCCCACTGAAGAGACCTCAATAAAGGTCAAAACTGGTAGTGACCCTTCCCATAATGCATAGTATTATACATATCAGCAAAGAGATGTGCTTTGCATTGTGGGATACTAAGGAAAGTGATGGGAACTTAGTCCACCTTTGCTACAGTCCCAAAGATACTTCAGGTATAAACTTTGTTTGCTTACACTTGGATAAAGGATTAAACTAAATATATAATTTAGTCTGACCAAGTGGGAAAAAACTTCCAACATTCCATGCTAGTGCTGGGTCGTTTGAGCTTTTCAAAAAGAGAAATAGCCTACATAATGTTGTTAAATTTGTGATTTTTATAAACTTCATAAGAGAATTTACTTGATCACAATTTAACAAGTAGAAACCTTAATAAGAAAATTGTGCTTGCATCTAAGTATAAAATGAAATAAATATATTGATATATATTTATCAATATACTGATATAAATAAATATAATTGTTAACTCGTATAAGAACATTGATTGTATAATATTAGAAAAATGAGATAATTAATTTACAGTATTTAGTTATAAGTATTTTGCATGTAAAAGGCTTCCTTGTTATACACTTGAAACAAGAGATTGTAAGTTATGCTAATTCTTAGAAAAAATAGGTGAGCTGATAGAGTTTGATAAAGCTGACTCATAGGGTTACCTAGAACCGAAGTAAAGTCCAAGGTCACGGTTCCTGATTTAGACATTGCTGTGGGTCAGTCGTGTGCACATG
Organism: Typopeltis vanoorti; assembly: GCF_054136105.1. Lineage (NCBI taxonomy): Eukaryota > Metazoa > Arthropoda > Arachnida > Uropygi > Thelyphonidae > Typopeltis > Typopeltis vanoorti. The sequence continues at coordinate 69,179,866 of NC_143549.1, read as the reverse complement.
GCACACCAAAGATGGAAAGTTCAGCAATGAGATGCCACCCTAACAGGTTACGAGAAACGTATCCTAATGTCGGGGGGGGGGATTAATTGCAGGAAGTGCCAGTAGGGTCATAATATAAAAGGGTTAGGAAACCCCTCCCCCATGAGGTCTTTTGATAGTTTTGTTTTCGTTTGGAAGTTAACTTATGCAGTTTCCTGAGTGATGGTCAGGAGTCCCCCTCCGTCTGCCATGACATGGAATATTAGTAAGTGGGATTTTGGTCCCGTTTTCCTACCAGAGAACAAAGGACGCCACATGGTCAGGAAGTAAGGTATTTACTGCATACTATGCCAACCCTGGTCTAAAGGAAGGAGACTATCAGTGGAGATTGTGGATACCCTCATGGCGAATCTGAGGACTGCAGAACAGCAGATAGATTGTGTTTCCTTAGAAGAAGCCTGATATGCTGCAATCATGATGGCCTTCATGATCCGAAGTACCCCAAATATGTCCAACTACAGAAGGAGTTTTTCTTCAGGAATCACAGACAAGTAACATCTAGTAGAAGAGCCTCATCAAATAGTATTGTGAAAGATTTTATGTTAATTCTGTTAATCTAATATGGCTGTAATTGTAATTAGTATTACTAAGCAATTGAAGGACTTGAATGAAAGCTGAACTAGGACTTTAGCTCACTTAATAGTATAGAGAAAGAGGGAACTAGTTTATCAGTATTACTGAACAGGTGATAGTGTGTATAGATACTAGTATATGTAATTTACCCTTAACTAAGAAAGGTCTAAAGAATTGAATGTGGCGTTCATTGTAGTAATGGAATTGCTAAGCCCACATAACTCTTGTGAATTAATGTGTGTAATCCATTTGTGTCTAATTGAAATATTGTATCACATTATTATGCTTAAGCGGTTAAAAGATTTAAGCCAACTTAATCATTGACGGGAAAGCCCCTTTTATCTTGTGTGTGTGTGTAGAGTCCTTTGTGGAGGCATAACAATTTATCGTACGTGCTAGTGTAAATTTTTCATTTTTGTATTTTGTTAGTCTTATTAACATTGTATGATTTTCGCAGTTGTCTGAAATTGCCATTCGATTCACCGCTTGTTATAACGTACGAACCTAGGTGGGGGGGAGTTAAGTTACAAGATCAAGGTTACGACTGCATGATTAATTCACCTCTAGACTTATTTAGGAATTTGCTTCTTGTTTTAAATTTCTTTATAAACTAAATATCCTAAATGGCGCAGCTTTAAAAAATAAATGTTTTAGGATGCTACGAGGAGTAAGAGCTTAGATTTCTAGTATGGAGGTGACGATACGCGAAGAAAAGGGATAGGACATATAAAGGAAAGTAAAGTATAAGGGAAATATATAAATAAACAAGAATGGGACACAACAATGTTCTAATCACAGGTGAAGGTGCAAGCGCAAATAAGGAGGTGGCCGCAAATTATCCAGAGATTTTGAAGAAAATTGTGGAAGAAGGGGGGGGGGGGCATTGTGACCAACAATATTTAATGTCGATGAAAACTGGCCTTTTTTTTGGAAGCAAAATCCTCCAAAGACTTTTCTGGGAGGAGAAATCTCAGCCTGGTTATAAAGTCTCAAAGTTGAATGAAATTACTACTAGCAATATGTCAGCCATTTGGAAGCATATTCTTCCACGTCGTGCAAATGGTGTTAAAGACTTTTCAACTGAATCTAAGTTAATTAAATCTCATTTTGAGAAATTGAGTGATTCCGACCTGCTAAATTTAGATGAACAGCAGGAAGATCCTGAAGAATATGAAGAAAATTTAATCACCGACAAGCCCAAAGAGATTTCACAGAAACCATTTGAAAATATTTTTTGTACAATCGAAGTTTTTAAGCAGCAATGCTTAGAGGCTGACCCTGATGAAGAGAGAAGAACTAATGCATTGGTATTAGAAGTGGCAATATGGCCATACCGTCAGCTGTATGAAAAAAAAAGAAACAGAATGCCTGCCATACTATGTTAGCTCAATTCTTTGTTACGAAGTAGAATAATAAATTTATATTCTGAATATGTTTTATTGTCTTTTTTCAGCTTCATGGTTTTCCTTTAAATAGTCCCTGGGAATACCTTAATTCTTTTATAAAAAAAATGAAACATCAAAAAGAAATTTGAGGAACAAATTATACTTTTTCCCATAGGTTATTATATTCAATTAGTGCATTTTAGATTAATGCGCCCATTTTAAAGAACGCATTAATCGAGGGATTGCTGTACTTCAGAAAAAGCACTAACAGTTTGATTTTGAAAAAAATATAATTTTTCAAACTAAATGGAATCAAATAATATTTCAATTTATAATTGAGCTATGATATTCTAAATTGAACACAACACAAAATAAATCAATCGCCTCTAGCCACTATTGTGCAGTCTTCACCTTGTGTGCCTCTTCACACATGGTGAAGTCCTTGTGTGCAGAGGACTCTTGTGAGTCCTGTTGAAAGGCTCTTAGCCACGGAAGTCAGTGCCACTGACTACTGTAAAAGAAGGTGTTGTTCAGAGGCCGTACTACAGGTTCCAGCACAGTCTTTTGACACGCTCTGGCACCTTTTCTCACAGAAATGCAACTTGGATATCCCTAATACATCACCATGCCACCAAACCATCACTGACACAGGGTGATGACCTCTCTGAATCCTGGGTGCTATGCTACATGCTGTGCAACCATCCAGGTCATATACCCAATAGTTTTGGTGGTTAAACAATTCTTCAATGGTGAAAATCTTCTCATCTGTGAAGATGATATCTCTGTGTCTGTTGTTCACATACTATCAGAGAAGTGCTATTAATTTTATCACTCTCTGTCGCATAAGCTATGGCGTTAGGAAGTGTCCAGTAGAACAATGATAAGCTCTGACTCACAGATCCTCAGTTAGTACACGTAACATCATTCTCTGCAAAATATTCATCTCTCGAGACATCACTTTCTGTGTTCTCACAGGATTATAGGCATGCCTTCATAGCCCTCACAAGCTGTTGCAACTTAATGCAGCATGGTCAACCTGTTCTTTGGCAGCCAGATCCGTCTTCTGTATTGTTATAATGGTTAAGAGTCCGATACGTAAACATCCTATTGATCCTGAGCATTTTTAGTGTTGAAAGTAACAGGTGACTGTATTTCAACTTGTGTAGTGCTATTACAGCTACATGGTTCTCATAATCTCCCCAATGCATGTTAATCTGTACAGATAGACAACTCTCTCTCTCTACTAATAAACATGTGAATGTTGGCTGCACACAGTGCCACTAACACAACCCTGCTTGCACAATTCTGTGGGCAGTGAACGAGTGTGCAGAAATTGCAACAGTATTTATGTCAAGCCTGTGTACAATGTAAATAAATATATCCTGAAGTTAAATGTACATCTGTGGAGAAGAATCTACATACTCGAAATAGGGGTTGTCACAGGATGACATATTGGTGACCTAATCCATTCAACGTTAGTAAAATATTACATCATCCTAAGTCAATAACATTAACAGCTGATGGTAATTTGAGTCTTAAGCCAAGAAACATATGAAATCCAGGAACAAATACTAAAAGAGACCAAAGAATGCTCATAAAGATGGTGCAGAAATGATGTGGAAATGATCAAAGAGTCTACAGTGGCTCAACTTAGTAGTAGTAACAGGACACTCCATACAGAGCTACCCAATCTTGGTTTCTACAGCAGGGCAGCTACACATAAGTTGAACAGCAGTGGTGTAAAGAAATTCTTAACTGGTCCTCTGTTGTGATTTCTGATTGAACAGGTGAGCGCAGAAGGTATCTGAAAAATATATTATAACTGAATGCATCATCCTAACTGTGAAGCCTAGTGGGAAAAGTGTAATAGTCTGGAACAGTTTCTCATGATATGACCTTGGACCTTTGGTTACAGTTCCTAGAAATGAATGCCAACCAGTATGCAACTTATGGATAATGTGCTTGCTTGCTCGATACATCTATTCTGATGTATCAAGTTGCCTGAGATACATCTCGACCTCAATCCAAAAGAGCACCTTTGAGAAAAACTGGAATGTTGAGTACAGGCCAAGCCTGAAAGAAGAATGGTCTAAACCACCTGATTCGTGATTCCAAATGTCAGGAGCATACCTAAAAAGAGTGGAAGGGGATATTAGAACCAAAGGTTTACATGTGATTGAGGTGTGTGTAATTTAGATGTCTCTGAAATATAGTTCTGTCAGTACTTATTTCAACAATGAATTCTGCAAGTTTTTAAACACTTGCACAGTTTGGCATTTACCCTAAAGAAACTCCCTCTCTGGGCAGCCATTTTCAAAGAAAAAGTATCATTTAGTGAATGTAATGTATAAAATTTCATAACAAAAAAAAATTTTCAAAGTTAAAATACCTTTTATTACTATTTTGAACTATTTTCCATTCTTACATGGTTTCTCTGTGTAAAATAACTGAAAACATAGGGTTTTACACAGCCCATCATTGCATTGAAGACAATGATATCTCAATTATTTTGTAATGTTGTTTCCTGCATAAACACAGTATTTCCTCACGGGGAAACTTTTCTTCTTCTTAGTGCTTTGCCCACTTGATAGGCAATGCTCTACCAACTTGCCTGAGATTCTATTTACTGGAAATGCTTTAGTGAGAGGAAGTGATGAATGAGACTTATACACACCAGAACTGGAGAATATTTCTGTAACTTCTGTTTTATGTCCTCTTATCATTTCTTTGCAACATAAAATCTAGGAATGAACTTTTATGTTCAGGAAACATTTTTATACAATACAGAGGTACTGTGGCAACACATGTATAACAAATGGAAAAATTATTTCCATGTCCACTTCAGTATTTCTTTTATGAGGATAATATTGGAACATTTGATCAGCTTTATCCATATTTTTCATATGATTGTTATAGACCACTAGAGATGAAGGCTTTATCTTTTCTGTTGTTTAGTTCCCTTCAGTCTTTGTCACAATTTTCACCTTGGATGAGTGTATTGTTGAATTCCCCCCCCCCCGACTCTCTAGTCTCACTATATCAGCATAAACTAGGCTTTTTTTTCAAGAATTTGGTTTCTACTTGCTTCATTTTTTATTATTTTTTTCAACTGACTTCATCTGCTTAGGTGTCTCCTACACAAACAAACAAACAAACAACAAAAAAAAAAACATTCTACAAATGGAAGTTTTCTCCTTCAGAGGATCTAGGGATAATTGAACTCTACTACATAATTGTCCACATACATTTTGTACTCATTGTCTAGATCTTTTACCAGGTGTATCTTTTATAGGCTTATCCATCCCTGAGTATACTTCAAAATTTCAAACATTGCTAGAGCATGATTCTGCAATATTGTATGCTTTAATTTCATATTTATCGGACTTATCACATTAATAAACCTTGAACTCAAAATGTACTTTCCACTTTGGTATATCCTTGTTGAGAGAGAGAGAGAGAGAGAGAAATGTTCTTCCAGAAAGTACATTGCATTGAATTTCTCCATTAAATAATGAATCACAAGTCTTATTTTATGAAGTCTGTGTTGCCTTCTAGAATGGCTAAATTATTAATGAAGTTGTGAAAATCTGAATAAGTACAAAATGATTTACTGATATTGTGGTGGATCAAAACTCCAGTATATTCTCAAGTCTGGCTTTCAGTCAATTCCAGTAACATTACTAGTCAAAGAAACAAGAACATAAAAGTATATTTCCAATGTTCAACGTGATAACAGACTAACAATGTGATTTGATTGCAAGGGATGCTCAGCATAACAATTTGTTTCAGTTATTTTTGATTGCTGAATTGAAATAGGCTTACCTTGAAAATTACTGTCATCACCACTTGAATCTTCAACCACAAATATCCAAATCACTTCTGAGTTCTTTACCAAGATGCTAAAAATCATCTAAAAATGTCTTGATATTATGGTAAACTGAAGTAAGTCTTGTACTGCAAGAAACCATTTTTAAAATTCCAACACCAGCAACGCTGCTTCTATAAACAAGGAAAATATCCACATCATTCTCAAGTTCTTCACACTGCAAAATCGTTTAAAAATGCCTGATATTATAATGAATAAAAGTATCATTTACCATGAATGGGCATTTTTAAATCAGTGATGGCAACTGCTGTTGCCATCACTGATTTAAAATGGCAACATGGCATAACATTTCCCAATGTTATGACTGTAGCACAAGGGAGACTGGAGACTGCTATCAAAATAATCCAAGAGATGACAGAAGTCTCGATAGTCATGACAGTATTCTCCACTAATTATATGAACTTTGCAGTGCATAAACATCAAGATTTGAGATCATCTACAAAAAGTACCATAAACACTCCACATTATCCTTCAATTCAATGGAGTGATAACAACCTAGTCATCTTCAATGCTTCCAAAATTTCATCTTTTCAATAACATCCACATCATTCAAAAAAACTCTGGCATTCGATTTTCAATCTTTTTTTTTTAATTTTTTTAGGGGTGTACAGGATATGATAGTACTACATGAAAAAAATTACATCATTACTAACTTCCTATCTACAATTTTCCTCCAAATCAATCTGTTACTTCTCAAGACACCAACATTATCAGATCTTATATTTCTATCGTATAAGGCACTTTGTACCGTATCAATCCACCTATATCTTGGTCTTCCTCTCGGTCGTTTTCCTGCCAACCTGGCAGAGAACACTTGTTTTGCTAATCTTTCTTCGCCCATTTTGTTTAAGTGACCATACCACTTGAGATTAGGTCTGCTAACGCATTCCTGGAAGCTCACAATGTCAAGTTCTTTCCTAATATCCTCGTTTTTAATATGATATTGCCATTGATGCCATCTGTTCACGTCTATAATCTTTCTCAGGAATCTCATATCTGCGGTCTCTAGTCTTTGGTCAAGTGCTTTACTTCTGACTCAGCTCTCAGATCCATAAGTTAAAACTGGTTTGAACACTGTCTTGTATACAGCTAATTTTATGTTCCGACTAATTTCTCTTTTATTCAATATGAATTTATTCAATTGACTTCCCACCATACCAGATTATTTAATTTAATTTAATTTTATTTAATTTACCATCTTCAGTAAAAATCGTGCCTAAGTAGCTGAAATGTTTTACTTGTTCCACAGGTTCTCCATTCACAACACAATTGACATTTTTAATGATTCTGCCTATTTTCATTGTATTTGTCTTTTTATTGCTGACCTTCATACCATATCTATTACAACAGTTATTCAATTTAGTCAGAGAATCTTGCAGACTTGTAGCAGATTTATTTAGAAGTATAACATCATCCGCATAAAGCAAAGAGCTGACATTAACATCTCCAATTTTGATATCATGTTTAATACCACTTTCTTCATAATGTGATCCATATAGATAATGAATAACAGAAGGGATAATGTACATCCTTGTCTCACACCAGATTTAACATTAAACCATCTTCCTGTACTTCCTTCAATTCTAACTGCTGACTTACAACTCAAATAAAGACTTAGTATTGCTTGATATAATGCCCCATTGACACCATATAACTGTAGCATATTGAATAGCTTCTCTCTTGGCACCTTGTCACATGCCTTTTCCAAATCGACAATATTCCAATGCTTTCTCGACTATTTGTCGTAAAGTGAAGACCTGATCCTGACAGACTCTATTTGGCCTGAATCCAGCTTGTTCTTCACCAAGCTTTTCTTCCACAATTCTTCTCAACCGTTTCTCAAGTATACTTGCATAGATCTTGCCAGGAACACTCAGTAGGGAAATACCTCTGTAATTCTCACATGCAGTTTTATTTCCCTTTTTATATATGGGTACTATGAGAGCTCTACTCCAATCATCGGGAATTCGTCCCTCTGTCCAGGCTTTCTGAACAGTGCAGCCACTGTAAGACTTTTATATCACCATACATCAGCATTTCTGGTCGAATATCATCTACTCTTGCTGCCTTTCCACATTTCAAACCTCTGATGGCTTTTTCTACTTCAAATATGGATGTGTATTCCTGACTGTATGCCTGTTGAGTGTTTTTTACCACTGTGCTATCACTGCTTGTTTCATTTAGCAACTTTTCAAAGTAATTACACCATACTTCAAGGATATCTTTTTCTCCCATTTTCATGTCGCTTTTATCATCTCTAACTCCTTTTACAGCACTCTTTCCTCCATTCCAAAGCTTCTTCAACAACCTCCAGAATATTTTGCCACTTCTTGATATTATTTTCTATGTTCTTGCCAAAGTCCTCCCATGACTTTTGTTTAGCTAGTTTTACACAGTGTTTATCATTCTTGCATTTTTCTCTGTATTCTCTAAGAGCACAAGCTGACTTATTTGCCAGGAACTTTTGATAGGCTTTCTTCTTTTCCTTCACTGCCTCTTTAACTTGCCGTGTCCACTATGGAGTTCTAATTTTTCTATCCTTGCAGACAACTTCACCACATACCTCTCAAGCTGAATCAATGAGGGCTTTCTTCAAGGCTTGCCACTGAATCTCCAAGGTTTGATTCCTGTTCTCAAACTCTTTCATTTTTTCTTCAATAATCTTTGTGTATTTTAGTCTACAGTTTGCATCTGAGAGCTGCTCGACTTTTATTCGCTTTAAAACTTTCTTACATGTTATTCTTTTCAATATGAAATTCAATTTTATCCTGTTCAAAACTAAATAGTGATCACTTCCAATTTCAAATCCTCTGTACACTCTGGTGTTCTGCACCAGGGAGAAAACATCAAAACATCACTATCAATAATAACATAGTCAATGAGACTTTTCTTATTCCTTGCCTCTTCTCTCCATGTGAATTTGTGCAAATTTTTATGTTGGAACATGGTGTTAGTAATAACCAGTCCATGTTCTGAGCAGAAATCCAACAAATATTTGCCATTATTATTAGCTTTGCTCTTTTCTCCAAATTTTCCCAAAATATTTTTGTATGTCTCACAATCATTTCCTACTCTGCTATTTAGATCCCCAACAAGGCCTAACTTTTCCTTTTTCATTTTGTCAGTTGCTTTTTCTAAAGCCTCAAAAATTTCCTCCACTTCTACCTTAGTAGAACCTTCTGTGGGACCATATGCCCACCATTCTTTTACAGATGAAATGCTGACTCTCCAAACCAGGTAACTCTATTCATCTCAGTTCTGTGATGTAGCCTTCCTCATTCAGTATTCTTCAATGACTACAACTTCCAGGTGTTCAAGAGAAATATCAACCGATAACAGATGACTATGCTCTTGACCCCAGTTCACACATGGCATTTCTTTGATACATGTCACCTCTCATGGAAGTGAGAGAGACACACACACGAGTGGCTAACTCACCTTTAGTTGAAAAGAAAGCCTTGATAAATGTTCTTTGCATTAGTCTGGGCAGGATTTGAACCCAGGTCTTTGACTGAAGGACATCGTTAGTACTGACTGAGACACGAGGGCACCAGCCTAAACTTTTATTTGACAGCCAATCATATATACAATACTATGATAAAAAAATTTAATATAGCAAACTATCCATTATGACAAAGTAACTATTCGTGCAATCCCTGCAAGTCTGCTATAGTGAAAGTTAAAACTTTCTGAAGAATGTAGCAGAAGTGTCAACAAAGAGGCTGAGTTCTGTTAGATACTTTAGTTGATAAAAGTGGTGAATGAAAAATATTCAACTTAGAATAACATGAATAACTAGTTATTCATTGATTACTCATGTACTAAGATGAGAAGTTTGGTGCCAATTAGTTTAATGTTACCATAAAAAATCAATGTTTTTCTTCAAAAAACTATCAACAGGGATGAAAAATTGGTTTCATCATGATGATACCAAAATGAAAATTCAGTCTATGGATATTCACCACAAAAAAAAGAACCTGATGACACGTGGCTATGCATGGGCATTATTTCCTTCAACAGCTATTTGAAAAAATTAAATTCGAAGTAGCAGAATATGATCCCTTACAAACTGGAACTGGTATTGTTGGATTTCTAGTTATTTCCTAAACTGAAAATGATGAACAGGCCAAAGAAGAAACAAAAAGAGTGTTCCACCTAAAACGTTTACAATGGGAGAGAGGAAAGAAAAAATTGTTATGCAGTGGAAAAAATATAATGAAAGGGAAAAAATATAATGAAAGGGAAAAAAGATTATGTTGAGAATGAGTGTACAATTATAAAAAAACTGGAAAGAAACCATTAAAGCATACTATTTTTTGATATACAAAGCATATAAAAAAATTAAAAAAAACTAAATCTGAAGTGCCAAAACTGTAAATTTTTGTCTTCAGTCAGTCAGTGCCAAATAACTAAGACAAAGACAAAGCAAAAGTAACATACCTATTGTCTTCGTTACATCTGTAGAAAACAAGAAAGGGATCAGACTTGCCAAAAAAATCCTTTTTGTCTAAATTCTGTGCGTAAAATTTCATTGTAGCAATTTCCTAGGGATGGAAATGAAGACATGAAACAACGACCAAGAAATATACACATTATTTCCATATTTATAATAATAGATTTTCAAAAATGTTCAAATTTTCAAGTCTTTTCGTAATACAACATCCATCCTATAACTGGAATCCATTTGCAAGGCTTGCATAGTAACTGCTACAAAGCTCCTGAGGATCAACATGAAATAATGTAGTTTCATGTTTCGTGACATAACTAGCATAAAAGGCAGCCTGGGTGGCTGAGTGAATTTTATTATTATTATTATTATTATTATTATTATTATGTGACACCTCCAGAGAATCCAAAGACTCATCAAAGGAGGGCAGCTACTCTACAACTCTGTCTCCACCACTCAAATCCACCAACTATACAACAAACTGCAATTACCATCATCCGCTACACCAGTGCTATCTACTGCTCACCACCACAAGCATTTTCACAGAGAGTCACAAACATCGATGCCCATGGTGGGATTCGAACCCACAGTCTTTTGGCTGGAGAGTGGATATGCTAACCACTTGGCCAACCAGGCTAGCAGGAATAATTCCTTCAAGAATCGCTTGAAGGAATTATTCCTGCCCACTCTCCAAACAACATAAGTAGCAGGAACGAATGATTTGAAAGGAGACAAAATGGCTATGAGAGAGGATTTGAAGGAATTACTTGAAATAGCAAAAGAGAAGAGTGAGAGCGTTAGGATGATGAGTCTGTTGCCACGGTATGACAGTGAAGAGTATAGGAGGAGGGACAAAATTGCTAATAACTTTATGCGCGGATTATGCAGGAGTGAGTTTGATGGGCGAAAGGATTTATATAAGATGGATGGTTTACATTTGAATGGATTTGGTATACGGAGACTTGAAAAGGTATTGTTGAATGAAGTGGAAGTGCAGAATCAGGGAAACTAGAGTTACTGGGGGGGGGAGTAGATATGCAGACTTTAGGGAGACGGTAGAATGTATGACTGTGTGTAATATGCCCAAGCGAGTATGAAGGAAACAAATCAGAATGGGATAGTTAGTATAAGGCATCAAAATAGGGATGGGACAAATGAGCTTCTGCAATTCATGTATACTAATGCTAGAAGTATTAGGAACAGGAAGGAAGAATTTTTGGCCTTGGTTGGCACTTCCAGGACACAGGTTATTGGCATTAGTGAAACATGGCTGACAGAAGATGATACAGCTAGTGGTATGGTGTGTTCAGGAGTGACAGGGAGAATAAAATGGGGGAGGAGTGTTATTGATGATAGCTGATGAGCTGCAGCCAAGGAGAATAGAAGTGGAACTGCAGGATAGAGAAAAGAGCACATTTGAGGCTATTTGGTGTGAGATTGAGACTAGCAAAACAAAATATACAGTTGGGGTGCTGCTATATACTAATGCTAGAAGTATTAGGAACAGGAAGGAAGAATTTTTGGCCTTGGTTGGCACTTCCAGGACACAGGTTATTGGCATTAGTGAAACATGGCTGACAGAAGATGATACAGCTAGTGGTATGGTGTGTTCAGGAGTGACAGGGAGAATAAAATGGGGGGGAGGAGTGTTATTGATGATAGCTGATGAGCTGCAGCCAAGGAGAATAGAAGTGGAACTGCAGGATAGAGAAAAGAGCACATTTGAGGCTATTTGGTGTGAGATTGAGACTAGCAAAACAAAATATACAGTTGGGGTGCTGCTATAGACCAGGTGATGGAATAGATGGTGGAGATAGTATGCATAAACAAATAGAAGAAATGAGTGGAAGGACGGTAATTATTATGGGAGATTTTAACTAAGGTAACATTGATTGGAAGGAGGAGAGGACACATGGGAGGAAGGAACTGGATTTTATGCGGTTATTAAGGGATAGCCATCTGCGACAGCATGTAATGGAAAATACTAGCGGTCAGAGAGTGCTTGGCCTAGTAATTGCAACTGAGAATTTGTTCTGGAATTACCGGACTGGTAAGTATGACAAGCTTAGGCGTTTGATTGGTTCAGTGACATGGCATGTAAAACTGCAAGGGCTGTTGACAGTGCATGGGAGGTGGTTAAAAAGTGTTTGCAGGAGGAAATGGCTGACTGTATACCTAGAGTCCGAATAATAAATCAAGTAGGGGTTAAATGGATGAATAACACCATTAAGCTTGAGCTGCAAAAAAAGAAACAACTGTGGAGGGAATTTAAGGAGAAAGGAAGGCACATGAACGGTTTAAAGCGCAGGCTGGAAGGGTAACGACTGTGGTCAGAAAAGCAAAAACAGATTATGAAAAACATTACCCATGCAGGCTAAAGAGAATCCCAAACAGTTTTTTTCGATATGTTGCAAGTAAAAGAAAAAATGCATATGGCAGAATGATTTTAAAGATTGCTGATGGTAGGGAGGTAACCAAATCAGTTGATATAGTGGAATTACTGAGCGAGCACTTTGCAAGAGTATATCATCCAGGTGGTGACATTGCAGGAATGAATGAACCAATAGCTTATATGGGAATTGTGATGAATGAAGTGGAGGTGAATAGTCTATTACAAAACCTCAATCAATACATCTGCAGGATTGGATGGTATAGCAGCTCGTGTCATAAGTGAAGCAGCTAAAGAATTGTCAGTGCCCTTGACCATTTTGTTTAATTTGAGTCTTGGGTCTGGGTTAGTCCCAAGGGGAGTGGATAGAGGGGAAAATAGTTCCACTGCATAAAGGAGGTTCCAAGACTGCTGTTGTAAATTACCGACCGATAAGCATATCAGGAATCGTTGTCAAGGTCTTGGAGAAAATAGTCAAGAGGAAAATACAGGATTGGATAGATGAAAATAGGATACTGTATGGGGGACAGCATGGTTTTGTGAATGGTAGATCATGCCTCAGTAACTTGCTCACGTTTTATAACACAGTGACGGCTGAACTGGATAAGGGTAATGGGTTTACAGTGATTCTACTGGACCCTGCTAAGGCCTTTGACAGGATACCACATGAAATTCTAATCAGTAAACTGCAACATATGGAGATGAATATAGGGTTGGTGAGATGGATAGGAGGGTGGTTGATGGAGAGATATCAGAGTGGTTTATTCAGGAGTAGAGTCCAAAAGACGGCCTGTGACTAGTGGTGTGTGCCGCAGGGTTCTGTTCTTGGACCACTACTGTTCAGTTTGTTCATTAACGATATAGGAAAGGATCTGAGAGGAAGTGTTCATTTGTTTGCTGATGATGCAAAGTTGGGTAGAGCAATAGTGAGTGCACAGGATGTCAAAATTTTGCAGGATGATTTGGATAGTTTTGAAGGACTGGGCTAAGAAGAATGTATGTCAATTTAATGTGGCAAAGTGTAAGATTATGCATTTTGGGGTGAAAAGATTAGCAGCAGTATATCACATTGGTGGAACTGTACTCCAGGAGATTGACGAGGCCAGGGATTTGGGAGTGTTGGTGGACAGGGAGTTAAAGTTGGGGGGGAGGGGGGCACATTGCAAAAGTGGCTAAATCAGTTCATCAAATCACTTGGTTGCTGAAAAATACTTTAACAAGCAGAGACAGGTTATTGTTTCTCTGTATCAAGCCTTGATAAGACCCCATCTAGACTACTGTGCCCAGATATGGGCGCCTGGGTTTCTTCTTGATGGGGAGGAGGTGGAGAGGATCCAGAGATGAGTGACCAAGATGATAGCAGGTCTGTGGAATGAACCTTATGAGAACAGGTTGAAGATTTGTGGGTTGCAAAAATTGGCTGATAGGCAGAAAAGGGGGTGATATGATTGAGACATTCAAATTACTGAAGGGTTTCTATAAGATTAATTCAGAAGATATCTTTGAGAATAGGACTGGTGGTGGGAGGACTAGGGGCCATACATGGAAGCTGGGCAAGAGTGGTTAGCAAGGGTGTTAGAGCTAGGTTTTTTACTTGGAGAGTGGTGAATGAGTGGAATAAGCTGCCAGAGTCTGTTGTGGGTGCCATGACTGTGAATGAGTCTAAGGTGAGGTATGATAGATACTGTGCGAGTGTCGAATGCTGTTCTTGACATGATGTTAGGGCTTCCCTCGATGAGTCTATCGATTCCTTGGAGTCGCCCGTAATAATAATAATAACAATAATAACATTCTGTGGGTTCAAATTCCATTAAGGACATGGATGTTTATCAGTATTCAGGTAGATTTTTTCTACTTGGTGAAAGACTACCAGATCCTGTTTATTGGAGGCTTTAAATATTTGGTCCCTAGAGTAAGGTTTCTGGATAGCCAAACTCTTAGCCCATCCATGATACTAATGTACAATAAGTTTACAACCTTTCATGGATAAGAGTCACATAAAAAATGAGGATTTACTGAATGTAACAAGCAAATTTCATAATTTTTAAGTAAAAATTACGCAAAGCATGCAGGACACTTAACAGATTCATTTCATCAGTAATCCAGCTGTACTCAAGCAATTTCAAAACACTGGCTTTGATTTTATTAAAATATGGTTTATGGAATCCTTATAAAAACCATTTTAAGGAACAAGGATTTAATTTTTTATTTGATTTTTATGGCACAAAGACATCAAAGATCATACTGCACCAGTACACAGGTTGCAGCAGTACATATGGTAAACAGTTAGTGGGACAATCACAAATATCCATGCTCTTGGCAGGATTCGAACCCATAGTCTTTAGGGAACAAGGAACAAAATGTCAAAATGACATACTCCAAAAACTCCACCCTTGCTGATTGAAATAATGGAAAATTTGGGATTCGGGATTTACATAAATACACAGATACCATAATAAAAATTATTTATTACACAAATATTTCATCTTAAGTCACTTAAAACATTATCAGTGTAAGTGAAGAACAATGATGAAATTTGAAAACAGAGCAGTAAAACACATACAGTACAACAGAATCCTCTAAACATTTCAAATGTTCCCTTAAGAACATTTGAAATGCTTTTGACCTCCAGAGAGTTAGGGACTCATTGAGAAAGGCCACATACTAAACACACCAGCTACCATACTCATTTTTGAATTCATTCACGCTGCTTGAACATACAACAGCCAATGGCAATCCATTCCATCATGCACCCCCTCTCAGAGAAAAATCTAGCCCTCACCCCATTCTTAGCAGCATTCATTCTCAGCTTCCAAGGATGTCCTCTTGTACTTTCCCC
This sequence comes from Typopeltis vanoorti, assembly GCF_054136105.1. Taxonomy (NCBI): domain Eukaryota; kingdom Metazoa; phylum Arthropoda; class Arachnida; order Uropygi; family Thelyphonidae; genus Typopeltis; species Typopeltis vanoorti. Next base: position 69,164,308 of record NC_143549.1, on the reverse strand, counting down.
ATCCTCCATAAAATGAAAAATTTCATTTGCTGAAATTGTGTATAACCTTTTCAGAAGTTTGTGACTCAATTATATTACCCCTCTTTCTCCTGTATGCTAGTGTCTGGAGCCTACAAATTCTCAATTTGTCTTCATAATCATCATTAATCTGCAATCCTGGTATCATTTTTGACTCTCGCTCTCTCTCTCTCTCTCTCTCTCTGCTAACACTCCTTTGTACTCTCCGCTGTATCAGAATCACCATGGAAAATCAAGAGACCAGACCTGTGCACAAGAGTCCAGAGGCTAATGAAGGCCTTGTAAAAAGGCAAAATGACATCCTTATCTTTACATATCAAAATTTTTTTTCAGCATTGCAATTATCTACTGAGTCGTATTTGAGATCTTTGCTACATGGCCCCTGAACTTCAACTTCCTATCTACTAACACTCCAAGATCCCTAGCCTGATCAGTTTCTTCTAGCATAATCCCACCAACATATGACAATGGATATCTAAAATGCATATGTACTACGGTCAGAAGCATAAGGAATAAGAGAAAGGAGTATGTGGTAGGCATGCATAATTAGATTTAATGGAATGAATACAACACAGAGAAATAATTAAACACAGGTTGCTATACTTTGTCTCTGTCACATAGACATGTTCAAGAATACATTATTAAAATTGTAACACACAAAATGTGCTATGAGGAGCAACTTCTATGGGTACAGTTGGCTAGCCTTGGCTGGTGGCAAGAGGTCTAAGAATCTTTGGAAATTTAACAACCATATTTATTTAGATTAGGTTGGTGTTTTCTAATAAAGGCTTTTAAGTTTGTATTTGGTGTAGTGAAGCATATTTTTTTATTATGCTTTTTATTTTTCATTTGATTCTGTACAAGATATCCAAGTGCATGGTCAGCTAGAACTGGTTGACCATAGCTGTGGTGGCAGAAGTATTCCTTGTGTTTTCCAAGACAAATCTCCCAGTTTGACCATGATATGATAATCAGCAAGAATAAGGAATCTTGTAAATACCTAGAACAGAGAGGTGAGGGAGTGGATCCTTAGTATATATCCACGCCCTCTCCTCTCCCTCTGTTCCAAGGGCAGTTAGTTTGAATGAGGTTTGAAAGCAGTGCAGACAGGCTATTATTATTTACTTTTTCTCTAGCAAACTGGATTCTGGGATGCTGCCTGTTGAGGAGGAGAGAGTTATGTGTTTAAGAATGACATATCAAACTATTAAACCAGCATTTATTTCTCCATACTATACGAATATAAAACCAACACCTAACCTAACCTAATTCCTTAATGTAAGCAAACAAAGCATGAAGTATCTTTGTGACTAGAAACTTCATGCACAAACTTTGTTTGCTTACACTTGGATAAAGAATTTTAAAGAAGAATATAATTTCTTGGGAATGGTTTTAATTCACAACACAAGAATAACAAGAAAATATTTAATATTTATTTACTTATTTGCCAATAGTTCACTGGTGTTATACCCAGCATCTTCAGAGCAAAAAAAAAACAGTCTATCATAGTACATGAACAGCTACAATTAGCTAATAGTGAGAATAGTTTAAAATAGGAAAAGGCCATAACCGGCATCATCTCCTGTTGGATAAAGTGAGAGTTAACAAGTATTAATTTGACCTTAAAATTACTGTATCCCAAATTTTTTGGTAAACTGATAGTCATACTTGTTGAGGTTCAGGAAACATTTTATAGCTACTGCTGCAAACACAGTCTCTCTCTCTCTCTCTGATTTATGACCTTTGTGTTTCTCCATCTGATCCTGTGTGAAGGGATATCCAAGGTATGGTCTGTCAGTCCCAACTTTCCACAATGATGATACCAAATGTATTTTTTATGTTCATCGAGGCAGATATCAACAGATCTTCTTGTCTATCCAGAATAAAACAGGTCACAATTACAGGGCACTTCGCACCCATGGATGCAATAAAGGAAGGAGTGTGTCCTATGATGAAAGAATGAGGATCGCCAATTTGTTATATGTTTTAAATGTGGTGAGGAGTTGATACTCATTAAGCACTCTGAACATCTTTTCATATGTGCCTTGAATGTAGGAGATAATAAGTTTCACTTCGGTCTGCTGCATTAGGTGACACCGGGATTAGGTGTGGTAAGGAGGAGGGCATTTATTTTATGTGGATTATGGGATCTGACTAAAAGAGTGTGGTTAGGGTAGGTGATTTCAGCAGTAAGGGCATTATCATTGGAACAGATAGGTCTGGCTCTGTGAATTAGTGTTTTTAGGATACCATAATGTTGAGATAGATGATGCAATTGCTTGTGCAAATATCTTCCGGCATGTGTAGGTTTTCTATAAATTAAAAAAAAAAAGATAATGAACCATTTAGAAGGCATGTGAGTAGTGTAGCTAAGAAGGGCAGTTATTAGATTCTTTTTTTTTTTTCATTGTGAGAGGATTTTAAGTTGTTGCGTGATACACTAAAAGCATATCTGTGTCTGGATAGCCACAGATACACTTTAAACATGTAGCCAAATAGTAAGCACATTATCAACATAGCACAGCTAAACTAATAGTTTGAGTGTGCAACAGATAAAATTAGGTGTTGACAGTTATTCATGACTTATTTCTAACGGTATTAACAACACCAAACAATTCTATCCAAAGATGTTAACTGCTTATATTTCGTTGAATTTCAAATCAGCATCATCAGAGTACAACACAGCTAGTATATGCAACAGTAAGTGAAACAATACAATTGTAATGGACAAAAAAAAAAAAAAATCTCAAGTCTATTTTGACACCCTCTAATGTAAAAAAACATTACAGTTATGTGGGAGTTGTTCTTACGATAACAGTCTCTCAAATTTTTGGCAAATTAATGCAACCATATTTGTTTAGGTTAGGAGAATTCTTCAAAGCCATGGCTGACTCAAAAAATAATCTTTCAGATCTATAACAGCTTCTAAATAGCACATTTGTTTTCTTCCATATAAATCCTGTGAGAAAGGTTATAACAAAACTAACCATTATGTCTGAATTTTTTTGAGAATGTGAAATAGACTGAAGTTTTATACAAAAGTAGAGGAGTTGCTAGTAAGGAGGAGGGCAAGCGACTTGGCTAACTGTTGGGCTAGCCAAGTCGCTTGCCTAATGTGGCTTGCCAAATCACCCCCCACCTTTACTGGCAACACCTCTACTTTTGTAAAAAAATTCAAGCTATTTCAAAGCACTAGTTGAAAATCACATTCTTAAAAATTCAGACATAATGGTTAGTTTTGATATCACCTCTTTATTTACCAATGTACCACTGATAGACACCCTTGATATTTGATTAAATCAAGATTTCCCTGTTATCTTTGAATTATTCAAATTTACATGAAGAAGAAAACTCTACAAACAAATTAATGGCACTGCTATGGATTCCCCCCCCCCCCTCTCTGCCCCTTAGCAAACTTCTATATGGAACACTTTGAAAACAAAGTACTTACCACAGCTACATACAAGCCACTAGTGTGGTTACGCTATGGAGATGATGTGTTTACCATTTAGCCCCATGGACAAGATACTTTGGATGCATTTGTCACCTACCTAAACAGACAACACTCCAAAATCCACTTCACAGCAGAAAAAGAATCAAAAACTGTTTATCATTTCTTGACACATTAGTCACCCACCTTTCAGATTGATCACTATCTTTTTCCATTCACAGAAAGCCAACACACACATGTAGAAAGATACTTACATAAACAATCACATCATCATCCAGTCCAACAGTATGGACTTTTAAAAACACTTACACACAGAGCCAGAGTCATTTGTTCTAACGATACAGCTCTGTCCACAGAACTCAAATATCTGCGCCATACGTTCTTGGCCAACGGCTACAATCACTACAAAATAGATAAAATACTCCATAACCCCATTATCCCCCTAATAACAAGAACATAACATTACCATTTCTATTCCATATGTAATAGGTACATCAGAAAAGATAGCTAAAGTACTGATGAAATGGATTTCACACCATATTCAAACCTCATATTAAAGTAGCAACTCTGATCTGCTCACCTAAGGATCCCCTCTAGCACATCCTGGAGTGTATGAAGTTCCCTGCTACTGTGACTTGGCCTACTATGGTCAAACAGGAAGATCAGTTAATATCTGCCTTGAAGAACATAATAAATATATTCGCTACTATTACTATGGCAAGTCAGGACTAGCAGGCCACACATTGGATACCCCTTCACACAGGATTAAATGGAAGAAAACAAATGTGCTATTTAGAAGCAGTTATAGATCTGAAAGATTATTTTTTGAGTCAGCCATGGCTTTGAAGAATTCTCCTAACCTAAATAAAGATGGTTGCATTAATTTGCCAAAAATTTGGGAGACTGTTATCGTAAGAGCAACTCCCACACAGCTATAATGTTTTTTTTACAACATTAGAGGGTGCCAAAAAAAGGACTTTAGATCTTGTGTCCATTATAATCGTATTGTTTCACTTACTCACTGTCAAGTACACTAGCTGTGTTGTGCTCTGATGATGCTGATTTGAAATTCAGCAAAACAGTTAATAAAACATTTTCTGATAAAATTGTTTGGTGTTGTTAATACTGTTAAAAATAAGTCATGGTTTGAGAGTAGTTGTGATGAGTGCTTGGTTCTCTAAGTGTTCTATCATAACAATTGGCCAAATGGGAGGGGAAGCCCATGCTGCTGTCCTATCTAGTTTGCATGTTTTCCTTGTCCATGTGAAATAGCCAGCATGTACTGTAAATTTGAATAATTCAAAAATGTCTGTAGGGAAATATGACTAACAAGTCTAAGTTAGTGGTACATAAGCAAATAGTCAAGTAATACTGAAACTAATTATTATGCCTGAACTTGCTGTTGAAAGTTTTTTCACTTGGTTATAAATTAAATTAAAGATGTCAAGAAATTATACTCTTGTTTAATCCTTTCTCCAAGTGTAAGCAAACAAAGTTTGCACATGAAGTATTTTCACGACTGGGCTACTCGTACATAGAGGCTAATAACTTCACATTAACTGCCTTAGTAACTACCAAAGCACACATTCTTTCAAGCACACATTCTTTCAAGCACACATTCTTATAATACTATGCATTACAAGAAGTGCCAATATCCAATTAATATTAAGACAATTAATGAAAAGTAATTAGCTTCCATATACAAGTAGCCTAGCGTAAAGATACTTCACATGCAAACTTTTGTATGTTTACACATGGAATATAATATAATTTCTTGGTATCTTTAATTTAATTGAACTTGTTAAAATATGGTTTTTTAAGTGAACTGAATTTTTTTACAAATGAGAAAGAATTACATGTTTTTTTGTTTTTTTTTGGGGGGGGGGGTAGTAATTTAGCCAAATATTTAACAAATTGGTATGTAGGATTATTTATACTATCAACAATTAAACACAGAGGCCTTGTATGTGAATTTTTGGTGTTCCATATATTCAGGGTGTCTTTACCTGAAAAGGCTTGACAGTTTCTTTATGTTAGGAAGTGACTTTCTTCAGTAATTAATGAACTTTATTCTTCTGCATATCAGAAGGATCACAATCTATGATTTTATAAGTAGAATGATCATGTAAAAGTGTGCATTTTGTTTTCATATTATCGTCCTGGCATGTACCATCAAGAGGTGTACAGGATATTATGATAGTAATGAGGTAACTTTTTCATACAGTACTAACTTCCTATAGACAATTTTCCTTCAAATGAATCTGTTATCTGTCAGGGCTCTAATATTATCAGATCATATATGTCTCTCTTCTAAGGCACTTTTTTACTGCATCAATCAACCTAGATTTTAGTCTTCTTCTGGATCTTTTTCCTCCCATCCAGCAAAGAAGTTACTTTGCTAACTTTTCCTCTCCCATTATATTCAGGTGGCCATATCACTGGAGATTAGTTCTGCCAACACATTCCTGAATGCTAACAATATCAAGTTCTTTCCTAATCAAAAGAATTTTGCTTAAATTAGATATCAAATGTCTCCTGGTCCTGATGTCACTGTTTCAAATATCCTAAAGGTCTATGCTTCAGACTTGACTCTCATTCTGTTTCATCTTTTCACATTTTCCTATTTGCTAGTATCCCTGCAGTTTAAAATTTAGTCCATATTCAACGTTTTCCTAAAAAGGATAACAATTCTAATTACTCAAACTATCATCCAGTTTCTCTTACTACAGTTCTTTCCAAAGTAATGGAAAAAAGCTATGATATTTTGAAGCCTCTCAGCTAATGAATGACTACCAGGTATGATTTCCATCAGTCAGTCAACAGGTGATATTTATGTCACTCATATCTGGACAAATACCATGGAAAAGTTTGGTGAGTCCCAAGTGGTTGCCCTCAACATCTCCAAAACTTTAGACTGGTTCTGGCACAAAGACCTGTTGAGTAAATTCCCATCATTTAATCTTCCCCCTAATTTCTGCAGTTAGACAGACAGCTTTCTGAATGGACACTCACTTTGGGTGATGGTGAATGGTTTCTTATCTTCTATACATGGTTATACCCTGTATTCATGTGCACACACATACACACCCCGAGGACATATATCAGGAATATGATGATACTGAGAATGATTTAAGAAGGAATATCCAGTTTTATTTTCCATTAATACTAAACTTGGGAAGGACAAAAATTCAGACTAATAGTTTGGGCAAGGAGAATGGCTATCAGTTCAATTTAAAAGTGTAAGGTTATATGTTTTTGGCTGAAGAGATTGCAAGCTGTGTATTATACTGATAAGACTGCACTGCAAATAAGTAATTTGAAGCTTTGAAGACATATTGTAGAAGTGAGCAAAAGGATCATATAGATATATAATATACTGACAAGCAGGGATAAAGAAGTTTTTATCCCTCTTTATACTATTTATAATGCTTTGAAATGACAATCTATTCTACTACACACACACATCTGGTTGCCTGAATTTGAAAAGATTGTGGAAGTGGTAGAGAGGTTCGGATGCAAGTGAGCAAAATATTAACTGGTCTACGGAGTGCATTTTATGAAAACAAACTGAAAGTTTGTGGGTTACAATGTTGGGCTAATTAATAGCCAGAGAAGAGAAGATGTAATAAAAATATAAGTTATTAAAGAAATGGATGCTAGAGAAATTTTCCAGTAAACTGGATGAGAGAACAAAGGAACAGGACACTCCTCTGACAGTTGAATAATAGTAGGGTTACAGGGTGTGTGTGTGTGTGTGTGTGTGTGTGTGTGTGTACGTTTGCACGCTGAATTAAGTTGTTTCGCTTGCAGTTTGGAATGGATTACCAGCGTGATTGTTTTGGTAGTAAACAGAATCATTTTTTCCCTTCTGCTAAAGACCATGTGCACTCCACTGTCTCATTCTGTATGTGAGACATATGGATTACATCTGTTTTTTTGAAAATTTTATGTTTAGATTGGGTATGCATCGAATAAACACTGACAACTATAACAACTTGCATTCTTCATTGCTATTCCTTTAAATTTGAGATAATTCAATGAATTTTGTGAAGACTTACCCAAATAATCTGAACAAGATTGATTCCATGTCAATTTTTCACATTGGAGAGAGATAGATAGATAAAAAGTTTATCTATTGTTCTAAATAAAAAATGTATTTTATGCTGAAATGAGTTTTCTGAGAGAGCTTGCTTCACATTTTCATTACATTTAAATGAAAATGCGAAGCAAGCTCCCTCGAAAGATTAGCTGTAAAAGTAATAAACTAACAGTTTTTCAAATAAATCATGTCCGTTTTATTTGATTCCTATCAAACTATCACATTAAAACAAAAAAAATACAAGCACAGATTATTTGTTTCCAAGATCTTGCAAAGATAGCCAGTCAGAGCAACCTGACAGTAATAGATTTGAATTGTTCAATCCTTCTTGGATTTGGAACGCTATTACAATTGCTTTTGCCACGAATCTGGAAACTGATCCTCAAAGAAATCTTGTATTATAAAGGCAGACCAGGTAATCCAGAGAAGATGGCAGTAAATGTTTTATCATCTAAAAGGATATCATTTGGTTTTGTTAGCAACAGAGCAATTTTTTCTTAGCAAATGACTCAGGGGCATATGAAGATGGCAATATTTTGGAAAAGTTCTTTCTAATAATATCTACAATTATGCTGGAATCAGCAACTGTACGTCCAATATGTTTCAGAACCGAGAGTCATACACTTGACTTTCATTTTCTGGATCATGGCACAGAGCACTTTGATTTTAGCTGATCTGTTTACAGAGGATTAAAAGATATAAACTGGATCCCAAACTTCTTTTGGCTCTAATGTTGAATATATCATACTCAAGCATGAATACATTTGAGAACAATTAAGCATGTTGTGGTCAAGTAGCTACAAAAGATGCTTCAGCCAAAGCTTGGTTTAAGCTTTCTTAGCCACTGTGAATTCAGCTAACTAACTAACATCTTTTGGTGAAGTGAAAGTGGAAAACAACTATGTTTGGAAGTGAAGATGTTTGAATAATACATTGTAATATAATTTACTGCTTCTCTAGTACAAGATGAACTGGTAGAAGATATTCTGCAGGGAAAAAATATCACTCTCACAGATACTGTGTTCAATTTCCCAATTAAGCAGAAATAACTGGGAACATATAGTTAAAGTAATTGCAGAGACATGTGGAAGAATGTATTATTACTTCCAATGTTTAAGGAGGAGGAAACTGTTGTCAAGCAGGTGCTCAACAATTCTTCTCCTCTTTCTCCTCCCAATGTTGGTATTTGCACTATCCCAAAGAGATAATGGATATTTAAACTTACTGTAAGGAGGAGATTGGTCATTGTAAAATTAGATCATCAAGGTAATTTCTGAGAGATGTTAGCACCTGATGGCAAATAAATGACACATATTGTAACAAATAACTATACAATAGCAGAATTAATGTAAAATCAAAAAAATACTTCCAGATGTCTTGCTGGAAAGATGTCACACAGCTTTGGCATTAAGATTTAACATACCAGACAAAACTCAGAATTTTTAAACAATAGTTTTTTTTTTGAAAACTCATAACATCAATGTGAATTAGCCATGGAACCATTCATTGTTGTGTAAGGCTTTCAGTTAGTTACTGGTATAATGAAGGTCTAATAAGCCGCATAGGCATAAAAAACTCCCAAACATCGTGTAATATGAGAGCCCTGGTTCCAGTTTAAGGTACCACATGATCCCAATACCTCAGTGGTTTCTTTCAATGTCCTTAATAAAGACATGGAAGGAATTTACAGAAATTGCAAAGGAGAACAAAGTTCCATTTTTGGAAATGAAATTTTTAGGCTGAAAGTTTCAAAGTTACATTTTTGGATTGAAAAAAAAAAAAAAAAAAAGACAACAGAAGAATATCAAACATATTCTTCCAAATAGGACAATATATCCATACCAGCTCCTTTCATCACTCACCACAAAACTTAAGAATCATCAGAACTTTAAAAAAACTGAGCTTTTAGAATCATTAAGAATGATGAAACAAAGAAGAAAAAATAATCTTCTATCATTCCCCCACAACCCAATTTCTTCAAAATGTTACTCAAAAAAAAGTTACTATATAAATAACTGTTCTCTGAGATACCAACTCAAAATTACAAAAACAGATTATAAGGTTTCCATTTCCTCCCCCTATATTGACACTTTCAAGATGCATCACAAGCTTTAAAACAAGTCAACATTAGAAATACCAAACTAGTCCACTACTTGCAGAATCTTGGTATTATTTTTTAAAACCTAGAGCAGATAAGATTCTATGTACTTGTGGCAATGCATACATTAGTCAAATTGACAGTAGTCTTGAAATCTGTAAAAAAAAGACCACCTGAGCAACAGTGAATATAAAAGGCAAGATAAAAGTGGCCTCATTTCACACATTTTATCAGAATATCATGAGATAAACTGGTCATCAACCTCAATCAGTTTTCTAAAAGATAATCTCTTGCTAAGAACATTTAAAGAATCCTCTGAGGTATTGTTATCACAGGACACCTTAAACAGAAATCAAGGCCTCAACATTACACGGGATTTGGAAGTCTCCTATATGACTATGCACTTTACCAGACCTCCAAAACATCAGCAGTCATCTAAAAGCTTGAGAATGAATCTATATATACTTGGTATGTCAAATGAATCGCATGTCTAATCCATGCTATGATTCATGTTATAAGTTTCAAAAAAATAATAATAAATAAAATAAAATTAAAAAAAATAATAATAATAAAATAACTTCGTTTTCCATATCTTTTAAGTATATTCTCTAATATGTTAATCTTCCTGGCAAAGCTATTAGACAGCAAAACTGTAAGTTTATTTTGATAGTTACATTAAATCGAGGAGTAATCCTATTAGGTTAGTTGTTGCTTATTGTACTTGTAGTTTATTTACGATAGGAACATACTGTATGAAGGCCTGTGGAATGAGGTATAACTGCACACAAGTAGAATAATTCTTGTCCTTGAGTGTTACAGGGCAATAATCATTCATTTCGGACAAATTATGGACTCCACAACCATGTTAGAATTAATTACTTTAATTACACAACGTATCGACCATCATATTAAGGTCATTATCTAGAGTATGCACACATATATATATACAGAAAAGCTATATTACATTTCAAACAGTATGCCAAAGAGAGAATGATTTGATCAACTGTCATTCCATTGGCCTGACATCTAGTGGAGGGAAAAAAAATTACATCAAAGCTATATTCTATATATAACATCATCAGAGAACAAATTCATATAGCTTTATTATGGCAAAAGTGGCGTTCTAATTTAACATGAAAATTGTTATGTTAGAGTTCAGATACTGGATTACTTACAGTTCTAATTATAATTAACTCTTAAGACAAAAAGGTTATGTGGGGGAGAATATGTGCCTTCCATCATAATTAACAATAATGATGGTCTGAAAATCCCAAGAATGTGGAAGGCACATATTCTATCCACATAACCTTTTCCTCTAAGAATTAATTTTAATTATAAATAAGGCAGTAAGTAATCCATGATCTCATCATTGTCATTATCAAACTCCTGACATGGACCTTCAAGGGATGTAGAGGATATGATAGTACTACATGAAAAACTTATATCATTACTAACTTCCTGTCTACAATTTTCCTGCAAATCAGTCTGATACTTGTCAAGACTCCATTATCAGATCTCATATTTCTATCATCTAAGGGACTTCTTACCATATCAATCCACCTATATCTGTGTATTTTTTCCTACCAACCTGGCAGAGAATACTTGCTTTGCTAATCTTTCCTCGCCCATTCTTTATAAGTGACCATATCACCTGTGATTAGCTCTGCTAACACATTCCTGGATGCCGACAATGTCAAGTTCTTTCCTAATATCCTCATTTTTAATATGATGTTGCCATTGATGCCATCTGTTCACCCCCCTAATCTTTCTCAGGACTCTCATATCTGCAGTCCCTTGTCTTTGGTCAAGTGTTTTACTTCTGCCCCAGCACTCAGATCTATAAGTCACAACTGGTCTGAACACTGTCTTGTATACAGCCAATTTAGTGTTCTGACTAATTTCTCTCTTATGCCATATGAATTTATTCAATTGACTTCCCACCATACCAGCTTTGTTGATTCAGTTGTCTATTCCCACACTGAATTTACCATCTTCACTAAAAACCGTGCCTAAGTATCACAAATGTTTTACTTGTTCGACAGGTTCTCCATTCACAACGCAATTGACATTTTCAGTGATTCTGCTTATTTTCATTGTCTTGTTATTGTTGATCTTCATACCATATCTATTATAACAGTTATTCAATTTACTCAGGGAATCTTGCAGACTTGTAGTGGATTTATTTAGAAGTATAACATCATCATCCGCATAAAGCAAAGAACTGACATTAACATATCCAATTTTCATATCAGGTTTAATACTACTTTCCTTCATAATATGATCCATATAGATAATGAATAACAGAGGTGATAATGTACATCCTTGTCTCACACCAGATTTAACATTAAACCATCTTCCTGTACTGACTGCCACACAACCCAAATAAAGACTAAGTATTGCTTGATATAATGCCCCATCGACACCACATAACGGTAGCATTTTGAATAGCTTCTCTCTTGGCACCCTGTCATAAGCCTTTTCCAGATCTACAAAACTTAAATACAGATCTTTGTTATATTCCCTTGATTTCTCCACTATTTGTTGTAAAGTGAAGATCTGATCCAGACAGCCTCTATTTGGCCTGAATCCAACTTGTTCTTCACCAACCATTTTGGAAAATTATAGAGACAACTATCGTGTTTGGGTAAAACTTTAGTTTAATATAAACCAAAATCCACACTCGACATTTCGACCTTGATATCAAGGTCATCTTCTGGAGCATATATACTCTACATACAGTTAAACAAGCTGCACTACAATCTCAATGGTTCACTAAAGTTACTGATCAACCATTACAACAATTATTGGCCTGATCTCTGGTGGAAAAAAAAAAAAAAATTTACTACGTCAACACTAGAATCTAATTATGATGGTACAACATGACAAAATATCATGCTGACTGGGTGATGCCCCAGCATCACCCAGTCAGCATGATATTTTGTCATGAAACACAAGGCCCTGGTTGTTTTCGCCAGGGAACCAGGGAGAATAGCGAAAAGTCAGCTACTGGAACAAATCTGAAAGCACATCCCAACTCAACATTACCAGAGCTAAACATTGGTACTATCAACATAAAAAGCCTGAATGGCAAAGAAATGGAGTTAGCTGAATAATTAGATAAGTACCAGATCGACATAATAGGGGTGACTGAAACAAAAAAGACAAAAACTGATGAGATCTTCCCGAGCAATAAATACAAAATGTTATATTCAGGCAATGACAATCAAGAAAAAGAAGGAATATCCATGCTATTCAACACTAAATACGAGGCTAATCTTCTTGAATGGCAGGCAGTCTCAAGTACAGTGATGGGCAAATATCAGAATGAGGAACTGGACAAAGACTTATTTGTGCGTATGGTTCCACAGAAGGTTCTACTAAGGTAGAAGTGGAGGAATTTTTTGATGCTTTAGAAAAAGCAGTTGACACAATGAAAAAGGAAAAGTTAATCCTTGTTGGGGATCTAAATAGTAGAGTAGGAAATGATTGTCAGACACACAAAAATATTTTGGGAAAATTTGGAGAAAAGAGGAAAGCTAATAATAATGGCAAATACCTGTTGGATTTCTGGTCAGCACATGGACTGGTTACTACTAACACCATGTTCCAGCATAAAAATGTGCACAAATTCACATGGAGAGAAGCAGCAAGGAATAAGAAAAGTCTCACTGAATGTTATTGTTGATAGTGATGTTTTCTCCTTGGTGCAGGACACCAGAATGTGCAGAGGATTTGATATTGGAAGTGATCACTATTTAGTTTTGAGCAGGATAAAATTGAATTTCATATTGAAAAGAATAACATGTAAGAAAGTTTCAAAGCAAATAAAAGTTGAGCAGCTAGCAGATGTTAACTATAGACTAAAATACACAAAGCTTATTGAAGAAAAAATACTTGAAGTAGAAAAAGCCATCCAAGGCTTGAAATGTGGAAATGCAGCAGAAGTAGATGATATTCGACCAGAAATGAAGTATGGTGGTATAAAAGTCTTACAGTGGCTGCACTGCATAGTTCAAAAGGGATGGACAGAGGGGCGAATTCCCGATGATTTGAGTACAGCTCTCATAGTACCCATATATAAAAAGGGAAATAAAACTGAATGTGAGAATTACAGAGGTATTTCCATACTGAATGTTCCTGGCAAGATTTATGAAAGTGTACTTGAGAAACGGTTGAGAAGAATTGTAGAAGAAAAGCTTGGTGAAGAACAAGCTGGATTCAGGCCAAATAGAGGCTGTCAGGATCGGATCTTCACTTTACAACAAATAGTTGAAAAAGCATGGGAATATAACAAAGATCTATTATTATACCTGATACCTCCAAGGAGTCCGAAGACTCATCGCAGGAGGACACCTACAACTGTCTCAACCACTACACCTAACCTCTACTGCGAATCATCTCAATCAACACCATCTGTATTTAAGTTTTGTCGATCTGGAAAAGGCATATGACAAGGTGCCAAGAGAGAAGCTATTCAATACTCTACAGTTATATGATGTCAATGGAAAATTATATCAAGCAATACTTAGTCTTTATTTGAGTTGTAAGTCAGCAGTTAGAATTGAAGGAAGTACAGGAAGATGGTTTATGTTAAATCTGAAGTGAGACAAGGATGTACATTATCCCCTCTGTTATTCATTATCTATATGGATCACATTATGAAGGAAAGTGGTATTAAAAATGATATCAGAATTGGAGATGTTAATGTCAGCTCTTTGCTTTATGCGGATGATGTTATACTTCTGAATAAAGCCGCCACAAGTTTGCAAGATTCCTTGATTAAATTGAATAATTGTTGTAATAGTTATGGTATGAAGGTCAGCAATAAAAAGACAAAGACAATGAAAATAGGTAGACTCGTTGAAAATGTCAAGTCAACTACTTTGTGAATGAAGAACCTGTGGAACAAGTAAAACATTTCAGCTACTTAGGCATGATTTTTAGTGAAGATGGTAAATTAAATACAGAAATAGATAACAGAATCATTAAAGCTGGTATGGTAGAAAGTCAAATGAATAAATTCATATGGAATAAGAGAGAAATTAGTCGGAACTACTAAATTAGCTGTATACAAGACAGCGTTCAAACCAGTTTTAACTTATGGATCTGAGAGTTGGGTTAGAAGTAAAACACTTGAACAAAGACTAGAGAACGCAGATATGAGAGTCCTGAGAAAGATTAGAGGCATGAACAATGGCATCAATGGCAATATTATATAAAAAACGAGGATATTAGGAAAGAACTTGACACTGTAAGCATCCAGGAATGCGTTAGCTGAGCTAATCTCAGGTGGTATGGTCACTTAAACAGAATGGGTGAGGAAAGATTAGCAAAACAAGTGTTCTCTGCCAGGTTGGCAGCAAAACGACCCAGAGGAAGACCAAGATATAGGTGGATTGATACGGTACAAAGTGCCTTAGACGATAGAAATATAAGATCTGATAATGTTGGAGTCTTGACATGTAACAGACTGATTTGGAGGAAAATTGTAGACAAGAAGTTAGTAATGATGTAAATTTGTCATGTAGTACTATCATATCTTGTACACTCCTTGAGAGTACCTGTCAGGAATTTGATGATGATGATCTATTGGTTGCAACATTACATTGGGCTGAGAAGCAACAAGTCTATATATATAGAAAGTATTTTTACCTTGGGTATAATTATGTTAAAGATACCAAGCAATTTTAAACCTGGTTTTACTCCATTTTTTCCCAAGTAAGCAAACAGACAAAAATGTCAAGTTTGCGCCTGCAAGTGATGCAAGACTAGCTGATCCTACAGGTAGTGCAAGACCAAGGCAACTCGTGGTAGAGGTGGAACAAGCTCCGATCACTAATCTTAATATTTACCCTTAATGCCAAAACACATCTCCAAGAAGGGGATGTATGATGTTTTGTATTAAAGGCAAGGGGTCACTACCCAGACCGGTTTCGACCTTTTTTGAGGTCTCATCAGTGGGAGCTAGGCTAGAAATACCAAGATTTAGTAATACAGAGCTTGTAAGTATTTTACCAAAACAAGTTACCATAAGGTGTTTTAACCTTATTAAATAAAAATCTCAGAAGGAGATATAGATGTAGAAAGTATTTTTACCTTGGGTATAATTATGTTAAATTCCACCTCTACCACGAGTTGCCTTGGTCTTGCACTACCTGTAGGATCAGCTAGTCTTGCATCACTTGCAGGCGCAAACTTGACATTTTTGTCTGTTTGCTTACTTGGGAAAAAATGGAGTAAAACCAGGTTTAAAATTGCTTGGTATCTTTAACATAATTATACCCAAGGTAAAAATACTTTCTACATCTATATCTCCTCCTGAGATTTTTATTTAATAAGGTTAAAACACCTTATGATAACTTGTTTTGGTAAAATACTTACAAGCTCTGTATTACTAAATCTTGGTATTTCTAGCCTAGCTCCCACTAATGAGACCTCAAAAAAGGTCGAAACCGGTCTGGGTAGTGGCCCCTTGCCTTTAATACAAAACATCATACATCCCCTTCTTGGAGATGTGTTTTGGCATTAAGGGTAAATATTAAGATTAGTGATCGGAGCTTGTTCCACCTCTACCACGAGTAGCCTTGGTCTTGCACTACCTGTAGGATCAGCTAGTCTTGCATCACTTGCAGGCACAAACTTGACATTTTTGTCTGTTTGCTTACTTGGGAAAAAATGGAGTAAAACCAGGTTTAAAATTGCTTGGTATCTTTAACATATATATATATATATATATTGATGAAATATATATTGTTAATATATATATATATTAACAACATGATTATATAAATTTCAACCAGTTAGTATCGAATGGTGTTCAATACTAGCTGAAGGTTGCCTAGAGTCCTGAAGTATAGATACTAAATATTAAGTAGGCTAAATATGTGACATCCAGATTCTTCGAATTTTCTTGTCACCATTATTGTTGATATTTGGGTGGTTTATCAGAATTTTGCAGGCTTCCTTAAATTTTCTTTCATACCAGGTTTTTGTATGGTGTAAAGAGTGGGTACTTTTCCAATCAATTTGGTGTAAGATGTTGAGAGCATGATCCGAGAGGCCTGCTTCACCAAAACTGTTATATTTAATGTGTCTAATGTGTTCTTTCTTGCATATAAGGATTGTACGTCCAGTTTCACCAATATATGGTAAGTTACAGGTGCAGTGGAAGCAATAGACTCCAGGAGAGAGGATCCTTGGAGGAGTTGAATATGTTTTAAGTTTTGTAGGTGGTTTAAAGGTGGCATTGAGATTATAATGGTGTGTAGGATTCTGTTGATTCTTTCTAATAATCCTTTAATGTATGGGATGGCCATGGTTTTACTGTAATCTAGATTCTTTTTTGATGACGTTTTATGAAGAACTTTATTAATGGTATTTTTGTTATAGTCATTATTTATAAATGACTATAACATCATTTGACATGAAATGACAAGAACTAAAAATCATCGCTGATGATTTTTAGTTCTTGTTTAAGAGCTTGCTGGGCAGAGCAAATTGTTATAGCTCTGTTTTTAAGGGTGTTAATGATTCCATATTTTTGTGATGGGTGATGGTATGAATTAGCATGTATGTATTGACCAGTGTGTGTGTGTGTGGGTGGGTGGGTTTGCGGTAGACCGTGACGGATAAACTGCCTAAAGGAAGACGTGTGACCAGTGTATCCAGGAACGGGAGCAAGTTCTGATTTTCCATTTCAACAATAAATTGTATGCATTCATGTTATTTGTTCAGGTGGCTAAGGAATGTGTTTAATGTTCGTCGCCCATATGGCCAGATAATGAACACATCATCAACGTATCTAAGCCAGACTGTAGGTTTTAGAGTGAAGAAATCAAGAATCAAGAGCACTTTGCTCAAAAGCCTCCATATAGAAGTTAGCAATTGCAAGGGGGGGGGGGGGGGGTGAGCCCATGGTCGTACCTCTTTTTTGTAGGTAAAATTTATTTTGCCACACAAAGTAACCGGGACATAGTACGTGGACAAAGAGGGCCATAATGTCGGGCGGAAATTTGTTCCCTAGGAGAAGAATTGTGTCATTGATTGGGACATTTGTGAAAAGGACAGAAATGTCGAAACTGACTAATAGATCATCTATGTCAAGTGTTACGTTTTTAATTTTGTTTGTAAAGTGTTGTGTGTTCTTTATAGAGGAGGGGGAATGATCTACCAACTCCTTGAGTATTGACGCTAATTTCTTGGCAAGGTGGTAATTAGGGCTATCTATTTCTTCTACAATTGATCGAAGCGGCACATTTTGTTTGTGTACTTTCAGGACACCATATATTCTGGGAGCGCGGGCGTAATGAGGGTATCAGTTTTTTAACCGTGTCTGATGGCCAAGAAGTGAGGGACTTAAGTAATTTCTCAGTGTTTTTCTTTATTCTGTTAGATGGGTTATAGTTTACCAGCTGATAGGTGCTGTTATCGGAGACTAGTTGATTCATCTGACGGATGGATGTTGACCTGTCAAGGACGACAGTGGCACTGCCTTTTTCCGATTTTGTTATGATTATGTCTTGATTAGCTTTCAAAGACGTGATTGCTGCTAGTTCCGCTTTTGCAAGATTTTCTTATTATTCAGAACATTGCTGGTTTCTAATCGTATTTTATCGGCTATATTACTGGGTAGGGAGCTGATACCTCTTTCTATGTGGTATACAAAATCCAATTTGTTAACACTTTTAGGTGCTATTGTGAAGTTAAGACCTTTATCAAGTAGTGCAAGTTGGCTGTTGTTTAAGGTGTGGCTTGATAAGTTGATCACATGACTCTTGCTTGCCGGTGGTTATTCGCTCCTTGACTTGTTTGTTTTTCACTGTTGAAGCTGTTTACCAGAGAAGAGATCTCCTGATTGGTTGGATTCGTATGATTGGCAGTCACAATTCGCTGTTGTTTCAAAATGTGAAATTTGGAGTTAAGGTTTTCTTTATTATTTTCTAGGATATATTTAGCTGAATTGTCAGTAATTCTTTCAAGCACGTGTGGAATATCTGGATTTATATAACTTGATAGTTCGGATTGCACTTTTGCAACTTGATTTTGAGTTATTGCTAGATTTTTGCGGGCTGTTTGGATTTGTTCTCTAAGAATTGTTTTCTCTGTGCAATCATAGATCCGAAGTGCTTTAGCAAATGTAAATTTCTTTTCAGCGTGATGCAGTTGGGAATAAGATTATTGTCTCTGCATCTTGTTGCCTCCATGAGTTGTCTCCATAATTTTCCAAAATGTATTCTGATCACCATGTAAACCTCAAAGAAAGGATATTCTTCACCAAGCTTTTTGTCCACAGTTCTTCTCAACCGTTTCTTAAGTATACTTGCATAAATCTGACCAGGAACACTCAGTAGGGATATACCTCTGTAATTCTCACATTCAGTTTTATTTCCCTTTTTTTTTATATGGGTACTACGAGAGCGCTACTCCAATCATTTGGAATTCATCCCTCTGAACTATGCAGTGCAGCTACTGTAAGACTTTTATACCTCAATACTTCAGCATTTCTGGTCGATTATCATCCATTCCTGCTGCCTTTCCACATTTCAAGCCTTTGATGGATTTTTCTACTTCAAGTATGGATATGTGTTCCTGATTGTATGCTGTTAAGTGTTTTTTTACCACTGTGCTATATCTGCTTGTTTCATTTAGCAATTTTTCAAAGTAATTACTCCATACTTCAAGGATATCTTTTTCTCCAGTTTTCGTGTCACCTTTATCATCTCTAATTCCTTTTACACACTCTTTCCTCCATTTCTGAGTTTATTCAACAAACTCCAAAATATCTTGACACCTTCTTGATATTTATTTTCCATGTTCTTACCAAACTCTCCACATGACTTTTGTTTAGGTAGTTTTACACAGTGTTTAGCTTTCTTACATTTGTCTCTGTATTCTCTAAGAGCACAAGCTGACTTATTTGCCAGGAACTTTTGATATGCTTTCTTCTTTTCCTTCACTGCTTCTTTAACTTCCTGTGTCCAGCATGGAGTTCTGATTTTTCTATCCTTGCAGACAACCTCACTACATGCCTCTCTGGCTGAATCAATCAGGGTTTCCTTCAAGGCTTGACACCGAATATCCAAGTGTTAAATCGTGAATGAACTAGTTCATGAAATAAATGCTTATCATTCTCAATTTAACAAGTTCACCATTTCCCAAAGACTAAGTGATAATCAGGAATGATGCTGTTTAAGTAAATAATGCATTATATTCTAATTCTGTAAATTTCACCTATAGCTTATATGTTAAAAATGTGTACTATTTGATATTTTCCTTGTACCTTGAAATAATGCCTATGGATCTAGATACTTTTATTGGAACTTAATCCTATTATCGGTAATGCTGCCGCCGGCCATGATCGTGTATTGAATTCTGCAAGTCATGCTTGGGTGTGGAACTTATCTGCCAGTCGCATTGATAGCGCTACTCATCACGCACAAGTTCTGTCTCGACCGTCAGAGTCCTATTTGGAGCTTGTAGCTTGCAATACAAAAGCTGATTTGATAAGTGAGTAAATCCAATGCGTGGAGATAGCGGGAGATATAAAAATTAATTACCTGACCTGGGAGCACTCTCTTGTTCCTGATTTTCAGCCTAGATGTGTTGTCCCAGGTGAACCGCTGATGTTGTATCTCGGAGCTCTCGGCACGAGTCACCTTGTTCTATGTCTTAGAGTTGGTACTACGGAAGCTGTACTTCAACAGAGAAAAACTAAGTCCAAGCAGGCGATGTCCGAGGAGAATTCTGAGATTTCTAAAGGCATACAGCCAAGAAATCCTGAAATCTACTGTAATGAAAGTCTATGCTGATATCGAGGAAGGCCCCATGCAAGGAAATCTGCGAACGCTATACTGGCCAGAGAGCAGTAACAGAGAAGGAGCTGAAGATTGTATCTTGCTCAAGACTAAATAGTGATCACTTCCAATTTCAAATCCTCTGCACATTCTGGTGTCCTGCACCAAGGAGAAAACATCACTATCAACAATAACATTCAATGAGACTTTTCTTATTCCTTGCTGCTTCTCTCCATGTGAATTTGTGCACATTTTTATGTTGGAACATGGTGTTAGTAATAACCAGTCCATGTCCTGAGCAGAAATCCAACAAGTATTTGCCATTATTATTAGCTTTGCTCTTTTCTCTAAATTTTCCCAAAATATTTTTGTATGCCTGACAATCATTTCCTACTCTGCTATTTAGATCCCCAACAAGGACCAACTTTTCCTTTTTCATTGTGTCTGCTGTTTTCTCTAAAGCCTCAAAAAATTCCTCCAATTTTACGTTAGTTGAACCTTCTGTGGGACCATAGGAACAAATAAGTCTTTGTCCAGTTCCCCATTCTGATATTTGCCCATCACTCTACTTGAGACTGCCTGCCATTCAAGAAGATTAGCCTTGTATTTAGTGTTGAATAGTATGGATACTCCTTCTTTTCCTTGATTGTCATTGCCTGAATATAACCTTTTATATTTATTGCTCAGAAAGATCTCACCAGTTTTTGTCTTTTTTGTTACAGTCACCCCTATTATGTCGATCTGGTACTTATCTAATTCTTCAGCTAGCTTCATTTCTTTGCCATTCAGGCTTATGTTGATAGTACTGATCCTTAACTCTGGGGATGTTGAGTTGGGGGGTGTGTTTTAGGATTTGTTCCAGTAGCTGACATTTCGCTGATTGCCCTAGTGAAAACAATGGAGGCTAACCTGGCAATGCCCCAGCCCGCATGAAATTCTGTCATGTTGTATCATCATTTTGTATTTTGATTTAAGCCAATAAGAATACAATTTGGTCGGCTAAATCCCAAACTGCCAGCCAATCCTCGTTCGTTCAGTATCCAGGTAGATACCCAACAGGGTGCACTACGAGGTTAGGATTGGACATTAGGTCAGAAGCCCTGGTCGGTTCTCTGCATTCTTTTAAACGCTATGTGGAGGCCTCCTCTCAGTTAAAGAACTCTGACCCTTAAGCACCCCTAACCAATAGGCATTTGCCATTATTATTAGTTTTTCTCTTTTCTCTAAATTTTCCCAAAATATTTTTGATTGTCTGACAATCATTTCCTACTCTGCTATTGTTTTCTCTAAAGCCTGAACAAATTCATCCACTTCTACCTTAGTAGAACCTTCTGTGGGACCATAGGCACAAATAAGTCTTTTTGTGCCGTGCCTATGGTGAACCCCCCCCCCCCCAATTCTGATATCTGCCTGCCATTCAAGAAGATTAGGCTTGTATTTAGTGTTGAATATTATAGCTGCTACTTCTTTTTCCTGATTTTAATTATCTGAATATAACATTTTGTATTTATTGATTTTCATTTTACGCAAATTATGGACTCTACAACTGTGTTATGAATAATTATTTTAATTTCCCAATGTTTCGCCCTTCATATTAAGGTCATCATCTGGAGTATACACATATATTTACAGAGACAAGCTAAATTACATTTCACACATTATGTTGAAGATACATTGATTTGATCAATGGTTATTTTACTGGTCTGACCTCTAGTGAAAATAAAATAAATTAACGACATCAAAGCTCTATTTAAGACAATATCAAAGAAACCTTCTTTCATATAGATAGTTTTGTTACAGTAAAAATGATGTCCTAATTTAACATGACAATTGTTATATTAGAATTAAGATCCTTGATAAATCTAATATAACAATTGTCATGTCCAATTAGGACATCGTTTTTACTGTAACAAAATTACCTATATGAAAGAATGTTTCTCTGATATTGTCTTAAATAGAATATAGCTTTGATGTAGTTAATTTATTTTATTTTATTTTCAATACGAGGTCAGGCCAGTAAAATAACCATTGCTCAAATCATTGTCTCTTCAGCATACTGTGTGAAATGTAATTTAGCTTGTCTCTGTATATATATGTGTACACTCCAGTTGCTGACCTTAATATGAAAGTTGAAATGTCGGAAAATTAAAATAATTATTTATAACATGGTTGTAGAGTCCATAATTTGTGTAAAATGAATGCTGATCACCCTCTAACACTAAATGAAAGGATTTGTATTTATTGCTTTGAGGGATCTCACCAGTTTTTGTCTTTTTTGTTTCAGTGACCCCTATTATGTTGATCTGGTACTTATCCAATTCTTCTGCTAGTTCTATTTCTTTGCCATTCAGGCTTCTTATGTTGATAGTACTGATCTTGAACTCTGATGATGTTGAGTTGTAATGTGTTTCAGGATTTATTTCAGTAGCTTACTTTTTTTTGCTGTTCGCACTGGTTCCCTGGTTCTCCATAAAATTTTAAAATTAGTGGAAAGAAGCTACAAATCAAGTCATAGAATATCTTATCTGTACACTCACATAAAGATCTTATGGTAACAAAAATCAACTTTTTAATCATCAGCACCAGAAGTTTATATAAATATGAGAATTTCACTTGTATTTATCAATTAAAATATATATAGATAGCAAAAATATTTCAAAAAATGAATTGAATTATGCAACTTACTTTACATGAGCTCACTTCTTCTGCCACTACTGTAAATAAATAAAAAACAGTGTAACATATATCATCTTATGAAATTTCATATTAAATAAACAACAACAAAAAAAGATAATTTTAGAACATATGTAAAAGAACTGTAAAAGAACCATTTAGAGCATATATAAACTGTATAAGAAACATGCACAGTCATAAAACATTTAATAATTAGAATTTTCAGCTTGGTTACTACAAAGTATACACTCATGAGCAGTTGAATTAGAGATACCTGCCGTGTTGGTGCTGTGGTTACCCCAGTGAATGGAATAGTGCCATGTGTCACACGTGATGGGGATGTCGTCAGACCTTGTATTGGCCATCTGTACAAGTAATAGTCTTGTACAGACGACGATTATAGTCTTGAGATGGTAATATCTCGACTATTACCCGACTAGTCGGGTAATAGTCGAGATACAAGACTATAACCCAACTATTACTAGTCGGGTTATAGTCTTGTATCTCGACTATTACCCGACTAGTAATAGTCGAGCACAGAATGGGGAAGACTCTAGATCTCAGCGAATTCGATCATGGCCAGATAGTCGGAGCAGACATCTCCGAAGTCATGCAGGCACTGGGCTTTTCATGCGCCACTGTGTCGAGAGTGTACTGTGAGTACATGGAATCGGGTAAAACCACAGCTGCCAGGGAAAACTGCCATGTGTACAACGTATCGATGACAGGGGATGCGGTCGGCTAGCTCGGATGCTAACAGCAGATAGACGGGCAACAGTGCTGCAGATCACTTGCCAATTCAATGTTGGACAACAACGACGTGTGAGCAGCCACACCATCCACAACCATCTCCTCGCTATGGGGTACAGAAGCCACCACCCGACTAGGGTACCTCTGCTCACCGCACATCCCAAGGCACAACGATTAGCATGGGCACAGGAACACCGTCAACAGACCCTCGATGCATGGAAAAAGGTCGCCTGGACCGATGAGTCGAGGTACACATTGGTACACGCCGATGGCAGGGTACGAGTGCGTCACCAAGCACATGAAGCAATGGATCCCTCGTGCTAGCAGGGTGCAATTCAGGCGGGTGGTAGTGGTATCCTCGTATGGGGGACTGTTTACGTGGAATGAAATGGGTCCCCTGGTACATCTACCATTATCCCTCACTGGTGAATGATACAGGGACCTGCTGTCAGATCATGTGCACCCATTTCTGCGCCTACAGCGCCCTGCAGGAGACCTGTACCTACAGCAAGACAATGCACCAGCCCACCGCTCCTGAATTGTGGGTGGATGACCACTCCATGGACATGAGGATGCTTGGTTGGCCCCTGGGGTCCCCTGACCTCAATCCTATTGAACACATCTCCGATGCTGTCGAGAGAGATATACGCGCCCTGGACCCTGCTCTGACCTGCTCCGTGCATTGTGGGAGGCTGTGCAGTGGTCATGGATCAGTTTGACTCCCCAACGCTTCCGGTGCCTTGTAGAGTCCATGCCATGCTGCATCACTGCCGTCATCAAGGCGAAAGGAGGTGCTACCTGCTACTAGGCAGGTATCGCTAATTCAACTGCTCGTGAGTGTATAATAATAATAATAATAGAAAAAACTTATATTCTTGTTTTCATCCTTTAACCAAGCATGAGTAAAATAAAGTTTAAATGTAAAATATCATAATTGCCTATTTTATAGAAATTCTGTTTACTTTATATAAATTGCCTCAGTATCCCATAATGCAAACCACACTTCCTTTTGGAAGTGTAGCTATGCATTATGGAAAGGTCATTACCTAGTTTCACCTTTATTGAGCTCTGACATCAATGGGAACTAAACCATGAAGACAATGATTTAGTTCCCATTAAATCAATGCAGGCTAGGTTATTTTGGATTTACGGATGAAGCAACTGGCTGTGAGGCCAGTGTATTATGTCTGTTAACTGCGTGTGTTCTTATGGTCAGTCTGTCTGCTGTGTGGGATGAAAAACCTGAGATTCCAAGAGTGTGTGTATGGGGAGGGGCTGATACCTCTGTATGAGATTGGCCAACTCGCTTCAGAAGAGTGCTGATAAAGGTTTTTCGAGTCCTAAATAGGATTAAATGCAGAAGTTATGTTTTCCATATAAGATACTGAATGAGTGCAGTACTTCTGCACTCATTCAGTTCTTCCTGGATCTGGCCTCCAGTGATGAGACCTCAATAAAGGTTGAAAATAGTGTCAGTAGGGACCCTTCCCATAATACAGCAATATACATGTCCACAAGGAAGTGTGCATTACATTATGGGATACTGAGGCAATGAATGAAGGTAACAGTCTCTATACGAAAGAAGACCTATCTATATACACAAGTATTGGGTTGTTGCAAATGAAATGGCCGATTGAAAAAGAAGAGAATAAAAAGAAGAAGAATACCTGTTTAATCAAAGTAATCTCCAGCAGCATCAATGCATTGTTGCCAATGTGTGGCAAGGTCATTTATACCACATTTGTAAAAATCAGTGTCTCTGGAAGTGATGAAGTCCTCAACTGCCCGATAAATTGATGAGTCGTTGGCAAAGCATTTCTTGGACAAAAAATGGCTCAAGTGCCAAAAAAAAATGGTAATCTGTTGGGGAAAGGTCAGGAAAGTATGGAGGATGAGGCACAATTTTGTATCCCAAATTGTTGATTTATTGTATGGTTGACACTACCATATGTGGTCGGCTGTTATCCTGAAGCAATAGGACTCCATGTCTATTCACAAGTGCTGGTTACTTAAGGCACAATTTGTCATGCATTTGCCGTATCTGTACAAAATCAAGCTGCATTTATCGTTTCACCTCGTAGAAGGAATGAGTAGTGAATTACACCAGCAGATGACCACCATACAGTAAACATCTTCATTGAATGCAGAGGTACAAACAGCAGCAGGTCAATATCCAAATACTGTTCAACTTCTGCAACCTACAAATCCTCAATCTATTCTGATATGGAGCATTTCACAAATCATTCATCATCTTGGTCAATCATGTATGGATATTCTCTACTGCTTCCTTATCCCAAGAAACTCAGGTGACTAGACCTGAGCACAGTAACCTAGATGTGAATGTATCAAGCCCTTATAAAGAGAAATAACAACTTTCTTGTCTCTACTTGTTAGTGTGTTCTTCAATAACCAAGTAATCCTATGAGCTACCTTAACAATATGCCCTCTAACCTAAATTCCTAGTTTCATTTATTTCATGGAGTACAGTCCCATCAACCTAGTACACATCTTGTAATCTATTTCTCCCAAAATGCATAACTTCATATCTCCACATTAAACTGACACTCATTATCTTTTGCCCATACTGACAGCCTATTTTAATCATCCTCAAGCTCTCCACATTGCCTTAACTATTGTTATGTGCCATCCAGTCATTTTTGACTCTTGGTGATCTTGAGAACAAAGGCTCTCCATTCCACTTGGGCCTCTTGTACTTTTGCAGCAATTGTAAGTTCAAGTTGATAAGTTCCTTTATGTTGCCCATCCAACTCTTTTGCAGTCTTCCTCTTCTTCTCGTTCATTCAATCTTCCCCAACATAAATGCTTCATCCAATGATTCATCAGCTCGCATATTTCCAAAGTACATCAGCTTATGTTTAGCGATCATCACCCACAAGGGGTATTCTGTCTATCTAATCCTGTCCTTACCTTATCCTTATTTACCTTATATGTATTCTTAACTATAAAACCTTCTTATTCGTCATTCTTGCAGTCCATGGAATTCTTAATAGTTTCCTCTATGCACATAATTCAAATGAATCAATTTGCTTTCTCTCTTTCTTCTTGATAATCCAGCTTTCACATCCATACATCACTACTGGAAATACCATTGCTTTGACAATTCTGACCTTTGTGGCCTTACTCATCACACATCTGTCTTTCATAATTTTTGTCAGGTCTAACATATTTTTTATCCCTCGACGACTATCCTTCTTTTAATTTCATCTTCACATTTACCATCATATCTGATTGTGGACCCTAATAAATCATAACTTTCAATGATTTCTATTACTACTACTCTGTCCAATTTTGCATCATCAACAAACAACTGAATATTTCCCATTAGATTAATTTGTACATAAATGATATAGGAAGTAAACAGTAATGATCCTAAGACAGAACCTTGCAACACACCACTAAACCTGTATTCTCCTCCTCCATATACCATTTTTTGGTATCTATCCATCAGCTGCCCAAGTATTCATATAATCAGTGTAATATCCATTCCCATTTATTCTAATTTGCATAACAGAGTTCCATGTGGTATTCTGTCAAATGCCTTTGAAAAATCCACAGAATCATTGTGTAACCATTCCCTTTATCCAATTCAGTTGTCACTCTTATACAAAGTTAGTAAACTACTAATTCATGACTGACCCCTTCACAAAGCCATGTTGCCACTCAGAGTACTGTATTCTTATCCATCCATTCCTGAATTCTCTTTTGACCAGCTTTTCCAGTACTTTTACCACCACTCCTGAGACATTGATTGGTCTATAATTTGCTACTGCAGTCTTAGAGCCTCCCTTATGAAAGAATTGTCATGCCCTCTTTCCAATCTCTTGGAACTCTGCCAGAGCTGAGATTTAAATTAAAGAGCCTAGTCAGAAGCTAGTTAGCACTCATTAAAGTTATCCTTCCATACTCATTCTTCCTCTTGCTTGCCATGTAGCAAAATAATTCTTTGGGATTTCGTTTGGCTTGCTTGGCTAAATTCTTCTAATAATCTAATTTTGTCTTCTTTACCATGCTGGTCACCTTTCTTGCCTGACCCCTTATACTTTCATGAGCTTGTTGGTCATTTTTCTCCTTATATACCTTCCACAACAATTTCTTTCTTTCTTTTTTTTTTTTTTGCAGCTCATGCTTAATGATACTACTCCTCCATCTAACTCCTACCTGATTAATCCTCCTGACCTTGGGTATGCAATCTGATATTGCTTCCTCCAGATGCCTTAACTATCTCCCATGCACTACTAACATTCTTCCCTTGTAGGTTTTTATACCATGGCACAGCTTCAAGCTTCCTAAGCTTGTCATTATCACCTGCATTGTAGTTCCACACATGCCCCTTCTTGATAGATATTTCTCATGTTTACAACATTTCAAGACAGGACTGCATTGTCATCCTCCCCAATCGGAGGCAACATGACCACCTTAGTTATGGATAGCACTTCTATTCCATACCAGATTTAATACTCTCATACCCAAAGTCCACCCCATCACATGCTGCCTCAAGTAATTATATCTCAGTAGGTGTATAAATTCCATTTCCTTCTTGCCATGTGATCTTTCTTCCTTCCAATCTACATTTCCATAATTGAAGTAACCCCATGGAAATCCCCCCCCCCAAAGCCTATAGTAACAACCAACTGTATATTTTTTACTGGCCTTGATCTCACAC
Organism: Typopeltis vanoorti; assembly: GCF_054136105.1. Classification (NCBI taxonomy): domain Eukaryota; kingdom Metazoa; phylum Arthropoda; class Arachnida; order Uropygi; family Thelyphonidae; genus Typopeltis; species Typopeltis vanoorti. The sequence goes on along the minus strand of NC_143549.1, from coordinate 69,135,742 downwards.
CTGACTGCTTTAACACACTCCCCTCCCCAACCAGCCATGCTGTCTATAGACATCCAGTTAAATCTGGATATGATTCTGTAACACCTGTTGAATAACATGGAAAAGAAGTGCGATTTGGTCTCACTATTTCATCCACATAGGCAGTAGGGAGATTAAATGAACAGCCACCATCCCACCTGTCTCCTATTCTTTTTGGCTGCTATCATCAGCCAAAAATACTAAATCTTTCACATTCTATCCCTGCAACTGTATCATCTGCTGTTAGCCAAGTCTCACTACTACCTATAACTTTTGGCAAGATTTCACTAATCAATGCCAAAAACTCCTCCCTCTTGTTCCCGATATATCTGGCATTAGTATATAGCAGGTGTGGGCAAGTTCTTTGGTAATAGGAACCCATATAATACGTTTTATACATTTTTGAATGTTCAAGAGCTGCAGAAAATATTATTTTAAAATTGTATTTATAAATAATAAAAAATACAATATAGTAGTCCTACTCACCAAAGAATAATATGTTTGATCTCTTCAAATTAAGTGGATATTGAATCCAACATTATTTCAAAGCTAAATAGAGAAACTACAAGAGTTTCATGCCGAATATAGATAGAAACTATAAAAGTTTCGGCGGATCCAAGCATGAGCAAACCTTTTCATGACAGGGGAAACTCGTAGTAAAGGTGGGTTAAGCTCTGATCACTATCCTTAGTATTTTCCCATAATGTAAAACACATCTCCTAGGAGATGTGTAATGGGGGGGGTCACTACCCAGACCGGTTTCGACCTTTGTTGAGGTCTCATCAGTGAGTAGGCAGAGCCAAAATTGTAAATACTCAGGTTGTAGTGATGCAGCGGTCATACTTTATCATATAATTGTAAAGAGGTGTCACATCACAAAAGGCACCAAGAATTACTGAAATAGAAAGCCAAAAGACTTCACTTTTTGCATCGCTTAAGTGAAGCCTTTTGGCTCTCTATTTCAGTGTTTAATCTCTACTCATTGAAGGCGTTGACTGAGTCTTCATTTGTGCAGTTAATAGTTTAAAATCTGGCTGGTAGGATGTCAAAGCTGTTATAAGAATCTCGGTGAGGTGGCTGTTAGTGAGGATAGTACTATGTTTTGACTTGACAAATTTCGTTGCAGAGAAGAGAGATTCACAGCAGTAAGTTGTCCCAAAAAACAGAGAGTATTCAGAAGACAGTTTTCTGAAGATTGGGATACTTTGCTTCTAGGATTTGTTTCCAAAAAGTCACTTATAGATGAGCTTTTATGTATCATATTCAAACCCACATCTTCCTGCAGCTCAATAAGTCATGTCTCCATTGAAGCAACATCTGCGGTAAAAGGTGCAACAACAGGACATCCATCGTTCATGACATCAATCACAAAAGGATTCACAAGAAATTCAAAACAAGGCTTTAACTTTTTTAGTTTATCTAACCAATTCTCAAAATCATTATAAAGTGTTTCTAGGTTTCCTTCGTATTGTTTCAGTTTACTATCTTTAATTTCAGCATCAGAAAAGCAGTTATTCTTAATTTAAGGGAAAGTGCTCAAATTTCTTTGTTGCCAGATCTCTTTGAAAAAGCTTTATTTTATACTGAAAACTGATTGGGCAAGTTCTATAACTTTGTTCCTTCCTTGAAGTGCAAGATTTAAATATTGGAGATGTTGCATTACATCTGTAAAGAACATCAGATCCTGTATCCATCCATGATCTTCTAGTTGTGGGTATATCGTTTTCTTTTCTTTCATGAAAGCTATGATTAGTTCAAAAAGAGCAACAAACTTATTCAAAAGATTGGTAGTTGATAGCCATCTTACAATACAGTAGAATGAAAGGTTGTTCTTGGCTTTTCTTCAAGCTCCAGCTCCTCAAAATTTCTAAATTCACAATGTGTTTTTGCACTTGTCTAAACGAAATTCACATCAATTTATGACATTGTTGAACTTGAAGTGTTTGCTTACTAAATGCTCAAGGTGAATGATACAATGAATAAAGAGACATTCAGGATAGTTGATATCATGTGTCAATTGCCTGACTAGGCCAGTATTTTGACCCACCATAGCTGGTGCTCCATCTGTTGCAATGCTAACAAGTTTATGCAATGGTAGTTGAGCATTTAATAAAGCTTTGTTAAGTGCATATTCAATGTCAATGCCTTTTGTGGTTTCCTTTAAGCTTATCAAGTCTAAAAATTCTTCTTTTACATTTCCATCATTTGTAACACAGCGAACAAATATAGCTAGCTGAGGAATATCTTGAATGTCTATAGATTCATCCAATGCTAAGCTGAAAGCAACAAAGCTTTTCAGATCGCTCTACAGTGAACATACAATTGGAGAACTAATTTCAGAAATACATCTCCCAGCAGTACGGCAGGAGACAGGAATTTGTTCTATTGCCTGTTTAAGTTTTGAATTCTCTGGAAGGAGAATTGTAATCACATCACTAATATTCTTTTTTTACAAATTCTCCATGATTGTAAGGTAATTTACTTCGAGCAATATTCCAAGCTATAACAAAACTAGCTTCAGTAGCCAAATCACTTTGCTTACAGAGGGAAAGCTATTTTGTTGAGTGACGAAATTATATTTCAAACATCTTGTTTTTTTGCAGTTCTGATTCAGGAGGAAATTCAGATGCAAACTTTTCATGATTACATTCATGGTGGTGCGTTAAATTACTGGCTTTAAAGTGGCTGATGGTTGTATGACAGATAAGATACAAAGCCTTTTCACTGTTAACAGTAAAAGCAAAATCATCCTCCCACTGTTGGTTAAACAATCTCTTTTCTTGTTCGCATTTCTGTTTTATACTCTTCTGTTGCTCAGTCATTTTAAACAAGGGTTTTTTAACTTTCACTAAAATCAATCTTAAGTATTTATTAATCAGAAAAGTACTTATCCACACTACACTAGTTATGTTCCGCTACCACCACATGAGCGTAACTTGTGTGTACTGCAAGAAGAGTGATGATGCAGAGTCCATGCAATGGAGGTAGTGGGTAATGCAGCGATCATAGTAGTCACTTTTGGAACTAATTTTGGTGGGAGTGACACAGGCCATCAAATGTAAAAACACTTTTGACCAACCAAATACGATAATAAAATCCACATTAACAACCCTTTTGACCAGTACCATTTAAAAGCTAAAAATTTAAAGTTTCAAAATATCTGTTTTTTACTTAGCTTTAAAGCGTTTACGAAATAATTCGTTCATGCTTACACAGTGATCAGAATACATTTTGAAAAATTATGGCGACAACTACAGTGTTACAGAGTAAAACTTTAGTTTAATATAAACCAAAATTAACACTCGACATTTTGACCTTCGAGAATTGGTGGAAATTCTCGAAGGTCAAATTCCCAATATTGTCTTGGGAGTTGCACAGAGTAGTTTTGGGAGCTGCAGTTTGCCCACCATTGGTATAAAGAAACTGTAGCTTCACTAGGCCCCCATCCCTTTACTTTCTATAATGACAATGATATTCGATACTGTTGATTGAGAGACTAGATTCTGCATTTGTTGGTCATTTGTACAGTCCCTCACCTTATGGATACCTTTATACACACACACACACTAACCTACATCCATCCTAATTGCATAAGTTTTCCTGCCTTTGCACTTCAGCAGTCTCAGTGAGCAAAGCTCTCTTCAGACACGCAACACCAAATTGCATCTGATGATTGACAGTTCCCTATCTTCTAACTATGTAGCTAATACTGGGGCTCCAGAAAGTTGTCTTCTCACCCACCCTGTTTCTTCTATACATTTTGCCGATGGCAATATACTACAATCATTACTTGACAAGTCTTGCACCAAACTAACCACCACAACTCGCAGAGCAACAACCTCTGTAAGCCTAAAATTCTAATTTTCAAACTATTCTTTCATGAGGCTTGGATAACCATGTCAATTTCAACTCCAGCAAAACACAGTTCTGCCTTATTTCTCACAAAAAGGAACTCTATTATTCCAGACTTCCCTTTAACAACACAGAAATCTTGGGGAAGAGGACATCTCTATTCTTGAAATTACCTTGATATCAAGACTCTCAGCATAAACACGACAACAATTCCCTGCTTGGCATCCAAATAATTAAGATTCTTCTTTCATTCAAGGCATTACTTTAACCCTGACTGCTATTAACTCTGTACAAATCACAAATCTGCAAATCCATCAAGTACTGCTTACACATCTGGGGAAGTACCGCTAAGAGCTCCCTTAAAATACTCGACACAGTACAGAAGAGAGAGTAGTCAGACTGATTAATAACACATCTCTTACCAATTCACTCCAACCACTCTCGTACAGGTATCATGAATAAATATTTATCTATTTACCATGAATAAATATTAAATAAATATCTATAAATATTTCTTGAATGTTTACCAAAAATTCCTCCTCTCTATACTATCTACTAAATCCCTTGAAACACATGCAGCTACCATCCAACATCGCTTCACAGTCAAACTGCACACTCATAGAACAAATTTCTTTTCTTTCATCCCTACTGCTCTTGCATTCTTGAACAGCCCACCCTTCCAATGAATACACATAGCCCTTCAAATCCAATGTGAACAAGTGCTGCATTTCCCAATTCTCTTCCCATACACACGGTACTAACATCATGCTATAGGTTGACCAACAAACCTCTTATGTATGGATCCAACATAAAAAAAGTACTGAGCCCTGTGGTATACCACTGGTCACCTTCCTTTTCCTGGGCTCAACTCCTCCATAAACTGCTCTTTGGTATCTGTCCATCAGCCACCCTCTAAATCCAAATCACCAGATTCATGTCCATCCCCCTTTTGCTCTAATTTATGTAACAGAGTTCTATGCAGAATCTTGTCAGCATTTGCAAAATCTAGCAATATCATTGAATAGTCATTTCTCTTATCCAACTCTATTGTCACTTTATTATAAAAAAGTAAGCAAATAACTAAGACAAGTTATTCGCAAAACAATGTTGTCCCTTATAGAGTATTATATTCCTATCCAACCAGTCTTGAATTCCGTCTTTCACCAATTTCTCCAATACCTTAATTATAGGTCAATGCTGATAGGCCTATAATTTGCTACTTGTCTTGGAGCATCCTTTATGCGATGGGACAATTCTACCCTCTTTCTACTCTATTAGCACCTTCTCAGTACTAAGGTTTAAATTAAACAGCTCAGTCAGAGGAGCTGATAATTCCCTTGCACATTCTCATAATACATGGGCCTATATGCCATCTAATTGCATGGCTCTGTTTGTATTGAGGTTTTTGCAATTGTAAGTTTCTCCATTCTCCTCAATCAATGTCACATTTGGCACTGCAATGTCTCCTAGATGATATACCTCTGCAAAATGCTCACTCACTCAGTAAGTCAACTATTTGATTTGGTTCTGTTACCTCCCCCACCATCAGCACTTTTTGGAAGTCATCCTTCCATAGTCATTCCTCCATTTACTTGCCACATAATAAAAGAACTCTTTAGGGTTTCCCTTTGATCTCACCAGCTAGCTTTCTTTCATAATTAGCTTTAGCCTCCCATATCATACCTATCACCCTTCTTGCCTGCCCCTTATGCACCGCTCACAGACATGTTGATCACCTTTTTCTTTATTATCCCTCTACATCCTTTTCTTTGTGTGCAACTCCTCTTATGAAGCTATTCATCCATCTAACTCCTACCTGATTTATCCATCTGACTCCAGGTATACATTCAGATACTGCTTTCTTCGAATACCCCTTGACCATCTCCAATGCACCACCATCTCTCCCCCCTCCAAATTCTTATGCCATGGCTCTGCTGAAAGCTGACTTCTCACCTTCTCATAATCATCTGTTTTAAAATTCCACATATATCCTTTCATAATAAAACAATTATTCTGCATGTCTGGCAATCTCTTAGGTTAAGCTACACGATCCCTTTCTCCAAGCAGAGGCAACATAGCTAGATTGGTTAGTGTCAAGTTTTCTGATGCAATGATCAAATCTAGCACTCTTGAACCTCATCTCCCCTCCATTACATGTTGGATTATGTAATTATCTCTTAGCAGCTATATAAATTCCTTCATGCTAATTTGCAAGTGCATATCATCCTGGCAACCAATTACATAGTTAGTCCTGTACTCCCCCACCCCACACATCCTGTCCTGCTCCTTCTGTCCTCTCTGAAGACACTATATCCCTTGCATTCTATTCCAATGACCATATCATCATCAGTCAACCTTGTCTCACTAATACTGTAAAAATTCGATGCAACAAGAATAAATTTTGTATAACGAAAGCATAGAGTTTTTACAGTTAGGCAGAACCCAGAACACCTGTAAATAGTCTTTTCTCTTAACATTTAGTATTGTATGTAACATACGTACAGCCCAATGGGAATTAGCTATCTCTTTGAACAAAAGATGTAAAACTTTCAAGGCTAAGGGAAATGCTCTACAGTCAGAACAGCGTTTGAAATTTTGTTTACAAGTTCAACCCTAAGTGACCTCAAGGTCGATGCAAAAAGGGGACGGCAAAATTCAAACGGATGTTCCGCTGGCTGACTTAATGAGATTAGAACACGAAGACGGAGAAGAAAGGGCTTGTTGAAGGTTCCAGAACCAGGAATCATATGACAACGTAAGGGGTTTGCATAAGTGCACGCAAGAAGTGCATGGGGTTTAGAAAACTGAACCCAGGGTTTCGAAACTGATGGAATATAAGATGGGACTTCCAGAGACATGGGGAGTTTTTTTGGCACAGAGAAGAAATGAGCATACGAGAAGATGATGTGATAGAAAGTCTTAGAGTGAAGTCCTGACGTGTCAAGGAGGAAGCCATGCCGTGAGCCATCATTTAGCCCAGAAGCGTAGATGATCAGGGGGATGAATCAGCTGAGGAGCAGCTGAACTTGTCTGTGAGCCATTCTGCTTATCTAAGTCCGTGAAGGCCCTGACAATTCATGACCCTTCGCCAGTGTATTAACACGCTGATGAATCGTCACCCGCATCCCGTGAGCCAACCTGATGAATGGCTGGTATCCCAAGGACCTGAAGGAGGAGAGATCGAAAACTCGATACAAAGAAAATGAAACATAGGACGTCACAGCCAACGGAATTGGAGAGTACAACCCAACAGAAGACAGCCCATGTGAGTTAAAATATTGTTTTATTTAGACTGTGTGATGCTATAAGAATAGGTTGTAGAACTGGAAAAATGTGTAAGCGGGACATTAATAGCCAGAATAACTTTTAGAGACTTGTTCTGTCTGGATTTTGATGATTGCATCTAAGAATCAGAATAGCTTTGATGTTTGCATCTAAGAATGAGTATAGCTAATTCCTAGGAAATATTTTGGGTTATGATTTTTATCTAACGCCTGTATATAATCTTGTATGATTTTTCTTAACTAAGTTTACAATATGTTATATTAATCGTAATATGTCCTTAACGCCGATTATTCAAGTATTAAGATGTTTGTTAAATGATAATTCTTTAAGCTAGATAGATAACATGATGTGTGCCTTGTATTAATTGAAGAAAGATATATGCAGGCACTGAGAAGTTTATTAATGATAATTCTTTAAGCTAGATAGATAACATGATGTATGCCCTGTATTAATTGAAGTAGAGATATATGCAAGTTTGTTTTTAGAGTTTTTTTGAGAATTACAGAGGATCGCCCTCTGTCTTATAATGTAAAATATATGCCTGTTTGTTGACTATTAAATCCTATGTTGCATTTTAAACGAAGTTTTCACCTGATCTTATTTTTAATTGCAATGCATTGATCTTAAATAAAAATCGAATCTAAGCAGGAAACATTGATATAAATAGTAAGTGAGAAAAGGGCCAGGAACTGCAAAGCAAATTGATAACTTAGGGACGATAAAGAGATTTTGTTGTGAAAGATTTAATAACCTACTGGAAGTACTATATTTCTTGCACCATATCAAGGCATGGATGGTGCAGTCATAAATCTAAATAAATATTTCCATTGCTCTCAGATAGAAGGAGTATAGAATACAGAAGGTAGGAATCTAGAGTATTAAAAGGGGAACGTATAAAATTAAGTGCTGAGAATATTACACTGCCGCAGCATCACCTGGATATATATATATATATATATATAAGTAAAGAAACTTAGATATTAAAATAAGTAATAGGAAACACAAAATATTACAATACCTACTTTGGCCAAACAAGCAGAACAACAAATATCAGGATTTCAGAACACAAAGACTACATCCGGTTTCACCAGTACAGCCGCTCTGGGCTGGCAGACCATGCCTTAGATACTCACCATAAATTCGTTGGAAGAAAACAAAAATAATTCATCGCAGCAAGTTTAAATACGAAAGATTATTCAAAGAATCTTCAGCAGCTCTAAAAAACGTTCCTAACCTCAACAAATTTGGGTGCATGAAACTACCCCAAATTTGGGAGACTTACATTATGAGAACTTCAGCCCAACTGCCAAGACTACCAAATTAACCTGCCAGAAGGCACCATTAGGACTTTAGGAACAATATTAGTTTCTTGCTTTCTTCCTCATTTGCTTTGTGTTAGTGCCTGCGTGCACATACCATATCTTTATGTTCCTGAAGATGGCAATGTGACGTTGCCGAAATATAGAAGTTATTCATTACAGCTACTTTTAATTAATATACTTTATATGCGTTGTTAATTCCGTAAACTAATTACCAATTACAATACCAAGTTTTGGCCAAATTGTGCTAACCAATCCTAAAAACTCCTCAACCTTCTTTTGAATACTTCTGGCATTAGTATATATAAACTGCAATACTCCCCTTCATCCCACAATCTCCCTTACACCTTGTGTTACTTAACCCACTAAAGTTCACCATGTGATCGCTCTCACACTTACTAATCTCTGGATTGCCTGGACCCAAGTTCACCTATATCCCCCTTAAACCTTCCTGTTTCTCCGACTTTGTACTTACAAACTTTCACTGAACAACACTTTCTGAAGACCACCGAGACTAAATCCATTTAGATGTAAGCCATCCACCTTATATAAATCATTCCTTATATCAAACTCACTCCACAAGTCCAAAAACACCACACCACTCCTCCTTCTCAATCTGTGCACCGACTAATTCATGATTATAGCTCTCCGTCTCAGCTTGCCTCTATCATCTATGGCAAAAGACTTGCAACTTTTACTTTCTCATTTATTGCAAGTATAATTGAGAAACAGCTAAGAAATATTGGGGAAGGAAACAACACCCTTAATTAAATACTGGCCAAACAGAGCTTGTCAGGAAAGATTTTCACTTCAAGAAAAAGAGCTGTGAAATCCATATGAATATAACAAGAAACTGTATTTAAGTTTTGTGGATCTCGAAAAGACATGTGACAAGGTGTCCAGAAAAAGCACTTCAAAATGCCATAGTTATATGGTATAAATGGGACATTTTATTGACCAATACTCAGTTTATATTCAAGTTTTAAGTCAACAGTTAGAAATGAAGAAGGTACAGGAAGATGGCTTGATGTTAAATCAGGTGCAAGACAGGGTCAGGTTATTAAACCCGGCACAAAATTGGAAATGCTAATCAAAACTCTTTACTTTATGCACATGCTATACTTCTAAATAAATCAAGTACAAGTCAGCAGGATACCCTGACTAAATTGAATCTCATCTCATCTTTCTTTTTCCCTCTTTTACCTTGCATTGTCGAGGGTTTTATTAATCATCGGACCTCAAACCGTTCGCAGGATAAGGTGGTCAGCCCTACGCCCTGGTATCCTATGTCTGTAGTGTTCTGTTCTCAAGGCCGGTTTGCCTGTTTTGCAGGATGAAAAACCCCAGGATAAACTGGGGGAAAAATCCTACTGTCCACGCCCAAGACAGGCTAACTTGGCTATGGCTGAGGAAGATCCTTCAGCTCCTCATGTCCTAAATTGAACAACTTCCATAATAAATTTGGTATGAAAATCAAAAGACAATGAAAACAGGAAGAAACATTGAAAACATGAACTGCCTCCTGAATGCAGAACTATAGAACAAGTAAAACATTCCCATTATTCAGGTAATTTTTTTTTAATGAAGATATTAAATTAAATATGGAAAGAGCAGAATTAGCAAAACTGGTATGGTAGGAAGTCAACTTAATAAATTTATATGGAATAAGAGAAAAATTAGTCAAAACACTAAACTAGCAGTATATAAAGCAGTGTTCAAACCAATTTTAACCCATGGATCTGAGAGTTGGGTTAAAAATAAAACACTACAAAGAATGAGGCCACAAATAAGAGTTCTGAAAACAATTAGGAGACTAAAAAGATGGTATTAATGGTAATATCATATTAACAATGAGGATATTAGGAATGAACTCGAGATTGAGTGTTAGCATTCAAGAATGTGTTAGGAGAGCTTTTCTCAAGTAGTATGGTCAGTTAAAGAAAGGGAGAGAGAAGGTTAGCAAACCAAGTGTTCTATGCCAGGATGGTAGGAAAAAACTCCTGGGGAAGACCAAGATCTAGGTAGATTGATATAATGAAAAGTGCCTTAGAAGACAGAAATATAAGATCTGATAACACTGGAGTCTTGACAAATAAGAGATTAATTTGTTGATAGGATTTAGTAATGATGTAACTTTTTCATGTAGTACTCTCATGATTAAACCAAAGTTTTCAAGTATAGCTGATGTCAATAATGAGCCTCACACCTGTCTCTCCCAGATCTTTAAGCTCTGAACATATTATCTCATCATAAATATCAAGGAGATCCCACTCCTCTACTAGAATTGAGTGTTTTACAAAGTGTTACTGTAACTGGTATTCCACCTATTGATGTTGCTTTCAGCAGTTTCTCAGAATGTTGACAACATGATGTTTCTACAAGTATATCACAAGAATGTAGTTTCTTAAAAGTTTTAGGAGATCCTGACAGTCTTTCTAAACCCTTTTAAATAAAGAAGGGTGAAAAAAATTGGTTTTTCACCAGTTGCTGGATGATCAGAAACACTTGTACATTTATCAAGGTGTACTCGTTATTTATTTATCATGGTAAGAAGTACTGATACTTCTGTTATCAAATGCTGTATCCACAGTATCGGTACTTGGTTAGGATCTTGTTAGGACCCTTAAAATATTTGAGGATGAAGAATTCATGCTCAAGGGGTTTATTTTTGGTTTGTCGCCAGAACTCCCCACCCACCGAGCCATGCATTGATACCCTCCCCCTGACCAGGCAAAAAATGACTGCACTCGGGAGTGGCTACCCCAGATGCTATACCAGCACCACAGCCAGCCTTGGGTCATGACCCCTGAGCATGAGATGAGAGACTTACTGCAACACTGTTGATCCTTATAGGCAAGCCTGCTAACCGAATGACCCTGGTCTGGCCGTGTAGGACCACTCATCTCTGAAGCCATGACTAAAGTAGTGCACACCAGAATCCCCCCCCCCCCCAATTTTTTGGGATGTCCATGGTTCACGTTGCAAACAAAGTGGCAGGGCATTGGATCCCAGTGATGATTGACTGGAAGAAAAAGCTCAAGAGAAGTACAGCAAAAAATACAGAAATGAATGAAAACGGCCGTTACCATGACTGGGAGGTTCCCTCCACCACAAATAGGTAGAGCACAGGAAGTTTTGGAAGAAAAAACGCACTTGCTCATGCAAGGAGTTTACCAACTCCATAACTGAGGAAAGGGTTAGAAAAGTGGTGAGTATAATCAAACTTAGAATGCTCTTTCTTTGGGAAGCTTAGCGATATGAATACAAATGTCCCTTCCACAAGGCTGCATAATAATATAAAAGAAATGAAAATTTATATCATTATAAAATTATTATATAACTTGGAAATTTTTTGAAAACTCTGCTATAATTATAAAGATATATACCAAATTAAACTGGAGGCATATCATAAATAAATCTAATTTACTTATCAAATATTGAGCAAAATAATCAAACTATTTTCTAGAAATTGAACAGATTACTTGGTCATATTTAGAGTTTAATACATAGCATCAGATAATAGTGTATACTTATTATCAAAAATTTTATCAAAGGTATTTATAATGATTTTACTTACACAACAAAGTTCCAAAATCTCCACTCATACCATGCATGCTGTCAAATAGAAATATTTTCTATTGATTGGGATTTGACATATATTTACACTTTTATTAAGAAATTAATTTGTATAAGATTTAATAATATTCAATAATTTATTTCAATAACTATTTTTTTTCTTGGGGAAGACCACATTCCTACCAGGCGCGTCCCCCGGGTGGCAGATGGGGGAAACCCAAATGGGTTGCTCTGAATAAAGAATAAAGAGCCGTGGACCAAAGGATGTAGCAGAGGCATGGCAAGCTGGCTACATTATTATGCCAGTAACTTTCATGAGCAGGAGAAAGTCTACAAACCGAGATAGTGCTACTGCATACGGGACAACCGACACGCCTACTCGAAGACCACATAGAGTAGGTGAGAAATCAGCAATGTGGTCAGCCAAGGACGTGAAACATGTAGCCACCCTGAACATAAGATCACTATACCGACCTGGAAAATTGCAATTAGTCCAGGAAAATTTAAAAAGACTGAAATGGAGTATTTTAGGTTTATCAGAGACACATTGGTGCAGAGATGGATTCATGGATTTACCAGAAGGAAGACTGTACTTCTCAGGAAGAAAAGATAACATACACAGAGAAGGAGTTGCATTATTAATTGAAAAGAAACTTACACACTCAGTAATTGAAATAAACCCAGTGTCTCCTAGAATAATAACAGCCAAACTTCAAGCAAAAGAAAAATGTCAAACAATTAAAATAATCCAAATATATGCACCAGACAGTAACCATTCAGAGGAAGAAATAGAAAATTTCTATGAAGAACTACAACAGGAAATAGATAATCCCAAAAACAGAGAACTCATGATAGTGATGGGAGATTTTAATGCTAAAATAGGACAGTTCACAGCAGACAAAAAAGATATGATGGGGAAATTTGGATATGGAGAGCTTAACGACAGAGGAGAACAATTACTCCACTTCTGTAAAGCAAACGATCTAATTATTACAAACACATTGTTCTATCAACGCCCTAATAATAAATATACATGGACATCCCCAGATGGTAATATAAAAAACTGCATAGACTATATCATCATAAACAAACAATGGAAAAGATCAGTAAATAATGTACGAACATGAAGAAGTTTTGATTTTGACACTGACAACGAAATATTAACTGCCAAATTGAAGATAAAATTCAACAGGTAAAATAATATCAGAAAAGAAGAAAACATCAACCTATCAAAACTAAAAGATAGCTCAAGCAGAAGTCAATTTTTAGAATAGATGTGCTTGAAATTAAAACCCTCCATCTTCCAGAACAGTGGAAAATACTGGGAAGAAGGAAAAGAAACAGTGATATCAATTGCAAAAGACACTCTAGGTTCCAAACCCAAAATAAACAAACAGTGGATAACCCAAGAAATCATAGCTACCATAGAAGGGAAAAGAGAGGTCAAGATACTTGTGAACCAACAAAACAGTGAAGATAATAGAGAAAAATACAGAGCACTAAAAAATAAAGTTGATAACCTATGCAAAAAAGCCAAAGAAAAATGGTTAGAAGAAAAAGCTAAGAAATGCCAAGATGCATACCAACAAAACAACCTAAAAGTCTTCCATGATACTGTAAGAGAAATTACAAAGGAATTCTCAGCAAAAGCAGTAACAATGATAAACAACAAGATGATTGAAACTGGGAATATTGAACATATAAGAAAAATCTGGTCAAACCATTTTAAGACTATCTTCCACCAAGGAAACAAAACTACAATGCCAACAATAGAAGAAAATAATGATCACCCAAAAATTTTACAAGAAGAAGTTAGATATGCAATAAAACAGATGAAAAACAATAAAGCACCAGGCATTGATACTATCCCTACTGAACTGTGGTCATATGGAGGCAGCATATCAATAGAATATTTAACAACCCTATTCAATAAAATACTACAAACAGGAGAGATCCAGATGACTGGAGAACTGGAAAGATCATCCCAATATACAAGAAAGGAGACAAAAGAGACTGCAGAAATTACAGACCAATCAATTTACTCCCTCACACCTATAAAATATTCATAAGAATTATACAAAATAGATTAAAAAACACCGATGAAGAAATGATAGGCATAGAACAAGCTGGTTTCTGAGGAAACTATTCAACAATAGACCAAATTTTCACATTGCACCAACTAGCAGAGCTCAGCTGGGAAGACCATAAAGAACTATATTGCTGTTTTGTGGACTTTAAACAAGCTTTCGATAACATCAACGGAGAAATCCTTCTTAAAATTCTACTAGAAAAAGCAATAGACAAATATATAATACAGTTTCTGATAAAATATTACTCTAAGACAAATGCAATAATTAAAAAGGACACACTCACAACAGAACCAATAGAGATACAAAAAGGAGTAATGCAAGGATGCCCATTATCCCCATGCCTATTCAACATATATCTAGAAGAAGTTGTAAAGAAGGCAATAGACAATGAGCCTGGAATCAATGGTTTAAACATAAATAATATCAAATATGCAGATGATCTCGTCCTTCTTGCAAGAACCCCAAATGAACTACAAAAGTTGATCAACAAGCTAAACGAAACCTGTAAAACATATGACATGACAATAAATATACAAAAGACAAAAGTGATGAAAATAGGGAGGAACAGAACTACCATCTCCGCCACCCTAAACGGAGAACAAATAGAACAAGTAGACAACTTCATATACCTTGGATCAAAACTAACAGAAACAATAGATGACCTCAAAACAATCAAACACAGAATAGCGATAGGATGGACCACCATGGGAAAATTACAGAAAATCTGGAAAACAAACAAGATATCTAAGCAAGCCAAAATCAAATTATATGAAGCCATAATTATACCAAGAGTCATCTATGGAGCAGAAGCGTGGACAGTTAAAAAAAGAGAGGAGAAAAAACTGCTGGCATTTGAAATGAAATGCTTAAGAAAAATAAATAGAACAAGTTGGATAGAAAAGAAAACAAACATCACAGTCAGACATGAACTATTGTATAAAAAGACGATAATAGAAAAAATTAGAAAACAAAAACTGAGATGGTTTGGACACACTGTACGCATGGACGCAGACAGACTTCCTAATGTCCTAATCAATATTTTTCCAACTGAAAAAAGAAGACCCAGAAGAACAAGAATTACCTGGCTGAAATTAATAAAGAACATCTCGGGATGCAGAACATATAAGGAACTTTTTCGAACAGCAAGGAATAGAGAAGACTGGAAGATCCTGCTCAAGAGAAGACTCAACCCGTCTTAGACGGAAGAGAAGAAGAACTATTTTTAAGTAAATTACAATGTAGACTAATATACTAACTAAAATAAATTTAATACTTCAAATATTTCAGCAAAGTGAAACATCCATCATTCAGGAACAAAATTTAATAAGATATGTGCATGCAGGTACTACACTAAGTAATGGAGATGATCCATGTCAACTGATAGTAGGCCTAAAGTTCTAAACAGTGCCCCCTGCCCCTTCAGTGGGCAAAATAGGGTATCCTTGGCTGCTGGACTGAAGTATGGAAGATGAGAGCTCCCCAAATTTGGGACAGTTTTATGTAAACAAATTTGTTGAGGTTAGGGTAGTTTCTTAAGGCAGAAGGAAATTTAAGGAAAAGTCAGTCATATTTATATTTCCTGCGATTTATTAGAGTGGCTTTCTTCTAGCATATTCGATGGCAGGTGTTCAAAGCATGGTCAGCAAATCTAATGTTGGCTGTCTTGCCTTTTTGACCATTAGTAGGTAGTAGGATAGTTTACAAGGGACCTGGTTAACATCTGGCAGGTCTAGGGACTATGACTGTTCTTTGCTGAGCTGATAAGGGATGAAAATTTTTTATATATGTTGTTTAATTTGGACGATATATATCAGAACACAGAATTATAAGTGAATAATTATTTACTGACTTATTGCTGATATTTCGCTGGTGTTATAACCAGCATCTTCACAGCACAAAAACATAGTTTGTCACAGTATGCGAGACTACAACAACATGGTGTAACAAAGGGACTAGTTTAATAAAATTGTAGCAACACACAAAAGACATTAAAGTCCTAATTAGGTGCCCTCTATCTAAAAAAAAAAAAATTGTAGCAACAACACAAAGACTAAAGTAATAATAATAATAAAAAAAAAACAGAGAGAGAGAGAGAGAGAGACAGAAAGCAGGTACTAATTATGTCTTAAGATGACTGTCTCCCAAATCTTAGGCAAATTTATACAGCCATATCTGTTGAGATTTAGAGTATGTTTTAAGGCTTCTGTTGTTTCTAAGAACAATCTCTCTAACTTGTAAAAGTTTCTGTGCAGTACTTTTGTTTTCTTCTAGTTGATCCTGTGTGCAGGGTTATCAAAAGCATGGTCTGCTAGGCCCGACTTCCCACAGTGATAGTCCCAGATGGATCTTATATGTTCACTGATGCGGATGTCCACAGCTCTTCCTGTTTAACCACAGTAGGCTTGATCACACGAGTAGGGCACTTCATAGACTCCTGGATGTGATAAAGGAGGGATGCTGTCCTTGGGTGAATGGATGACAGTTGCTAATTTGACACACAGTCTGAATAAAGTGCGTAGTTGATATTTATTGAGAATTCTAGATATCTTTTCCGATGTGCCTTTAATGTATAGGATGGTGACTTTTATTGTAGTTCTCCATGGTGGATAGTGGGAGGGGTTTCTTAGGAGCATTTAGTATTTTGTTTATCTCATGGGGATTATAGCCATTGGCCAAGAAGGTGTGTCGTAAGTGAGCCAGTTCAGCAGCAAGAGCATTGTCATTAGAACAGATTGCTCCCACTCTGTGGGTTAGCGTTTTAAAGATACCATACTATTAAGAAGAGTGATGGTGTGATTGTTTCTGTAAATATCTCCCTGTATGTGTGGGTTTTCTAAAAACTGAGAATCATAAGCAACCATCTGGAAGACGTGTGATTAGCGTATCTAGAAAGGGCAGACAGTTATTAGTTTCCAGTTCCATTGTAAAGTGGATTTTTGGATGTTGGCTATTTAAATGCACTAAGAATGTGTCCAATGTGCCTGGGCCATGTGGCCAAATAGCAAGCACGTCATCAACATAGCATAGCCAAAGTGTGGTTTGAGTGGCTGTATTGATAGCTGCTTTTTCCAAGTGTTCTGTGTAGAAGTTGGCTAAGGAGGGAGAAAGGGGGGGTGCCCATAGTTGTCCCATTTAATTGTTTGTATATTTTCCCTTTCCATGTGAAATATCCTGAATGTATTGTGAATTTAAATAGTTCAAATATATCAGGGGGGAAAGTGTGACTTTAGCAGATTAAGGGTTTCAATTAGTGGTACATTTGTGAATGGTGAAGTGATATCAAAGCATACCATTAATTCTGAGCTTATTAAGGTATGGTGTTCTAAAATACTTTTTAGGTAAGCAGAATTCTTGACAAAGGAGGGAGAATTGTTTGTGAGTGGCTAGTAGCTTGGCTAAATGTCTAGCTAGTTTGTAGGTGGGACTATTTATACTGTCTACAATAGGGCATAAGGGTGTACCTTGTTTGTGAATTTTTGGTGCTTCATATAACCGGGTGTTTTAACATAGAAGGGCTCGAGTTTGTTTACTGTTTCTTTGGGCCAGGAAGTGACTTTTTTCAGTAATTTACGCATCTTATAATTTTGTATGTTGGTGGGATTGCAATCTATAATTTTGTATGTTGGTGGGATTGCAATTTATAATTTTGTATGTTGACTGATCTTGTAAAAGTATGTACATTTTGTTTTCATATTCAGTTGTGTCCACTTTCGAAGCAATGATTTTGTTATGAGGGACATTATTTCTGGGAGGCTTAGACTTGATTAGGATGTTGGCCACATCTAAACGTACATTATTGGCTATTGCTGGAGGCAGGTCGTATATTCCCAGTTCGACGGACGTCATTAATTCAGCTTTTGGAACTCGTTTGGGAGTAACGGCAAAATTGTGCCCCTGACTTAAAGCACTAACGGTTTCTTTGGTTAAGGTGAGCAATGATAAATTCACAATGATGCGATCTTGTTGTAATTGCGATCATTGTGTAGCACTGCATTGTTGGACATTTTCAAACTTTTTTTGGTGTCAGTTTTTGACTATGATGAATTCTTTTCTAGCCGTTGCATCAGTGATGTTGTCTAGGATATCCCATAGTTCCATGTTTAAAATATTACCTAGTAGTTCACATAGCACATTGATAATTGAATTTAATTTCGATAATTCAAGGTGTGGGGAATTAATCTGTTCTCATAATAGTGCTACACTCGTAGTACAACACTGGGCAACTTGTAGCAAAGGTGGACCAAGCTAACATCACTCCTATCTCAGTATCTGAAGAGACCTCAATAAAGGTCAAAACTAGTCTGTGTAGTGGCCCTTCCCTTAATGTATAACATTATACATATCTACAAGGAGATGTGTTTTGCATTATGGGAGATACTGAGATAGGAGTGATGTTAGCTTGGTCCACCTTTGATACGAGTTGCCCGGTGTTGTACTACCTTACCCCCGTCCTGAAGATATTTTCAGGCGCAAACTTTGTTTGCTCACACTTGGATAAAGGATTAAACTAAATTTATTATAGTCTAACCAAGTGAAAAAAAAACTTTTAACATCTTGACCAAGTGAAAAATAAACTTACTATATTTTGCTCCCTGATGATGGCAATTTAACTTTGACTAAATACTGAAAGTTTCAATTAAATTTATTTTAGTTAATATATTAGTCTGCATTGTAATTTCCTTAAAAAATACACTAATGAATAGCCAGCGTACAAGCCTTACTACCAAACAGTTTGTTTCAATACTTGGTTAGAATAAGAATAGAATATTCTGCTACTCTATTCTGTATGCTACCCTAAAGTTGAATGTACATCTATAACGTTAATGACATATGGAGAACTTACAGACCTCAAAAGGAGTTATTACTGGATGCTATATCAGTTGCCTATCTATTAGTTGGCAAAAGACTATCATCCAAAATCACCAGTAGGCAATATTATCAGCCAAAGGAAATGTAAGGATGCCAAATCAATCAAGAAGTGCACAGATGATACAGAAACCAAATTGCTCAGAAGAGAGAAATAGAAAGACATCTTGACAGTGGAAACAGCTAATCAGGAATTCAGAGATTCTACTGAGTATAAATTAATAACAGAAGGAAGTATTTAAGGAACTGCAGAGGCTGTTTCTATTGAAAAGCTCTGAACAAAAGTCAATGTATATGCACCAATCATCATCGGAGACTATACTGGTGTAAAAATCTACAGGACTGGTTGGTACAGTACCAGAACTCAGTGTGTGTGATGCTATATCTTTTTTCCAGATTGGCAAATTAAGTATGGCAGATGCCTAGGAAATGCATTATGCCTGACTGAATCATCCCAACCATGAAGTTTGGTGAGAGAAGCTACAGTCTGAAGCTCATTCTCCTGTTATGGAGAACTCAAACCTCTAGTATATTCCTAGGAAGGATGCACGTATGTAAACTTTTTATTATAACTAGGTGGAGGTAATTTCTAATCAAGTTTCATGGTCATTTTAAATGCAACTGTTACATTAAAAACAGAGGAGAATAAATAACAATTTAAAAAATAAGTTAGTGCATATTTGGAACATGAGATGTTACAAGCACAGGGTGAGCTCCACATGCATGCTGTCAGAATCTAAATTAAAAAGAAAATTGTAGCAGAACATTTTATTTTTAAGTCATTAAAGTTAAGGAGTATTTATTATTATTATGTAGGCTCCACCAGGAAGTGAGGATTCACTAAGAGTAAGGATTCACTGAGAATGCCTAAATATCTACCATGTTTTTTTTTTTTTTTATAAGACATTCACATAAGATGCACTCACAACATCCAGTGATAGAACATTCCACACACACACACACACACACACACACACACACACACACACACACACACACACACACACACACACACACACACACACACACACACACCATGAGAATAACCTGAACCTACAGAGCTGCGATTAGAAACTGAAGCTTATCAACTTGACAGAAATTTCTAATTAAAAAAAAAAAGCTTTATGTAACACTTGAGTCTTTTCCACAGACCCATGTTTGGGTCTGGGGAGAGATAGACTGAAACCTATAGGACCTATTTGTCTAACTCATGGAATTGTATAATCCTGGTTATTTTAAGTGCACAACCACAGAAATAATGTCTGCCCATAACATGAAAGACCAGTGGAACCCGACATGATCTAATGGTAGAAATAATGCTCACTTGCAACTGGATGGAAGAAAACCAGAAGGTTAGTCTGCAGAAGTCTAGATAGCTTTCAAATAAGTGATTTAAATCATCAGAGTGATTTAAATAAGAATTCTTAAACTCACCCAGTTTTGAAAAGTAAACTAGCTATATTACTGAGATAAAGAGCCAATAGGCTTCACTTTGGCAAAATAAATTTATTCAAATTAAGTGGATATTGAATCCAACATTATTGCTTAGCCGAATAAGAAACTCAAAGATAGAAAATGTATCTAAGAGTTTCAGGCCGAATTCCAAGCTTATTCCACCTTTACTATGAGTTGCCCTAGCATGTACCACCTGTTGGTTTGCGCTTGGACTTGCCGAACTTTTATAGTTTTCTATATTCGGCATGAAACTCTTAGATAGATTTTCTATCTTTGAGTTT